>NC_092779.1:28144930-28450612 GCF_047496795.1 Chiloscyllium punctatum
AGTGCAGGTTCATAGCTCCTTGAAAGTGGAGTCACAGATAGATAGGATAGTGAAGAAGGCGTTTGGTATGCTGTCCTTTATTGGTCAGAGTATTGAGTACAGGAGTTGGGAGGTCATTTTGCAGCTGTACAGGACATTGGTTAGGCCATTGTTGAAACATTGCGTGCAATTCTGATCTCCTTCCTATTGGAAAGATGCTGTGAAACTTGAAAGGTTCAGAAAAGATTTACAAGGATGTTGCCAGTGTTGGAGGATTTGAGCTATAGGGAGAAGCTGAACAGGCTGGGGCTGTTTTCCCTGGAGTGTCAGAGGCTGAGGGGTGACCTTATAGAGGTTTACAAAATTATGCGGGGCATGGATATGGTAAATAGGCAAAGTCTTTTCCCTGGGGTCGGGGAGTCCAGAACTAGAGGGCATAGGTTTAGGGTGAGAGGGGAAAGCTATAAAAGAGACCCAAGGGGCAACTGTTTCATGCAGAGGGTGGTACATGTATGGAATGAGCTGCCAGAGGAAGTGGTAGAGGCTGGTACAATTGCAACATTTAAGAGGCATTTGGATGGGTATATGACTAGGAAGGGTTTGGAGGGATATGGGCTGGGTGCTGGCAGGTGGGACTAGATTGGGTTGGGATAACTGGTCAGCATTGATCGGTTGGACCGAAGGGTCTGTTTCCATGCTGTACGTCTCTATACTCTATGCCTCTATGAAAAAGGAATTTGCTGGTGAGACAAGGCTTTGTTTACCATTGTCGTCTCTGGTGCCCAGCACAATGAAGGTTGGCCATCTGATTTCTTTCCTCTTTTCCTTTCTAGCAGGTGAAATGACTGAATGACTTGCTTGGCCCTTTAAGAGTCAAATACATTGCTGTGGATCTGAAGTCACATGTAGGTCAGACCAGGTAAGGACAATAGTTCCGTCAAGGACATTAGTGAACCAAATGGGTTTTTCTCATAGATTAGCATTGATTTCAATTCATCTTTATGTTTATTTTTATTATTAGGTCTGGTTGAATTGTTATGGTTAAATTCAAACCTGAGTTTGCGGAACATTAGTTGGGTTTCTGGATTACAAGTGTAGCAGCAATACTACTGGCCCAGTACCTTCCTCTGGAAGAAACTACACTGTTTGGAAACTTGCTGAATTGAATTGGTTTCCAAATCTGCTTTCTTGGAAGTGAACTCAAGTTTTTATGTGTTTCCTATGTACTATCCACTTTTAGTAGAAAGATTTTGGAGAAGCAGTCAATCAAATATTTTAGGGATATAAGAAGAGGAGTTTATGACCATTACCTGCTGGAAAATTAATCTTTTTGAAAGGAGTGCGTTGGCTTCTGTGCTAGTGGTTTCTGAGCAGCTGTTTCTGGACATGATTTTTGTTATCATCGATTTAGGTAGTCGTAAAGATGAAAAACACAGAATCTGCAAGACTCAGTATTATCTAAGTAATTTATTGACAACAGATGTTAGGGAACTAGTATGTGATTCCTTCTAAATGTTAAGGATTATTGGTCGGCATCTGTAATGTTTTGATCTACCTCCTTGAAGCGTGAGCAAACCATCTGGTACGTGAGATTTCCGATTCTTTATTGTCATTACATTTTTCATTGCTATTACTTACCCTAATTTTATAAGATTTTTGTTCCTGATTTAATATTATTTCTTTGAGATCTTCAGAGCACTGAACTTTACTGCAAGTATTGACACAAAGTTTATAGTATCCTTCCATTGTGATAAAAATACATTTGGGAATTTGGGTTTTAAAATAAAGGGTAACTGTTTTTAGCTTCAGTTCTGTCAAAGTAACTTTTTTTTAAAAAAGAGATCAGAAAGCAATTTGGAACAGTGAACTAAACAAATTGTTTTAGGAAAAGATGTGACTTATGTTAAACATCTTAAATGATGCCTGCTATGTTAATTGGTGAAGTGTTTATATTGCTGAGTTTATAACGTATAAAAAAGCACAAATGGGAATGGCATGGGGTCACTAGTATGTTGAGTAGAAAAGAGCGGTATTGTATCAGAACAAGGGCAGTCAGTTTGCAAAGTCCTTACATTTTTAGCAGTCCAAGGAAAGAGACTGGAAAAGACCCTTGGATTCTCTTAGGATTCCAGGAAAATAAATCCAGGCCTTTCACATTGGAAAGAAATGTTAAAACTATTTCAAGAGTTCCAGAAAACAATCAGCTGGGCAAGGGATCTTCAGGTTAAGGTAAGAATGATACTTCACAGATACTGAGTATATCAGGGTATGTAAAAGATATTGCTGGCAAAATGGTTGAGTCACTGTTTTTGCTGTTTATGTTAAAATGTTTCTAAATTATAATTTAAATAGATTTGCCTTTCCTTTATTTTCTGTTATGAACTAAACTAATGTTCTTGTGTCAAAAAAAATCAATGAAAGACTCATTTAAGACTCATCTAAATATATTCAGTGACTGACCATCACAGTAACCAAACTGCAAAAATAAAGTTTATAATCTATAAAGCCATGTCTCTCTCGGAGACCACATTTGCCCAATATTACCCATATGCTGTGACAATGACATTATCTCCATGAAATGATGGATATAGAGCATGTTCTTTGGTAATGGGATGGTGCCAGTGTCTCGATTTCAAACTTCAGCTTGATGATTCTGAAATACGTACTGCAGATGTCTTCATTTGTGTATAGCCTCTGTGCCTGCTACATCCCATTTGCTGAAATCCAGACACACAATCTGCTCTGCCATATCTTAGCCTAGATTGCACAAAATAGGCTGTTGTAATTTTGTTTTCTGTTTTATGCGCATTAATTTGTGCTACACCCTAAAACAGTGGACAAAAACGTGAAACGCTACCATGCACTTACGCAAATGATCATTTGCATTAAAAAAATAAAGAAACACTACCTTCCCCCTGCACTGAATATATGCTTGAACAAAATTCACAACATTTACACTCTATCATGATTGACAATTTCTCCAATCTCTCTAGTTGTGTGTGTGTGTGTTGGAAGCTCACACATTTCTACCGATGCTCCAGAAGAATTCCCTAAAGAAAAGCCACTGAAGCTTAACACTTGTGTCTGCAGTGAAACATATTCTATAACCCACATATTCATGACAGCTAAAATCAAGCCAAAAGTAACAAGTACTGTTATGGAAATCTGGAATGAGGTCATAAGTTCCATACTTTTTAACTGTGCTGGCTCAAACTGTGACAACAATGGCTATATACACCCATACTCAAAAGAGCTGTCCAGCAACATGTGTTCCAGCAGATTATTAAAATTGCTGATGGGGTGCTACTTGAGGAGAGTGCAGTATCCCTCTGGAGTGTAAATCTGCTGCTTTCTTATTAGGTGACAGCATTTATCAGACAGCCAAGTTAGACTGCTATAGCCTTTGCCAAAGTGAACCGAAATCCTGACTTTAATGTCTATATAGGTTTGAGGGCAACCTGCCAGGCCATTTTTCAGTCTGTCTAATTGATGGCCAGAAGGATTCCATCATTAGATTAGATTAGATTACATTACAGTGTGGAAACAGGCCCTTTGGCCCAACAAGTCCACACCAAGTCCAAAGATGTGCAGGTCAGGTGAATTGGCCATCATAAATTGCCCGTAGTGTAGGTAAGGGGTAGATGTAGGGGTATGGGTGGGTTGCGCTTCGGCGGGGCGGTGTGGACTTGTTGGGCCGAAGGGCCTGTTTCCACACTGTAAGTAATCTAATCTAATCTAATCAACCCGCCGAATCGCAACCCACCCATACCCCTACATTAGTCCTTACCTACACTAGGGGCAATTTAGCATGGCTAATTCACCTGACCTGCACATCTTTGGACTGTGGGAGGAAACCGGAGCACCCGGAGGAAACCCATGCAGACACAGGGAGAATGTGCAAACTCCACACAGTCAGTCACCTGAGTCGGGAATTAAACCCGGGTCTCTGGCACTGTGAGGCAGCAGTGCTAACCACTGTGCCACCGTGCCACCCATCATGATTAGAGACAAAAAAAACTGCAGATGCTGGAATCCAACGTAGACAGGCTGGAGGCTAGAAGAACACAGCAAGTCAGGCAGCATCAGGAGGTGGACAAGTTGATGTTTTGGGTGTAACGTTTCAGGTCCTGAAGAAGGGTTACACCTGAAATGTTGACTTCTCCACCTCCTAATGCTGCCTGGCTGGCTGTGTTCTTCCAGCCTCCACTTGAAGGATTTCATCAGCCATTTTGCAGCCACTATATTATAACTATGTAGGAACTCTGCAACAGCAGGTAAGACACTGAAAGAATTTGCCAGGGTATGTAATTTAGATTTGTGTGTATTATTGGAACTATAACTTGATTACCTTATGGAAACATTTTCTCATGACAGCAGTTGACTGACATGGGATGAAATTGCTGTGGTTGTACCTAAGATAGCAGGCGCTCATCCACATGATGTTCTGTGCATGGTCATATGCCAACTGCACATTCAGGATGTGGAAGCATTTAAGGTTTGGAAAAACCTCCCCATTCATTTATGGCAGCTTTGTGTGCATGTCAATGATTCAATGCAAAATTGGAGATCATATGTTGGCTCATATGTAAGGGTACTTAGGTACCTTTGGACATCATCACTTTCCAATCTCTCACCTTTTGAGAAGTATTTAGCATCTCTGTTCCTCCAATCAAAGTGGTTAACCTCACACCTATCCACATTATATTCCACCTGCCATCTCTAACCCACTTACTCAACCTGTCTACATCCCCATAAAGCTTCTATGAAACTTCCTCATACTTATATTTCTCACCAGGTTTTCTATTGTCTGTAAATTTGAAAATTTTACAATTGTTCCCATTTCCAAATCATATGTTTAGATTATAGACAGTAAGGACGCAATTGCTGTTCCTTGAGTTAACTCCATTGGTCACAGCTCGCCAATCTGAGAATGGGTTAAAAAAGTGTGGTCCACTCATTCCTACTCTCTGCTTCCTGTCTATTAACCAATCCTCAATGCAAGCTAATAAACTATCCCCAACTTCATGTTGTATATTAATGTACTAAAGGACTTTTATCTAAGTCCTAAAAATCCAGATACGTCATATCCACTGATTGCTTCTAATTGACTCTGCTAACAAAACCCTCAGAAAACACAATCAGGTTTGTCAAACATGATTTCTTATTCATGGATCCGCATTGATTCTATTGAGTTAGACAATTATTTTCTAAATATGCAAAAGTCACATCTTTATAATATTCTGCTATTTTCTTAGTTCTGATTTCAGCTAACAGGTCTGCAGTTCTCTGTTCTCCTATCTTAAATTCTACGAGAACTGTAATAGTGCCTGTAAATTGAAGGTTATAAATTTAATCCCACTACTTTTTATGGGATTACATTTACCACCTTCAATTTGCAAGCACCATTGCAGTATTACTTGAATTTTGAAAAGATCACCAGTCCGTCCAAGATGTCTTTAAGTAACTCTTTCAACAATCTAGAGGAAAGATTAGGAAAGTGGTTAAATTTCAGACAAATAATTTCACCAATATTTTTCATTAATAACAAGTTATTTTACATCTACACTCTCACTAGACCCAAAGGAAGGTATGTTGCGTCTTCCTCTGTTTGGTGTGATGATGCTGCTCCTTGAACAAGGTGATGTTGTCCTTGACTTTTTTTTCAGAGTGGTCATAAAAGCAGCGATTCCAAAAAGACTAGCTTAGAAGGGTTTTAGGGCCAATTTGATTATAGCTGACACATACTTCCTCAGGAAAAAGGCTTTCAATTTAAAAAGAAATTGTACAATGAAAGCGGAGCGGCCAGTTCTCTCAGCTCAGCTTTCCTCTGGTTTGATTTGGGTTTTAGCATTCGAGCTGTTCACTGAAAGCAGTCAGGCAGTTTTAAAGCTGCTGGAACCAAAGAGGCAGGTCCATGCTGTGGCTCCCTCTTTCTGACTTCTCTCCTATAAGACCGTGTTTGATTTTACCTTTTGTGCCAAGGGTGTTTATGGGGCTTGTTGTAAGAATTTGGAGCAGCATCATTAAGTTTGGATAATCTGTTGGGTTTTCGGATAGGTTGTTATTCTGTGTTCTGTTCCCTTTTGTTTATGTTTTATTCAGTAATCTAGTAAATACATTCTGTTTTAGAACATAGAACAGTACAGGCCTTATATAGCCCTTGATATTGCTGACCTTTTATCCTACTCGAAGATCAAACTAACATACATCCCCTTCATTTTACTATTATCCATGTTCCAATCCAAATGTCGCTTAAATGTCTCTAATGTGTTTGACTCGACTACATTCCATGCATTCTCCACTCTGTGTAAAGAACCAAAGTCGCACATCTCCCCTAAACCTTCCTCCAATCACCTTAAAATTATGCCCCCTTGTGATAGCCATTTCTGCACTGGGAAAAAAGTCTCTGACTATTTCTCTATCTATGCCTCTCATTATTTTGTACACCTCTAATCAAGTCACTTCTCATTCTTCTTCACTCTAATGATAAAAGCCAAAGCTCCCTTAACCTTTCTTCATAAGACATGCCTTCCAGTCCATGCAGCATCCTGGTAAATCTCCTCTGCACCCTCTCTAAAATTTCCACAGCCTCCCTGTAATGAGGGAACCAGAACTGAACACAATATTCCTAGTGTGGTCTAACCAGGGCTCTATAGAGCTGCAGCATAACCTCATGGCTCTTAAGCTCAATCACCCTGCTAATGAAGGTCAAAGCACCATATAACTTCTTAACAACCCTATCAACTTGGATAGCAACTTTGAGGGATCTCTGTTTGCTCCAAACTGCCAAGAATCCTGCCTTTAATCCTGTGTTCTGCATTCAAATTCGACCTTCCAAAATGAATTACTTCATCCTTTTCCAGGTTGAACTCCATCTGCCACCTCTCAGCCCAGTTCTGCATCCTGTCAATGTCCCGTTGCAACCTACAACAGCCCACCACACTATCCACCACTCCTCCAACCTCCGTCAATGGCAAACTTACTAACCTACCCTTCCACTTCCTCATCCAAGTCATTTATGAAAATCTCAAAGAGTAGAGGTCCCAGAACAGATCCCTGCAGAAAATTACTGGTCACTGAGCTCCAGACTGAATACTTTCCATCTACTACCACCCTCTGTCTTCTATAGGCCAGCCAATTCTGTATCCAGACAGCCAAATTTCCCTGTATCCTTTGCCTTCTTACTTTCTCAATCAACCTACAAACACCTTCCTAAAATCCATGTACACCACATCCACTGCTCTACCTTCATCAATGTGTTTTGTGACATCCTCAAAGAATTCAATAAGGCTTGTGAGGCATCACTTCCCCCTCACAAACCATGCTGACTATCTCTAATCAAGCTATGCTTTTCCAAGTAATCATAAATCCTATCTCTCAGAATCCTCTCTTATGCCTGTCCACCACAGACATAAGACTAACTGGACCGTAATCCCCAGGATTATCCCTATTTCCTTTCTTGAACAAAGGAATAACATTTGCTACTCTCCAATCATCTGGCACTATTCCAGTGGACAGTGAGGGAGCAAAGATCATCGCCAAATGCGCTGCAATCTCTTGCCTTGTTTCCTGTAGTAACCTTGGGTATATCCCATCTGGCCCAGAGGACTTATGTATTCTTAAGTTTTTCAAAGTTTTCAGCACATCCTCCTTCTTAACATCAACCTGTTCGTGCATATCGGCCTGTTTCACACTGTCCTCATAAATGACAAAGTCCCTCTTAGTAGTGGATATTGAAGCAACGTATTATTTGAGGACCTCCCCTACCTACTCCGACTCAATGTGCAAGTTCCCTCCGCTATCCCTGATTGACCCTACCTTCACTCTGGTCATCTTGTTCCTTGCATAGGTGTAGAATGCCTTAGGGTTTTCCTTAATCCTACCCACTTCTAGCTCTCCTAAATCCATTCCTCAGTTCCTTTCTGGCTACTTTTAAACCTCTAAAGCCCTGTCTGATTCTTGCTTCCTCAACCTTAAGTAAGCTTCCTTCTTCCTCTTGACTAGATGTTCCACATCCTTTGTCGCCCAAGGTTCCTTCACCCTACCATCCATTCCTTGCCTCAGTGGGACAAAGCTGTCCAGCACTATCAGCAATTACTCCCTAAGCAACCTCCACATTTCTGTCATGCATTTTCTTAAGAACATCTGTTCCCAATTTAGGATCCCCAGTTCCTGCCTAAGTGCAACATAACTCCCCCTCCCCCGATTCAATATGTCCCATACTGCCTGCTCCTATCTCTCTCTCCATGATTATAGTAATTGTCAGGGAGTTGTGATCACTATCACCAAAATGCTCTCCCATTGAGAGATCTGTCACCTGACCAGGTTCATTGTCAAGCACCAAATCCAATATGGCCTCCCCTCTAGTCAGCCTATCCTCATATTGAGTCAGGAATCCTTCCTGGACACATCTGCTAGAAACTATTTAAACTATTTGAACTAAGGAAGTTCCAATCAATAGTAGGGAAGTTAAAGTCAGCCATGATAACAACCCTGTTACTTTGGCACCTTTCCAAATTCTGCCTCCCATCTGCTCCTCCCTGTCTCTGTTGCTATTGTGAGGTCAATAGAAAACTCCCAATACAGTGACTACTCCTTTCCTGTTTCTGGCTTCAACCCATACTGATTCAGTAGACAATCCATCCTCGACAACTTCACTTTGAGCTGCAATACTATCTCTGATTAGCAATGCCACCCCCTCACCTCTTTTGCCTACCCCTATTTCTTTTGAAACATCTAAACCCTGAAACATCCAACAACCATTGCTGCCCCTGTGATATCCAAGTCTTTGTAATGGCCACAACATCGTAGCTCCAAGTACTGATCAATACTCACTAAGTTCATCACTCTTTTTCCTGATACTTCTTGTATTAAAATAGACACATTTCAACCCATCACACTGACTGCAACATTGCCCTATCAACTGTGTATCCTTCCTCACAGACTCTCTGCACATTGTATCTAGCTGTTCACTAGCTACTCCATCCTCAGATACGTAGCTTTGGGTCACACCCCCTGCCAATCTAGTTTAAACCCTCCCAAAGAGCTCTAGCAAACCTCCTGCCTAGGATATTGGTGCCCCTCCAGTTCAGATGCAACCCATCCTTCTTGTACAGATCCCACCTTCCCCAGAAGGTATCCCAATGATCCACATATCTGAAGCTCTTCTTCCTACACCAGCCCTGTAGCCACATGTAGCCACATGTTCACCTGCACTTGGTCTCTGCTCCTCGCCACACTAGCTCATGGCATGGGTACCAATCCTGAGATTACTACTTTGCATGTCCTGCCTTTTAGCTGCCAACCTAATTCCCTCTCTTCACTTTTCAGGTCCTCATCCCTTTTCCTAGCTATGTCATTGGCATCGATGTGTCCCATGACTTCTGGCTACCACCCCGCCGCCCCCGCCCCACCAAATCGATCTGAGACATCCATGATCCTGGTACTCGGGAGGCAACAAACCATCTAGGAGTGTTGTTCGCAGCCACAGAATCTCCTGTCTGTTCTTCTAAGCATTGACTCTCCCATCACCATCACTTTCCTATTCTTCCCCCACTTCCCTTCTGAGCCACACAGACAGACACAGTGCCCAGGGGCACTTAAAACTAAGTGGTTTGACCAGCTGCATCTCTGCTGGAATAGCTGCCTTATATCTCCTTAAAATTAGCAAAGTTAGGGTCAGGGCTACTTTCTTGAAATGCTTTGAGGGGGTTCTGGCCTGGTCCATAACAGATTAGGGGCTCTTTGCAGGTTTTGTTCTACAGTTCCGATTTGGGATTAGGGTTGTTGGACTCGAAGGCAGCGAGTGGAAGGAGTTAGTGTTTTTTGTTCTGTGGGTTGAATTAGGTTGGCTTAAACAGTGCTTGGGATAACAATGGCTCTTTCAGTCAGCCAGTTTTCTGGAGGTGGAAGAAGCGACAATGGGAGTTTTGCAAAAGGTCAAGCTGCTGGAATGAGCAGACAAACTGGAACTGGAGCTGCCTCCTTCTGCGATGAAAGGAGAGATAATTACAGCAATAGCTCAGCATTTAAGTTTGCTGGAAATGTCATCAGAATCTTTTGAGATAGCTAGAAATCACTTGAAAATGAAGCAACTTGAGTTGGAGGCAAAAAGACAAGGAAAGGGCAACAGAAATGAAATAGTGTGAATTATGATTAAAAGCAGAAGAGAAAGAGAAAAAGAATGAATCGCTTTAGCAAAACCAAAAGGAAGAGAGAGGAAAGGAAGAAAGAGAGGGAGTTTGAGCTTCAGAAATTGCCAGTTAGACAAGAAAGTCAACTTAAAAGGATGGGAGCTGAAGGTAGAAGGTGAGCTGAGTGAGGATGAGCAAACCATGGTACTCAAAGACCTGGTGAGAAACTGTTTAAATATATTCAAGCATTGCCTAAATTTGATGGGAAGGATGTCAAAGCCTTTTACATCTCATTTGAAAAGGTGGCTAAACAAATGTGGTGGCCAGTTAACATGTGGGTTTTGTCAATACAAACAAAACTTATAGGTAGAGCTCGTGAGGTATTTGCATGACTATCAGAGGAGGTATCTGGGGAGTATGAGGAGGTGAAGAAAACCATCTTAAGTGCATATGACCTGGTGCCGGAAGCCTATAGACAATGTTTCAGGAATCTAAGGAGGGAGCCTGATCAAACCTACATTGAGTTTGAAAGGATCAAACAAAGTAATTTTGATAGGTGGATAAGGGCATTTAAAATAGAGCAAACTTATGATGCTTTTAGAGAGATGATTATTTTGGAGGAGTTCAAAAATTTGCTTCCTGAATTAACGAGAACTCATGTGGAAGAGCAGAGAGTTAAAACGGCAAGAGTAGCAGTTGAAATAAAAGATACTAGTGAGAGTGGGTCATGTCCAAACACTACATTGGACAAACAGCAGAAAACTAGCCACCAGGATACATGAACATCAATTAGCCACAAAAAGGCATGACCCACTCTTTCTAGTATCTTTATGTACAGATGAGGAAGGACACCACTTCAACTGCGATAACACACCATCCTAGGACAAGCTAAACAGAGACACACGCGAGAATTCCTAGAAGCGTGACACTCCAACCGGAACTCTATCAACAAACATATTGACTTGGATCTCATTTACCACCCCCTGAGAAAAAGAGCAGGAAATAACATCACCACAGGAAATTACGTCGCCAACCCAAGGAAACCTAAACCATAAATAAAAAGTGGGCCATAGCACCAGTGCTTCACCGGAGGCTCATTGATGATGTTACCTAGTATGGTGATGAAACATCTGAAAACAAACCTTCCAGCTCAGCGAGCCAACTTACATCCATTAAAGACCATGTTAAGAGCTTATAGTCAAGACTATTCAGATGATTGGGATAAGGGAATTCCAGTTGTACTTCTTGCAATCAGAGATAAGCCAAATGATTCAATCAAATTCAGTTCATTTGTATTAGTTTTTGAGCATTATGTGAGAGGACGACTAAAATTGATTAAGGAGAAATTGCTAAGTCAGAATTCAGAAACCACATATTTGAACCATGTGTCAAATTTTAGGGAATGATTAAGTAGGGTGGATGAGTTGGCTATTCCTAAAGTGCCACCTTTCTAGTGTTCCCTGTGATTCTGGATGGTGGAGGGAGTAAATGTTGGTGGTTGTGATGCTAATCAAGCAGGCTGCTTTGTCCTGGATGGTTTCAAGCTTCTTCAGTGCTATTAGAACTGCATTTATCCTGGCAAGTGGACAGTATACTGTTACACTCCAGATTTGTGTCTTGTGGGTGGTAGACAGATTGCAGGGACTCAGGAGGTGGATTGTTCATTGCAAGATATCTAGCTGGTGACTTGCTCTTGCAACAACAGTATTTATATAGCTACTTGAGTTCAGTGTCTTCCCAATGATGTTACCTAGTATGGTGATGAAACATCTGAAAACAAACCTTCCAGCTCAGCGAGCCAACTTACATCCATTAAAGACCATGTTAAGAGCTTATAGTCAAGACTATTCAGATGATTGGGATAAGGGAATTCCAGTTGTACTTCTTGCAATCAGAGATAAGCCAAATGATTCAATCAAATTCAGTTCATTTGTATTAGTTTTTGAGCATTATGTGAGAGGACGACTAAAATTGATTAAGGAGAAATTGCTAAGTCAGAATTCAGAAACCACATATTTGAACCATGTGTCAAATTTTAGGGAATGATTAAGTAGGGTGGATGAGTTGGCTATTCCTAAAGTGCCACCTTTCTAGTGTTCCCTGTGATTCTGGATGGTGGAGGGAGTAAATGTTGGTGGTTGTGATGCTAATCAAGCAGGCTGCTTTGTCCTGGATGGTTTCAAGCTTCTTCAGTGCTATTAGAACTGCATTTATCCTGGCAAGTGGACAGTATACTGTTACACTCCAGATTTGTGTCTTGTGGGTGGTAGACAGATTGCAGGGACTCAGGAGGTGGATTGTTCATTGCAAGATATCTAGCTGGTGACTTGCTCTTGCAACAACAGTATTTATATAGCTACTTGAGTTCAGTGTCTTCCCAATGGGAGCACCCACATTGTTGATAGTGGGGGACGGTAATGCCATTAAATGTCATGAGGCAATAGTTCGAGATGGCTATGGCAATGGTCATTTCCTGGCACTTGATTGTCCAATTGTTATTCGCCACTTGTCAGCGCAAGCCTGGATATTGCCCACAGATATTTGGACACAGATTGCTTCAGTTTCCAAGGAGTTGTGAATAGTGGTGAATATTTTGCAATTATCTGTGAGCATAATAACCCCTCACCTTATGATAGAGGGAAGGTCATTCATGAAGCAGCTAAAGATGGTTATGCTGAGGACATTAACCTGACGAATTAGAGCTCTTGTGGGGTAGTGCAAGTGTCCCTACCTCTAAACCAGGCAAGTCGTCTCAAATCCCATCTATTCAGAGAAATCACATCTGAACAGGTTGATTAAAAAAAAATCTATCCAGAGAAATTTCTGCAGAGATGCTCTGGAGCTGAGATGACTGACCTATAAAAAGGACAACTATGTTACTTTGTGCTACTTAAGATTAGAACTGATGGAGAATTTTCCTTTGATTTGCAATGGTTCTGATTTGCAAAGGGATCTTTGATGCTTCAGTCAGTTAAATGTTACCTTTATGTCAAAAGCAGTTACCCTCACCACCTGTCTAGAATTCAGCTCTTTTGTCCATGTTTTAACTAAGGCAGAAATGAGGTCTGACATTGAATAGCCTTAGTGGAACCTACTGCGTGTTGGGAAGCAGACTATTCTTTTGCAACTACTGATTGGCAACACAGTGTTTTCAATCTTTAATTGCCCAGAGGGCAGTTGAGAGTCAACCATATTGAACAGGCCATTGCTCCTGGTGGTGCACACCAGACCAAGACTGCTTCCAGTGGGTACAAGCTTTTTCTCACGCCACTTCTGCATCCTCTGCAAATCAATTTTAATTTGTAACCTCTCATTCTTGATCGTTTTATGAGCATTCAGCTCCTCTATTCTGCTTGTCAAACCTCACATTTTGCTCATCAAGTTCCATTTGCTGCATTTTTGCTCACTTATTTAGTTCGTCTATATTCCTCTGAAGACTCTGTGTCACCCTTTTCAATTACCTTCCCCCTGTTTTATGTATTCCAAAAATTTGGCTATAGTGCATGCACTTTCCTCATCCAAGTCATTAATTGTAAACACTTGTGGCCCTGGCACTGATCCCTGTGACATTCCATTAGTCACAGGTTGCCAGCCAGAAAACTTATGCTAACTCTGTTTTCTATTAGTTCGCCAACCTGTGCTAATATACACTCTTCAACAACATGTTATTAACTGGTCTAATGTATAGTACCTTAATAAAATCTATCTGGAAATCCAAATCAATTATGTCCACTTCTTTCCCTTAACCTATACTATACCGCTTGTTATCACATCAAAAAATTCTGCTAAATTTGTCAGGCATGATATCCCCTTCATGAAGTCAGGACGATTCTGCTTGATTATATTATGTATTTTGAAATGTCATGCCATTACATACTTTAAAGTTGACTCTAACATCTTTTTACAATCGCATATGTTAAGCTAACTAATCTATTGAAGCCTGTTTCTTTTTATCTCCTTCCATTTTTGAATAGAGATATATCATAGAATCCCCACATTGTGGAAACAGACCCTTCGGCCCAATAAGTCTCCACCGACCCTCCAAAGAGTAACCCACTCAGACCCATTCCCTACCCTATTATCCTATATTCACCCCTGACCAATGCACCTAACCTACACATCCTTGAACACTATGGGCAATTTAGCATGGCTAATTCACCTAACCTGCATATCTTTGGATTGTGGGAGGAAACCAGAGCACCTGGAGGAAACCCATGCAGCTACGAGGAGAATGTGAAACTCCACAGTCGCTTGAGGCTGGAATCGAACCTGGGTCCCTGGCATTGTGAGCCATGTGCCACCTCTAATTACATGATCAGTTTTCCAAATGGCATGATTTTCCAAAATTTTGCTTTCTCTCCAGAGATGCTGTCAGATCTGCTAAGTTTCTCCAGTACTTTTTGTTTTTATTAACCTGATCCCTGGTTGCATCCACATCCGATCGTACTGGGAAACTGTCCTGAGTACTCTTTGAATTCTTCCTCCAGGCTAACTATGCCAATCTGACTTTCCCAATCTGTTTAAAGATTCAAGTCATCCATGATTAATGAACTGCATTTTGTACATGCTGTCATAAACTTCTGATTTATTCTTTATTCTCCCATATAGCTTCAGTTAGGGTGCTTATCGACTACTCCTATCAATATCCGCTCGCTTTTTACTTCTTGCTTCCATCTGTATGAACTCTGCATCATCCAATCCAAGGTCATTTGTTGCTATGATACTTATGCTTTCCTATAGTAACAAAACTATCCTTCCATTTTTTTCTTTTCTGCTTGTCATTCCAAAGTCATGTATCCCTAAATATTTAGCTCCCAGCTCTGGTCTCTTTATAACCTGTCTAGATAATGGCTATAGATCATATTCATTAATTTTATTTGTGCTATTAGTTTTGAAGTTGAAGGTGTGTACTGTACCTTTAAGAGAGAGTGAATGTTGTTCTGAACTGAGAGCTGAACTGTTATATGTCTAGATAACAGTCTCAGAGTCTGGAAAATTGAAAGCATGTAACATGTGGCTGTGAAATGGATACCTGAGTTGGTTGCTGTTTTGACAACAATTCAAATTTAACCAATCAGTTTAAATTATGCCCCAGGATACTAAAACCCAATCAAGTTTGAATTTATTGTTTTGCTAACATTGAACCAATGAGATGATCCAATGTTGGTGATAAAAATAAGACAGGTATTTTGAAAATCAGAGAGAGTAACTCTCAGAGAGAGAGAGAGAGAGAGAGAGAGATATCCAAAGGTTTGAAACACTGTAATCTTTTCTATATGAAAGATCTTCACAGTAAAAAGAAGAAAGATGACCCAGGGAGATCTTCAGCCAAAAGAAGACAGACACCAAAGATAACAGCCATTGTATGGTTTTGAAATTAAGTTGATGTAATTTTAATAAATGTTTTGTTGGAACAGTATATTGTTATAGATTGGAGGCAGGTAATAGGCATTTAAGAGAAATGATGGGCTTAGTGTTGTGAATAGTTTAATGTTCACCTTTAGAGTTAAAGAATAAATTATTTTCTTTAAATAATGAAATTTGGGAGTTCATATTTAACAGATTATGAGGTGAAGTGGGCGTTTGGTGTTTGGTTTAATTAGCAGAAGGGTTCACCGTCTTATTGTAACAGTTTGCGGGCTCGAGTCTGAGATTTGAACAGGTTAGAACAGATCCAGTCTGAGAGTGGAACAGATTTTGGGGTATGAAAGATACCTGCAGATTTATGCACTTGCCGATTAGTGTCCAAATTATTAAATAAAAGATAAGGGAGACAATTTATTTAACTTCAGTTACTTGTGGTTGGTTAAATTAAAAGTGAGGGAAATGGCTCTTAAGATTGCTAAAGAGGTTCTGGGGTTTGAAGTTGCTTTCCAAATTTGCTAAGAATGTTTACAAAGACAGAGAAAGGGCATACTCTTAGAATTGGCAAATTGCTTAGAATTGGGTTTATCCAAGGACAGAAGGACAGCTGAATATGTAATGGAGTTGGTCACCACTTAGGTGTTTCAGAAAACAGACAAGTGCAGTAGAGTAAGAAAAACTTAAATTACAATTGAAGTAAATGTAGTTTGAAGATAAAGAAAGGGAAAGAAGAGCCATGAGAGAAGAAAAGAGAAAGAGAAAAAAAAGAATAGAGAGAAGGTTCTTAGCTAAGCAAAGAGAGAGAGAAGAATGAAAAGAGAAAGGGAGAGAGAATTTGAACTTCAGAAATTGCAAATTAGTCAGGAAAGTCAGGTTAACAGGATAGAAATGAAAAGAGAAAGTAGTGATGTATACAAATATGTTAAACATTGCCACATTATGATGAGAAAGATGTAGATGCCTTCTGTATTTCATTTGAAAAATTGCCCAGGCAGATGGAGTGGCCAGAGACCTTGTGGGTAATGCTAGTTCAGACTAAGCTGGTAGGCAGAGCTTGTGAGGTGTTTGCAGTGCTGTCAGATGAGGGCTCCAGAGATTATGCAGATGTCAAAAAGGCTATTTTGAGTGTTAATGGATTGGTACCAGAGGTGTATAGACAGCAGTTCAGAAACATAAAAGGAACCAGGTCAGACTTATGTTTAATTAAAAAAAAATTAAACATAGTAATTTTCATAGATGGGTGCAGGCCTTAAAAATAGATAAAACTTATGAGGCCGTGACAGAGATTATTCTGCTGGAGGAGTTTAAAACCTCACTTCCAGAGATGATAAAAAAAATCATGTGGATGAATAACAAGTTCAAGAAGTGAGAAGAGCAGCAGATATGGCAGATGAATATGCATTGGTTCCTAAGACAAAATTTAGCTACCGGCAAGAATTTCATCCTGTGATGGATAGAAATTGGGAGAAGAGGAGATCCTACACTATGAAACAAAGAGTAGAACACACAAGCCCAACAGAGTGAAAAGGAGGTGAAAGGCCTTAAGTATTTCCACTGTTCTATGGTTGGACAAGTAAAGTCACAGTGCGGATTATCAAAGAGAGGCAGTATGGGATAAGACGTGGTAAAAGAGGCTAAGTCATTGACATTACTGAATGTAGTAAAGGAAACTCCATGCTGCAGGTGAGTGCACAGCCTAGGCAGAGGCGAGGTATTGAATTAATGCCTGATCTGTATAAAGACTTCACCCATGTGTTAAAGTTTATTCAGGAAGAACAGGGGGAAAAGGAAAATAAGTTATAATTTTGAGAGATACAAGATCTAATCAGTCTCTAATAGTAAGAGATGAACATTTTTGCAGTCTTTCTGACGCATTACCTGAGAAAGTGGTAATTTGTGGAACGGATGGACAGAAATCTAGCGTTCCCATATGTAAGATCAGCTTGGAGTGCCAACTCAAGACTGGGGAAGTAATAGTGGGAGTGATTGACAAAGTTTCAGTTCCAAGATTCCAGTTTGTTCTTGGAAACGATTTAGCAGGATCCACTTTGGGAGTGATACCCCTTGTTGTGGATAAGCCAAAGGAAGAGCAGAGAACTGAGGAATTAAAAGAAAAATACTCTGGAAATTTTCCAGACTGTGTAGTAACAAGATCCCACTATCATGAGTAACAGCAAGAAGCAAAAACTAAAGAGAAAGATGAAGAGGTTGAGGTTCAGTTGGTGGACACCCTGTCTGATGCAATGGTGCAGAAAATACCTGAACAGGCAGAGGATCAGACACAAGTGTTTAGTCCTGAAAGGCTAATGAACTTAACAACATAAAGACAAGACAATAACTGATTATGTATTCCTGAGCGTTACTATCTTAAAGATTGAATCCTAAGATGAAAACGGAGACCATGGCAGGTTAGTGCAGAGGAGAAATGGGCAGAAGTGCACCAGATTGTGTTGCCGGTTGCATATCGACAGCAAATGTTACAGGTAACACATGAACTACCTGTAGGAGGTCACCTAGGTGTACGGAAGACTCAGGCTAAAATACCGAAACATTTCTATTGGCCTGGACTGCACAAGGATGTAGTTAAATTTTGCCGTACATGTCATACATGCCAAATGGGAGGTAAGTTACAAGCAGTAATAAAACCAACACCTTTGTTGCCAATTCCCACATTCAAAGAACCTTTCATGCAAATTATGATTGATTGTGTAGGTCCCCTCCTGAAAACTAGATGTGGGAACCAATACTTGGTAATCATAATGGATGTGTCCACCAAATTTCCGGAGGCAATTCCATTACAGAGTATTAAGGCAAAAAGGGTGGCGGAGGAGTTAGTAGAGAGATTCAGTCAGACCAATGGTCTAATTTTACTGCTAGGCTGTTTAAGGAAGTCATGGATAACTTAGGCATACAGCACTTTAACTCAAATGTGTATCATCCTGAATCCCAAGGAGCTTAAGAAAGGTGGCATCAGACCCTGAAGACTATGTTAAGAGTGTACTGTCAGGATTATCAAATGGTTGGGATATAGGTATCCCATTTATGTTGTTTGCCATTATAGATGCCCCAAGCAAATCTATTTAGTTTACACCCTTTGAGTTAATACTTAGGCATGAAGTGAGAGACCCTTTGGAATTAATTAAAGAAAATTGACAGGACCGAAATCAGAGATCTCACATTTTAATTATGTATCTGAGGTGAGGGAGAGATTAAATCGGGTAGGTGAGTTAGCTAAACAGCACCTGAAGAGGGCGCAGAATAGAATGAAGCAGGTGACAGATAAAAATTCTGAAATTTGGATGTTTTCCCATGGGGATGATATATTAATATTGTTACCAGTGTTAGGAGATCCCTTCAAAAGCAGGTAACTAAATCGGTCTCATACCCAGTATCAAGATTAGAGGACTGTATAGAGAAAGTTGGACAAGCCAGTTACATCACAAAGTTGGACCTACTGTGTAGTTATTGGCAGGCACCTTTATCAGAGAAAGTGAAAGAAGATTCTGAGTTTGTAATCCCAAATGGGCTATATCAATTCAAAGTGATGCCATTTGGAATGAAGAATGCACAAACCACATTCCAATGACTCATGAACAGAGTTGTGACCGGGTTAACAAACTGTGCAGTATATCTGGCTAATGTAGTGATCTTTAGTGAGTCATGGAAAGATCACATGGTGCAGTTGGCAGAGCTCTTTGAACGACTACGAGAAGCAAAGCTGGTAAGAAACTTAAAGAATACAGAATACACGAAGGCAGAGGTGACATTCTTAGGACATACCATTGGTCATGGAAAGTTGACCCCAAGAAACGCAAAGATGAAGGCTATCGAGGAATTTCCATGACCATTCTCAAAGAAAGAGGTCCTTCTATTTTTGGGACTAAGCGGATTCTATTGGAAGTTTGTTCCAAACTTCAGCCGTGTGGCGGCACCACTAACAGATTTACTGAAGAAGAACACAACATTTCGATGGATAGAGCAATGCCAGGAGGCATTTGACAATTTAAAAGCAATATTGACCACTGCACCAGTTTTAGCTACACTAAATTTTTTGAAACCCTTCAAAATTACAATTGATGCTCGTGATATGAGTTGGAGCTGTTCTGCTACAGCAAGCTGACGATAGAATTGAATGGCCAATTGACTACTTTTCACCTGAAAAGTATCCACCTTATAAAATACTCAGGTGTCGGAGATGGTTGTCTACACAGACCACAATCCTCTTACATTCTTGGAATGATCTAAAGATAAAAATATAAGACTATTTCATTGGACTCTTATGTTAGACTTTTAATTTACAAATTATACATGTTGCACATTGTAAAAATGTGATAGCAGATGTGTTATCACAGATTTAAAGGGTAAAGTATAGATAAGAGTGAACAGATTCCAATTTTTTATATGTGTGTGTGTGTGTGTGTGTGTGTGCAGAAATTAATGAGCTTAGATTAATATCCTATGTATTTCATTCTATTATGATGGTTCATTTTTTCTTAAGGGGGAGGTGTTATGAAGGTAAAGACTCTCTTTAAGAGAGAGTGAATGCTGTTCTGCACTGAGAGCTTGCATATATGACTAGATAACAGTCTCAGAATGTACTGGAAAATTGACTGTGATATTTGGCTGTGAAATGGAACCTGAGTTGGTTGCTGTTTTGACAACCATTTGAATTTAACTAATCAGTTTAAATTATGCCCCAGGATACTTAAACCCAATTGAGTTTGAATTTACAGTTTTGCCAATATTGAACCAATGAGACGATCCGATCTTGGGGATTTAAAAAAGGCAAGTATTTTGAAAATCAGATAAAGTAACTGCCATCGAAAGAGAGAGACCCAAAAGATTGAAACACTCTTTATCAAAGGTACCTATTTCATATGAAACATCTTCACAGTAAAAAGAAAGAAGGAGACCCAGGGAGATCTTCAGCTGAAAGAAGACAGACACCAAAGATGACAGCCACTGTGTGGTTTCGAAATTACGTTGATGTAATTTTAATAGGGGTTTTGTTGGAATGGCATATTGTTATAGAGTTGGAGGCAGGCAATAAGCAGTTACGAGCAAGGGGGGCTTAGAGTTGTGAATAGTTGTTGGTTAATGTTTACTTTTAGAGTCAAAGAATAAATTGATATTATTTTCTTTAAATAGTAGAATTTTGGAGTTCTCTGTCATTCATATTTTAATAGATTATGAGGCAAGGTGACCTTATCTGGGGGTTTAGCTTACTTAACAGAGGGGTTCACCGTCGTGTTATAACACATTAATTAATTTATTTTGTTCCATATATTACATGCATTCAGGTGAAAATTTCTTTTTTCCTTAAAACTTTTATCCCCCATGACTCTATTTATTACTGTTTTTCTACATTTGTATATTCTGTCCCTTCCTATCCCACTCTGGTACCATTATCCAGATAGCTGCTCTGCTATACTGTTGTATCCTCTTTCCTCTTAAGCCTTTTGTAAGTCATGGTTGTTGGAGGCGAGTCATCTCTGCAGAAGTTCCTGAAGGTATTGTCCTAGGTCTGACCATCTTCAGCTGCTTCATTAATTACCTTTCCTCCATCATAAATTCTGAAGTGGGGATGTTCGCCAATGATTGCACAATATTGAGCACTATTCACACCTCCTCAGATACTGAAGCAGTCTGTGTTCAAATGTTGAGTATAGTTAAATTTCACAGGATACAGGGAGAGCTAGCCCATTAGATACAAACTTGGTTTAATGATAGCAGACAGAGGATGGTGGTAGAAGGTTGTTTTTCAGACTAGAGGCCTGTGACCAGCAGTGTGCCACAGGAATCGGTGTTGGGTCCAGTGTTATTTATCATTTATATAATTGATTTGAATGAGAATTTGGGAGGTTTGATTAGTAAGTTTGTGGATGACACCAAGATTGGTGGTATATTGGACAGTGAAGAAGGTTATCTGGTAATGCAGCAAGATCTTGGTCAACAGTGAGCTGAGGAATGGTGGATGAAGTTTAGTTTAGATAAATGGAAAGTATTGCATTTTGGTATGGCAACCCTGAGCAGGATTTACATAGTCAATGGTAGGGTCCTGGAGAGTCATGGAGTCAAAGAGATGTACAGCATAGAAACAAACCCTTTGTCCAACTCATCCATGCAGATATTCTAAACTAATTAAGTCCCATTTGCCAGCACTTGGCCCATATCCCTTTAAATCTTTCCTATTCATTTATCCATCTAGATGCCTTTTAAATGCTGTCATTGTACCAGCCTCCACCACTTCTTCTGTCAGCCCACTCCACAGAAAAAGTTGCGTTTTAGGTCCCTTTTATATTTTTGCCCTCCCACCCTACACCCTATGCCCTCTAGTTCTGGACTCCCCCACCCCAGGGATAAAACCTTGTTTATTTACCCTATCCATGCCCCTCATTATATTATTAACCTCTATACGGTCACCCCTCAGCCTTTGATGCTCCAGGGAAAACAGCCCCAGCCTATTCAGCATCTCCCTATAGCTCAAAGAGATCTAGGGGTACAGGTTCATAGCTTCTTGAAAATTGAGTCACAGTTGATAGAGTGGTGAATAGTGTCTAGAATGGGCTGCTGGAGATAATAGTGGAAGCGAGTGCAATTTTGTCATTTACGAAACATTTAGACAGATACATGGATGGGATAAGTATGGAGGGATATATTCCAAAGGCAGGCAAATGGGACTGGTTTAACTGGGAAAATTGGACAGCATAGGCAAGTTGTAGTGAAGGGCCTGTTTTTTTATACTCTAGATCTCTATGACTATATTTTTGATCTGTGTAATGGATTGTTCCAGCAGTTTTTGTATAGTTATATTACACTCTTTTGAGTAATAAACTTTTATTTCTTTTCTTTAACAGTACATTGGCAGCTTCTTATGACTCTGTTCAGTGACTGATCTCTGCAGCAAAAAATAACCCAGAAAAACAAAACTTTGAAGTCAGATTTCACTCTAGATTCAGACTTGTCCAGTACTCCCAACAGCTGGGACCATAACATGCTCCTTGTTCTGGAACATCAAATTTTTCCATCCCAACCACCTCCCACCAACCCCCCCCCCCAACCCTCCACCAACCCCCCCCTACCAGAGGAAATGTAAACCTGCAAAATCCTTTCAATCATCTTTAAACACCTCAGTTAGAGGCTGCCAGGGAACTGAGTTTTACTACTGTTTTCACTTTTTATTACTCTGCTTCTCTATTTGACCTCCCCCTCCTCCACCAAGGGAACGGAAGCTTTGTAAACACAGTTTGTTCTGCTAATTTAACCCTTTTACCTTCAATGTTATTCTGCACATTGTCCCTTTCTCATGGAAAAGAGGGAATTATGAAAAGCCCTGACCTATATGCTCAGGAGCTCCAACTGCAGCACAGACAGAGCTAAACCCGGACAGGAAAGTCTCGCAACTACAAACCCCATCGTCATCAGCAATCACTTGCTAACAAGTATCACGGTCCGCAAAAGAAATTCTGCGTCACTGGCCACTGGAGGAAATTCTGCACCACTGTTAATGGCTCCTTTGGCTCCTTGCATGGCTATTGAGCCTGAACCAAGAGTCACATCTCTGAACACACCTTAATTGGGGATTTCGGGAAGTGGAATTCGTTGTTGGCCTTGGAATTGCTGACATTTCTCTCTTTGGCTCCTTCTCCATACTTCCTCTTGCCAGTGGGTGTTCTCTAGGAATTGTATCCAACCATATAGGAGCTTCCTCCACCCCAGTTTCTTCTGAACAGTGGTGCCCCACATGTTGATGTCTATGTTGCTTAAAATAAAAACCATCAACCCCTTATTCAAGCACATTTCTCAGAAAGTCTGTGGCACTCCAACAACAAAAGTCTGTATTGATAGGCATCAAACTAACTGGTAATTTACAAGAAGTAACAAACAGGACCTAGATTGAACTCTCCAGTTCCCTGAAAACCGGATCTTTTTGCAAGCAAATGGGAATTTCCAATCTAGCTTCAATGATGGAAGGGATGAAATAGGTTTTAGAACTGAATTCATGTTATTGCTCTGGTCACATACTGAGGATTTGAAGGTCACACCACATATATTTCACAAATTCTCAAAGAACATGAACCACTAATATTTATTTTCACCATTTTTCATACGGATATCATTGTAATCTATAACATAATTTGCATTTAGAGTGTCTTCCATGACCTTTGGGTGACCCAAAGTGCTTCAAAGTTAATGCAATACTTTTGACCTGGAGTCTCTGTTGTAATGTAATGTAACAGAGAAAGATTTGTTTAAAAGTATCAAGACCAGCTAATTTCGAAACTCACTTACAAATTCTTACCGTGGGTCCCCAAGTGCGAGACAATGATTTTTTTTCAAATTGGCAATGGAACAACAGTAGATAATAGTTATTAATTCCATTCTCAGCTCAACCTACATGGACTGTTACATGACTTAAATATCAAATTTACATGAAGAATTGAAAACAGAAATGCGCAATTCTTTGGCAGCTTCTTGTGGTGACTTATCTCCGTAGCATTTTTCCTTGAAATTAGAATCCCTACAGTGTGGAAACAGGCCCATCGGCCCAACAGGTCCATGCCAACCCTCTGAAGAGTGACCCACTCAGACCCAATCCCCAACCCCATATTTACCCCTGACTAGTGCCCCTAACCTACACATCTATGGGCAATTTAGCATGGCCAATTCACTTAACCTTTTGGATTATGGGAAGAAACTGGAGCACCTGAAGTAAACCCATGCAGACACGGAGAGAACATGCAAACTCCACACAGACAGTCGCCCGAGGCTGGAATCAAACCCGGGTCTGTGATACTGTGAGGCAGCAGTGCTAACCACTGAGCTACCCTGCTGCAATTTGATTTGATTTGGTTTATTGTAGTCACATGTACCAAAGTATAGTGAAAAGTTTTGTTTTGCAACAAGTACAGACAGATCATAGCAAACAAGAACATACAGATCATAGTGTGCTCAAACAGAGCAAGGCAAACAAAATTACAACTGCGCAGGAGGTGCACAAAACAGGATTCACAAAATCAACATTATTTGAGGTTAGAGAGATCAATTCAGTAGTCTAATAACAGAAGGGAAGAAGCTGTTCTTGAGTGTGTGTTTAAGCTTCAAGCTTCAGGAGTGACCTATTGTTCCAATTTGAGAATTAAAAAGCTTTCCAACAAAACCAAAAGCTGATCACTGGCCACCATATTTAAACAAAAATACTTACAACTCCAGTCTTGGGAATTGGACATTGGCCATTTGTAACTGCCCGATCGAATGGTTGGCCACCTTCTTAAACTGCTGCAATCCATCTGATGCGGGTCCAGTCACAACGCTGTTAGGGAGAGAATTCCAGGATTGTAACCCAGCAATAGTGGAGGAACGGCAATTTAGTTCCAAGTCAGGACAGTGCATAACATCGGATGGTTGAAATTGGATATGATAATGTTTCCATGAAGCTGTTGCCATTGTCCTTTTATGTGGTGGAGGCTACAGGATCAGGAGGTACATCTGAAGGGGTCTCAGTACATTGCTACAATGTATCCTGTAAATGGCAGATGTTGATAGTTGAAGTTCGAGCTGTTCGATGGGGTACCAATTCAATCATCTGCTTTGTCCTGTAGATTCAATGATGAACATGAACATTAGTGCTCCTTAATCGTTGCAACAAGAGTATTGGGACTATTTTTTTCAAAGTGTTACTGCATCTATTCTAGACTGAAAAATAACAATTAATCCCAATAAGCTGAGTTATATTTTTATCCTTCTTGGAGCTCTTGAAGAAGATACTAAGGGATAAGATATATGCACTTTTGGAAGAGAATGGACAAGTTAGTGACAGGCAGCTTGGCTTTGTACTGGGAAGGTCATGTCTTACCAACCTGATTCAATCTTTTGAAGAGGTGACAAAGATAATTGATGAGATAGTTTATATGGACTTGAGTAAGGCATATGATAAAGGCCCATATGGCAAATTGGTACAAAAATTAAAATCACATGGGAATTCTGGTGGGCTGGTTAGATGGATATAAGACTGGCTTGGTCATAGAAGACAGAGGATAGTGGTGGAAGGGTGTTTTACAGAATGGAGACTGGTAACTAGTGGTGTTCCACGGGGATCAATTTTAGCTCCTCTGTTGTTTGTAGTGTATATAAATAATCTGGAGGAAAATGTCTGATTAGTAAGTTTGCAGATGACACAAAGATTGGTGGAGTTGCTGATAGTGTTGACAATTATGAAAGGATACAACAGGATATACATAGATTGGCCACTTAGACATAGAATTGACAGATGGAGTTTAAATCCAGACACATGTGAAGTGATACAGTTTGGAGGATCAAGTTTAGGTGTGAATTATACTGTAAATGGCAGAACCCTTGGGAATATTAACATATACAGAGGAATATGTATATATTGTTTGAATATCAATTATCCAAAGAAGATCTCAAGGTCCTGACAGAAACGTCAAAGAGGTGTTTCAACACTTATCACATCTTTTGTTTACAATGATTAAAAATGAACTCAGCTAACTGAAATGGTGCTGAGAACAGTCCTAGACATTGATGGGAGCCCAGTCAGGTCTCCAAATGACCCCTCGCCCACTCTCTCTCTCTCTCTCTCTCTCTCTCTCTCTCTCTCTCTCTCTCTCTCTCTCTCTCTCTCTCTCTCTCCCCATGCACTTTCCCTGGAATTCTACACAGGGGTGTATCCTAAACCCCCTTTCCCCAGGTAATCTCTCCAACATTGTCCTGTACAGGGCAAAAGTGGAATATGTCAAAACATTGCATTGTAGTAAAAAGGTGTGTGTGTGTGTGTGTGTGTGTATGCGCACTATTGTAAGACTCACCTCCCGCACCCCCCCCCCCCCCCCCCCCCCACACCAAGGCCGCAGCAGTCTTACTGTTGGTGTCCAGTCCAGCTGCCCCAGGGAGGGTCGGACAGGGTGGCCTGGGAGGGACGGGGTTGGGGGGAACGGGTTAGGGGCTGACCCTGAGACAAAGGTAAGGAGGAAGGCAAGTAGAGTGGGGAGAAAGGAAACTTCAGAAAACTCTGAGCTCCAGAGGACAGGCATTGAATCAATTAACCGAATAATAATAACCAAATAATCTGAATGAAATGGTGCCCACGCATCTCATTCGGATAATCGAGGTTCCTCTGTAGATGGATCTGGGTGTGCAGGTCCACAGTTCCCTAAAAGTTGCAACGCAGGTGACCAAGGCGATGAAGAAGGTGGACGTCATGGGGTAAACTTTCCTACTTAGTGTAAAACCAGGAACACAGAAAAGATTTGTCCAATACAGTATTCTGTGAAAATTTGATAGGCCAAGAACTAGACAAAATAAAAATTAACAACTTTATTTCTTAAAGTATAACAGAGAATAATTAACTAACAACTATTTACAACTCCTTTCTAACCTCTCTTTTACCTTCCCTTCTCTAATACCAGTCTGATAAAACTCCCAATTATGATTTACAAAACAAAACTTCTTATCTTAAAACGAGGCAGCTTTCAGTTCTTCTCTGTATTCCCGTCACCTTTTCTTCTTCTTGGGGATTCTGCTTCATAGGTTTCTGATCAATAAAGGTACCTTTAAGAGAGCTATTTTTCAGACAGTCTTTACATGCTGGTAGCTTGGCAGTTCTCCTCCCAAGTGTTCAATTTTCTCCGGTCTTATACCTCCAAAGTATTGGATTATGTCATTGGCTTTTAAACTTGTCAATATACTAAATTCAAACTGGATTGGAGTTTGGTATATTCGGGGTTAAATGTAACCTGATTTGTCTAATTTGAATCTGTTTTTTAGTTTCCAGGCAACCAGCTAATCAAGTTCTTTGAGCAAATGTTACATTATATTTTTGTATTTCAGAATACTTGGTTCTGTAAGGTAGTTCTGTTACAAAGGCTTATGGCATGCTTGCCTTCATTGGCTGTGGCATGGAGTACTAGAGTTGGCAAGCTATGTTGCAACTATATAAAACTCTTGTTTAGTCATACTTAGAGTATTGTGTGCAGTTTTGGTTGCCACACCACCAGAAGGACCTGGACATTTTGAACAGCATGCAGGGAAGGTTTACAAGGATATCATAGAGTCATAGAGATGTACAGCACAGAAACAGACCCTTAGGTCCAACTTGTCCATACCAACCAGATATCCCAACCCAATCTAGTCCCACCTGCCGGCACCCGGCCCATATCCCTCCAAACCCTTCCTATTCATAAACCCATCCAGATGTCTTTTAAATGTTGCAATCATACTAGCCTCCACCACTTCCTCTGTCAGCTCATTCCATACATGTACCACCCTCTGCGTGAAAAAGTTTCCCCCACGTCTCTTTTATATCTTTCCCCTTTCACCCTAAACCTATTCCCTCTAGTTCTGGACTCCCCAACAGCCCCAGCTTATTCAACCTCTCCCTATAGGTCAAATCTTCCAACCCTGGCAATATCCTTGTAAATCTTTTCTGAACCCTTTCAAGTTTCATAACATGTTTCTGACAAGAAGGAGACCAGAATTGCACACAATATTCCAAAAGTGGCCTAACTAACATCTTGTACAGTTGCAAAATGACCTCCCAACTCCTGTACTCAATACGCTGACCAACAAAGGGAAGTATACCTAGTGCCTTCTTCACTATCCTATCTACGTGCAAATCCACTTTCAAGAAGCTATGAACCTGCACTCCAAGTTCTCTTTGTTCAGCAACACTCCCTAGGACCATACCATCAAGTGTGTAAAATTTGCTTTTCCAAAATGCAGCACCCTGCATGTATCTAAATTAAACTCCATCTGCCACTTCTCAGCACATTGGCCCACCTGATCAAGATCCCATTATAATCCGAGGTAACCTTCTTTGCTGTCCACTACACCTCCAATTTTGGTATCATCTGCAAACTTACTAACTGTACCTCTTATGCTCGCATCCAAATCATTTATGTAAATAACAAAAAGTAGAGGACCCAGCACCGATCCTTGTGGCATTCCAATGGTCACAGGCCTCTAGTCTGAAAAACAACCCTCCACCACCACCCTCTGTCTTCTACCATTGAGGCAGTTCTGTATCCAAGTGGCTACTTCTCCCTGTATTCCGTGAGATCTAACCTTGCTAACCAGTCTCCCATGGGGAACCCTGTCGAACTTCCATATAGATCACATCCACCACTCTGCCCTCATCAATCCTCTTTGTTACTTCTTCAAACAACTCAATCAAGTTTGTGAGACATAATTTCCCACGCACAAAGCCATGTTGACTATCTATAATCAGTCTTTGCCTCTCCAACTATGTATACATCCTGTCCCTCAGGATTCTCTCCAACAACTTGCCCATCACCAACATCAGGCTCATTGGTCTATTGTTCCCTGGCTTGTCCTTACCACCTTTTTTAACCAGTGGCACCACGTTAACCAACCTCCAGTCTTCCGGCATCTCACCTGTAATTATTGATGAGACAAATATCTCAGCAAGGGGTGTAGCAATCACTTCCCCAGCTTCCCACAGAATTCTCGGGTACACCTGATTATGTCCTGGGGATTTAATCACTTTTGTGTGTTTCAAGACACCCAGCACTTCCTTCTCTTTAATATGGACATTTTTCAAGATATTATCATCTATTTCCCCACATTCTATATCTTCCATGTTCTTCTCCACAGTAAGCACTGATGCAAAATACTTGTTTATTATCTCACCCAGCTCCTGTGGCTCCACACAAAGGTCGCCTTGATGATTTTTGAGGGGCCCTACTCTCTCTCTAGTTACCCTTTTGTCCTTAATGTATTTGTAAAAACCCTTTGGATTCTCCTTAACACGTTTAGCCAAAGTTATCTCACGTCCCCTTTTTGCCCTCCTGATTTCCCTCTTAGGTATACTTGTTGCCTGGTCTCAAGAGCATTGGCTATGAGGAAAGGTTAAAAAGACTAGGATTGTTTTCACTGGAAAGACAGCAGCTGAGAACAGACCTGATAGAGGTCGACGACATTATGAGAGGCATGGATAGGGTGAGTAGTCAGAGGCTCTTTCCCAGATTTGAAGTTTCAATTAGAAGGGGGCATAGGTTCAAGATTTTAGGGGGAAAGTTTAAGAGAGACGTGTGAGGGAAGTTTTTCATGCAGAGATTGGTAGGAGTCTGGAACACATTGCCGGATGAGGTTGTGGAAGCAGGAACGTTGGCAACATTTAACAGGCTTCTGGATAGTTACATGAATCGGGAGGGAATAGAGGGATATGGACCGAATAAGGGCAGGTTTGCTTTTTAGTTTCGTTAGGGAATGATCATCGATGTAGGCTTAGAGGGCCAAAGGGCCTGTTCCTGTGCTATACTTCTCTTTTGCTCTTTTCTCGTATTTTCTAAAATGCACCATATGGAAACCAGCACCAACAGATTTTCAATCTTTTTAGACAAAAATAAGCCTTCACCAACAGCTTATGCTTTTCAGTTGCATGCAAGCTTGTTTATTAAGTTGCAAAATGTTCATAGTCGCTTAATCAACATTAAAACCTCCCATGAGAACCCTCTTTGTCCTTCAAAATTCATTAAAACTACTTTTGAAGGATGTAACCCAGCATTGTACATGGCCAAGGAGTCTAACTGTGAAGTATTTGCAGTAACCACAGTAGTTGGAGCTTGATCATATGCCATCACCATTACCCAAGTGGCATATGTGTGAAAACATTTCAGTGTTCATAGCTTTCCCCGTTGTTTACAATTTATATAAATGATGCACTTCACTTCAGAACAATGAGATACAGAAGAATCTCGATTCTTAAAGTATAACAGAGAATAATTAGCTAACAACCATTTACATCTCCTCCCTAACTTATCTTTTACCTTCCCTTCTATAATACTAGTCTGATAACACTGCTGATTACGATTTACAAAACAAAACTTCTTATCCCAAAACCAGGCAGCTTTCGGTTTTCTCTGTTCCAGTCATCCTTTCTTCTTTTTGGGGAATCTGCTTCACAGGTTACTGATTGATAAAGGAACCTTTTAAGAGAGGTAGTTTTCAGACAGTCTTTACATGCTGGCAGCTTGGCAGTTGTCCTCTCAACTGTTCAATATACCCCCAAAGCATCAGGCTGTGTCATTGGCTTTTAAGATTGTCAGTACACTCAATTCAAACTTGATTGGAATTTGGTATTTTTCGGGGTATAATTTAAACTGATTGGCCTAATTTGAATCTGTTTTGTTGTCTTCAGGCAAGTAGCTGCCCCAGTAGCTGGAACTTGTGTTACACTGTCTTATTGAGAACACTTGGTGCTGTCACTGCTAGCTTTTACTCTCTTAAAGGTACTGTACACACATCTTCATAACACAAGGCAGGAGTCAGCATGAGCTGGTTCACCACAGGAAGCAATTTAACATCATGCTATTCCCCGCCTTTTCCCCTTGGTGTTGATCATTCCTTTACAGATAACTTTGTCTTGAATGATTTGATTGAACTTGCCTTCACCATACTCTCAGGCTGTGTACTACAGATCCTATCGACTCACTGTATCAACACATGTTTCCACACGTTAGCAAGACATCTTCACCAATTACATTAAATCTGCACTTTATCATTCTTAATCCTCTCACTATTGGGAATTGTTTCTCCCTGTCTGTCGAAACCTCTCATGATTTTGAACACCTCCAATAAATCTCCTCTCAGCCTTCCCTTCTCCAGTGAGAACAATTCCAACCTTAGGAACTAATTTTGTGAATTTTTTCTACATTCTCTTAATGCCTTGACATCATCCCCAAAATGTGGCTTGCAGAACTGGACACATAATCCAGCAAAGATCAAATCGTTGAAGTGTAACTTACCTTTCTCATTTGAAGGAATATTCCTTGACTATACCCATATCATCTGCTCTTTGAAGGTAGCCCTTTGCTTGATACCGTTTTTCCTGCCAATTTTCCAATATAGTCCATCCTGCCAGCTTCACCCATTAAATTTGGCTCTCCGCCAATCAATCGACACATTTGTCTATATGAAATTATTTTCAGATATTGCAATTAATTTATAATCTTATCTTATCCTATGAATACGCACAAGTGCACACACATCTGACAAAGGTATTAACACTGTTATCTTGTGTATATCACAATAGATTATTACACAAAGTAGTGTGTAGTTGCTGTCCAGATCAATTAGAGTATGGGGTTGATTTAATTAGATCACGTATGAAGTCCAAAATATTCAAATAATTCTTTACTTTACGCTTAAAAACTGGAATCACTGAATTGTAATAGCATAGAAGGAGGTCAGTTGACCCATTCTGCCTGTACCAGTTTTATTTCCTGGTGCCAATCTATTGCCTTTTCCCCATACCTCTCCACACTATTTCTGTCCAACTAAGCATTCAATGCCCTTTTGTATACCTCAATTGAATCCGCCTCCACCACATTTACAGACAATGCATTCCCTACCCTTGCTACTCAATGAGTGAAAAGGTTTCCCTCCATCATTCCTACTTCATTTGCACATCACTTTAAATCTATGCCGTGTCAGTCTTTCTCCTTTTAAATGTGGGAACTGCTTTCACTAACTATTCTGTCCAGCCCACTCATGATTTTGAATAAACAAGAATTAAGAGAAAAGACACATGGTAAATAACCCCAGTGAGTTAAAATAGCTGGCAAAAGAATCAAGAGACGATGAGGACAATTTGTTTTCATGCAGCAAGTTAGAATGATCAAGAATGTACTTCATGAGGGGGTGGTAGAAACAGATTCAAGAGAAACCTTCAACAGGGATATTGTCAAATATAGAACAGGAGAAACTTAGAGGGTGAAGGAGAAAAAACAGGAATGTGGGATTCATTGGGTGGCTATTTCAAAGAGCTGGCAGAAATATGATGAGCCGAATCCTTCTGCAGTCTAAAATCCTGTGAAATTAAGTTGGTGCAATAAGATTATAGGTAATTAGAAAGGGCTGGAGAGTTTCAATTATGTTACATTTTCAAAAAAAATGTTTGGGTAATTGGTATCTATCAGGATGGGAAAGGATCAGAGAACTTGTTGAAATTACGATCACTGGGAATACAGTGATTGTAATTTCACTCAAACTGATCAAAGCAAACTGGAAAGGTTGTGAGCTATCAAGTCCCTAGGATCTTGGTAGACTTCCACCCTCAGGTTTTATGGTTAATGAGGTTGTAAATCCGTCGTTGTTATTTTTCCAAAATTCAACCACTTCTGGAAAGGTTCGATTAGACTGGAAGACAGCAAACATAATTCATCGATTTAAGAAAAGAGGGATGCAGTAAACAGGAAACTAACGGCAAGTTAGCTTGACATCTGTCAAGGGAGGCGTTAGAATCATTCATTAAGCAGTTTCCAGCTGGGTCCTTAGAAAAAAAAATGCAGGGTTAATAGGAAAGATTTGTACCATTTTGTGGAAAGTAAATTGTGTTTAACCCAATTTAATAGAGTTCCTGGAATGAGTAACCTGCCTGATGGGTGCACTGTAGTTGGATTTCCAGAAAACATTTCACAAAGTGCCATACAAAAGGTTATTGTATAGTGTAGAAGATCGTGGAATAGGGAGTAACATTTTAGCATTAATAAAGGATTGGGTGACTAGTGGACAAGGGAATCTAAGTGTAACTGAATCTGTTTCTGATTAGCAGGATGTGATGGGTGGAATCTGCAGGGATCTGTGATGGAGGCCTCACACCTTCTCGATTTATATCAATGATTTAGATCAGGGGAGCTTATGGTAGTTCAATTGTCAGATTTGTAGATAGTAATATGTATATTAAAGAGGATATAAAAGTGCAACAAAAGGCTGCAGGTAAGTTGAGTGAGTGGGCAAAAATTTAATGTGGGAGTATAATGTGGAAAATGTGAAGTGATTCATTTTGTCAGGGTAAATAAAATTCAGGGTATGAGTTAAATAGAGAACAGCTGTAGAATTCTCAATGCAAAGGGTTCCAGGTGTTCTTGTGCATGATTCAGCAGGTACAGCAATTAATTACCAAGTATAATAGAATGCTATCCTTTATTACACGAAGGACAAGAGCAACAGATACAAATGAACATCACCACCTGAAAGTTCTCCAAGCCATCACCATCCTGTCTTTGAGATGTATCACCACATTCCTTTAATGTTGCTGGCTCAGAATCCTGATTGCTGTTATCTGTTGGTTCTGAAAAATGTCTTCTTAGTTTACTCACATTAAATATACTCTCTCAATACAATACCCAAGTGTGTTCTATATAATTGCTAATCAAACCTGTTCAGAGTTGTTGTTGTTCAGGCTGGAACAAGTGGGACTTGAACCCAGCTCTCCAGCCTCAGAGGTAAGGATACGATCACTGTCCCAAAAGCACCTCGAAATATTTTCTGAGTAAATAATCATGCAATCATTCTGACGTTGCTAATCCCTGTGTTTGTTTTCTAGTCAATGGGTTTCTCTCTTGTTCGCTGCACCATTCTTTTACTGCTGTAACCAAGTTACTTTAACAGCATTTTGTATCTTTTCCTTTCAGTCGTAGAGATAGTATTACATTGGCAAGACTTCGTTGACTTACAAATGATGACCCACTTTCTTGTTAAACAAAATTGAAATATGTACCTGTCTAAAACTTCAAGCCCGTACGATACTGTCAATTTTGCTTAAACTTCCTTTCAGTAAATTTCTATCGTATGAAGATTGCAGCAATAGTATATTATTGGATAGCTCCCTCAAATCTGAAACATGTTGCTGGAAAGCTTTCTAAATATTGTTCATTAATGATGTTGATTCCTCATGCATTACCTCATCAAGGTCTCATCTATGCAGATCTTTCCTCTAGCTACATAATGTCTTTGTTGCTTCTCAGTAGTACCCATTACTTTTGGCTCCATTGCAAGATTCATCAGACTTTAATGCTCCAAGAATTTTTTGACCTCATCAACACTTCTCCCAGATTCCCAAATTGTGCTTGTTAAATGTCTGTTTTGAACACTGTGTCAAAAAGGGCTTCTCTTCCTTCCTTTAATGCTTATGAATTTATGGGGCTATGAAAACTGCTTTTCTGAACAGCTGCTAAATCCCAAAAGATAAACAGACAATCCAGGCAACATCCTGGTGAATTTCCTTTGAATGCCCTCCAGTGCAAGGATGTCCTTCTTATAGTGTGGTGACTAGAAATGGGTGCAGTACTCCAACTGTGGCCTAACTAAGGTTTTGTACAACTTGAACATAACATCCCTGCTCTCATAATCTATGCCAGGACTGGTAAAGACAAATGTCCCTTATGCCTTCTTAACCACTCTACTAACTTGTCCTGCTACTTTCAGAGATCTGTGGGCATGTACCCCATGATCCTTCTATTCCCTAAAGCTTCCTAATGTCTAGCCATTTATTGAGCACTCCCTTGTCTTGTCACTTCTCCCAAAGTGAATCACCTCGCACTTATCAGGGTTAAAGTCCATATGCCACTGATCTGTCCATCTGACCAACCCATCTATATTTTCCTGTTAATCCAAGAGCTTCTTCCTTACTATGAACGGCCTGGTCAATCATTGTGTCATCTGCTAACTTACTTACCATCCCACCACCTGCCACCTACCTCACATTCTTATTCATGTCATTTATATATCATATATATCATATATATTACAAGCAGTAAGGCACACAGCAATTATCCCTGTTTATATGCCTCCAGGCCCTCCATACCACTAAACCAATTTTAGATCTATCTTGTTGATTTGCTCTGGATCCCATGTGCTTTTACCTTCTTTATCAGTGTTCCATGTGAGACCTTGTAAAAAGCTTTGCTGAAATCCATATTAACAGCATCAACTGCACTACTCTTATCTCCACAATTGATTACTCGCCTTGAAAAATTCATTAAATATGTTAGCTCTGACCTCCCTATGACAAAGCTGTACTGACTATCCCTGATCAAGCTTTGCCTCTTCAAATCAAGATTTGTTTTCTCCTTTGCAATTTCCTTCAATAGTTTCCCTATTACTGATGTGAGACTCACTGATTTCTAATTTCCTGGTTTATCCCTACTTTCATTCTTGAAAACTGGAACCATATTAGCTGTCCTTCAGCATGGCCAGAGAGGAATCAAATATTTGGGTCAGAGCCCCTGTAATTTCCTCCCTTGGCTCTTACAGCTCCATAGGATACAACTCATTCAGACCTGGGGATTCATCCACTGCTAAACTTGCCAAAATCTCATACACTTCTTCACTCCATATGTCCATCTGTTCAAAACCCTCACAGCCTCACTCTCTGAATTCTATACCTACAGTCTCCTTTTCCCCAATGAAGACAGAACTGCAATACTCATTTAGCACCCTTCTGACATCCTGCATCTCCACGCACAGATTGGTCCCTAATGAGTCCTTCCCTGGCCCCAGTTATCCTCTTCCCTTTAATATACTTATAGAATAACTTGGGATTCTCACTAATCTTACCCACTAGTGTTTCGTTCGTGCTGTAAGAAATGGAGTGTCCCTTTGAAATAAAATAACAACTCTTTTGCGACACTAAAAGCAATATTGGCCAATTGAACAACATGCTGGAAAAATTGGCCTACTGAATGGCATGCTGGGAAGGGAACCAAAGTATTAAGCCAGGAAGCTTGCAGAATTACAGAACTGCAGTGGCTCAGTGGCTAATACTGCTGCCTCACAGCACAAGGAACCTGGGTTCAATTCCACTCTCAAACTCTGTTGGAGTTTGCATGTTCTCCCTGTGTCTGCATGGTTTTTCTCTGGACACTCTGGTTTCTTCCTACAATCCAAAGATGTGCAGGTTAGGTGGGTTGACCATACTAAATTACTCATAGTGATCAGGGTATGTATAGATTAGATGTATTAGCCGTGGGATGTGCAGAGTTACATGGATTAGGTAGAGGAATGGGTATGAGTGGGATGCTGTTTTGAGTGTTGATGTGGACTTGTTGGGCTGAATGGCCGATTTCCACACAGTAGGGATTCTATGAATTCACTGACAGATTGGTTCAGGCCAGACGGATATGTAAACCTTGTTTGACTATATTGAATATGTGTTGACAAGGAAGTGCTGAGACTTTTCAGATGGAACAATAAATTGGAGTTTTGGTCGAACTATTTTTAAGACAGCGCAGCTCCTAGGATTGGTTCAATCAATATCCAATATGAAATTACAATACTCAATACGGCCTTTCATAACACCTTTTATTGGGACAGAAGCTCATTCACATGGAGTAACAGAATTGTTAGTTATGCTGCTGTATCAAACTGCTGTAACTACAGAGGAGGAATCTGCATGTTGGTCACCATGTCGACATATTAAAGTACATATTTAAGTACAATAAAGTTACTTGGGAAAATAGAGGGAAAATTTGGTTTCTTAGAATTGCATGTATATACCTTTGTGTTCCAACAATAATAAACCACGTCTCATGGTAAGCCACATCTCATGATTAGTGTAAAACAAGTCCCAGTCAACAAGTTAGTCAGACGCACATGAAACCGATGCTTACATTTCAGGTGCCCAAAGTGCCTCAAGCAGAAGTGATTTGTAATGCTCCGAGTGCACAAACTATAAACCTGTGGTTTTGTTTCTTTTACACTTGGTCGTTTCCTCTTGAGCCAGTTGTTAGGAGGGCAGCTGACCCACATAAAGGCCAAGAACGAATGAGGAGCCGGACCGATCGACCTGTAAACAGGTCAACAGCCGATGGCCTGACGAGTAGAACAAACACGTGTTAGGAGTTGAAAAGAGGCATGAGTAACTCAAGAGTCAAGCTTTGGAAAGGGCTAAGATCAGTGTCAAAAGGGTGACTGACACGGCTCAGACTTAGAGGAACTGGAAAAGGAATTCAGTGGAATCCAGATCCCAAACACAGTCCACTCTCATATTCATCACAAGCTAGAAAGAGTGACAAGGAGCCAGATATTGGGTCAGAGACCTACAGAGTAGAACAGAGTGAGAGAAAGAGAGACAGGGAGGGACATTAGAGTCAGGGACTCAGAGTAGCAGAATAGTGACTGGGGCAGGCCTCAATGAAATGGCTTTGCCAGATCATGTGGGATTTTGTGAGTAGCCCGATTGTCCTTTGCTCAATTGGAGACCACTGGGTTACAATATTACGGCACCCTGGGGGGTCTCCTGCATCCTTATTAATCAGAGCAATTTATATGATAGGTCCTGTCAAATCTGCAACTCCATAATGTTGAGCGGATTTACAGATCAGTCCACACAAGGGTTGGAGACAGGGTCAATTGCCATCAAAACTGGAAAAATTATTGTTTCTCATCAAGTTATTTTACTACACTTGGGACAGGAAGGAGATCATATCTTTCAAACAGATTATATGCAGAAGTCAGGACTGCCTTGGGACCCAGTTAGCAATTTAAGGATATCACAACATGCAAGATCAGTGCTCCAAATGGGAAGTTATATAGACGGGCACTGCTGTAATGAATCCTTATGGGTCAAGCCGGGCAACATGACAGATGACCGGAAAATTAGAACGATCATGCAACTGAGTTAATCAGTGCTTGGTTGACGTATATATGACTGTGGGAAAATGGTGGGAGATGCTGATAGAAAGGAACCTGCCCTGTGTCCCCAGACACATTTTCAAAACAAGCAGAAACTGAGTTAGCCAGGGAGTGTTGTGGCTTATCACTTCCACAAGCAACAGCTTTGTCTGGTCCATTTGGAAACAAGATAGTGTTATGGACCAGGTCAGACCCTCTCAAAACATTTCAAGAAGGTAGCCCAGACCCTAACTTTGCTCATTCTTTTAAGCAGGTGTAAAATGGATATTCCAGGAGAGAACCAGCTGGTCGAACCACTTAGCTTTAAACAAAACAGAATTTATTTACAAGATTACTGAATGAAACACAAACAACAGAAAACAGAATACCAAATATCTTAACCACTCCGAAAACCCAACAGATCAGCCCAAATGATGCTGTTCCAAATATGTGCAACAATCTCCATAAACACCCCTTGGCACAAAAGCTAAAATCAAACACAGGGAGTTACAGCAGAGAAGTCAAATAGAGAGGACCAGCCTGGACCTGTTTCTGTGGGTCCAGCAGCTATTCCACTATTCTGCTAAAAAAATCCAAACCAGAGAAAAGCTGAGCTGGGAGAACTGGTCACTCTCCTTTCTTTGTACAAGTGTTTTTTTTACTTGAAAGCCTTCTTCCTGAGGCAATATCTGTTCTCTATTATCAAATTGGCTCTAAAACCCTTCAATCCCCAAACCTTTCAGAGTCTGTTGTTTATGACCTCTGGAAAAACAAAGCCAAGGACAGTATAACCTTGTTAAAGGAGCCGCTTCATCACAATGGTTCCTGGGGCCTCACTATCATAGAGTCATACCCTGCGAACACAGACATTTCAGCCCAAACAGTCCATGCTGACCATAATCCCAAATTAAACTCATCCCGTCTTCCTGCACTTGGCCCATATCCCTCCAAATATTTCTTATTGATGTACTTATCTGAAACGGCTTCTAAAAGTTGTAACTTTACACACATCTACTACTTCTTCGAGAAGCTCATTCCATACATTCTCTGTGTAAAAAGAGATTGCCCCTTGTGTCTTTTTAAAATATTTCTCCTCTCACCTTAAAAACATGCCCCCGAGTCTTTAAATCCCCCATCCTAGAGAAAAGACATCTGCCATTCACCTTATTATGCCCGCCATGATTTTATAAACCTTAGGAACTTCATCCCTCAACCTCCCACACTCCAGTTTAAAAACTCCCAGCCTCTCCTTATAACTCAAACGCTCCATTTTGGGAACATCCTTGTAAATCTTTTCTGAACCTTCTCCAGTTTAATAACCTTCTCCAGTCTCCTTCCTTTAAACAGGACAACCAGAACTGGACACTGTACTCCAGAAGAAACTTCACTAACATCCTCTACAATCTCAACATGATGTCCCAACGCCAATACTTAATGGTCCAAAATGTGTCCTTGCTAAGTGATCACAAAGGCCTCAGGCTATTTTTGAGTATCTTAGGCTACTTAGAAACCATATTGACAACTTTGCAGTCTCAGTTACCCCTTCTTTCTGACTCCTCAACATGGATGTACCATGGCACTAATATGATGAGCACACTACATGTTAACCCACCTCAACACAGCCTTAGCGTCAGCCCTTGTCTTCCAGACCATCCGCCATCTGTGCCCTTTTCCCTAGAAGTGACAGCATCAGACCTCTTGCTATCCATGATCCAATTACAGAAGAGGCACCAATGGTTGGATCAGGTGATCAATGCCTTGCTGTTACTTCTCACCTGGAACAAGCTTACACACAAAGCAAAATGCATTTGCTGGCCATTTTTTGGGCAGTCAATATTTTATATACATAGTGGGTTTGAGTCCACAATGCCTTTTCACCAAACATTCATCCAAATAACTCCTCCTCAATGGCTGTATAAGGCACGGCAGTGCCAGCCAAAATCACAATGCCCAGTGGACCCTCCAGGGAAGGGGACTCACTCCCCTTTGTCTCCAAAGCAAACCATGGTTAGCTGATAACCCGCTATATAACGGCCAGCTGCATGGATGTTCAGTTTTGATAGCTAGGACCCAAATGAGTCCTTTTGAACCAAAATTGAAAAGGGGTTGAGGAGTGATATTGATGGGATTGACCAGGAAATTCCAATAGTTTTTATTGACCGTTCTTCTTATGTAGTAGAAGGCCAATGGTCTACAGGACTTGGTGTTCATATGAAAGACCCAAAGTCAAACTACCTGCCAATAAGGGGGCATGAGGAGTGGAACTGGGCAGCTGTAGCCTTAGAGGTAAAACAACTAGGGTTTTCAGGAAAAGGGCAGCATATGTGTTTGCAACAGACTCATGGAATTCCTTCCTATCTGGGAAGCACAAGGAATGGCATCAGCCAATGGCAAACCCTTCCCCTTCCGTTCTATTGTTGTGTTGCATATTCAAAGCAGCCGTAGACAGTGAATACATTCTAGAGAAAGTTAAACCCCACTGTAAGACCACACCAACTGGAAATAAAAGAGCAGATGGAAGGAGTATGAAGGAGTATAACATGGCATATAGGGACAGGGCAGACAGAGAAATAGCAGGGTCAACCTTGGCTAAGTCAATGGAGGACTTAGGCGTATGACACAGTAAGCATCTTGAATCAAAGAAAGCAAGGTTATTTGGGAAAATAGAGGGAAGGATGGCTTTCTTAGAATTGCATGTATAAATCACAGCTATCCTGGACAACACCTCCTTCCACCCCGTCTCCTGTAAAAATACTATCACTTATTCCCAATTCCTCCACCTCCATTGCACCTTTACACATCTCATTGTATGTGTAAAACAAGTCTCAGTAAGTAAGCAAGTAAATTAGATGCAGACAAAAGTGATGTTTACAGTGCCTTCTTATTGCTCTCCTAAACTCTTTCCGAAGTTCCTCTCTGCACATTCTATACATCACTTGGGCCACTATTAATTTATTCCCTTTATATGTGCTAAAAATACTGGTTGAAGTCCAGATTCTGTTCTGGAAAATGTAAAACAGCCAATTTGCACACACTAAGATTCCACAAACCGAAATGGTTAATGACCATTCAGGTGATTAAGTTGAAAATGTCCCCATTCTTATTGGAGGATAGGTAAGCAATCTACCTCACAGTTATTGGTATTTCCATATTAAGGTTTTTGGATTTGAAAATTGCAGCAATTTTAGCATCCATCAGTGCTATAAACTTGCCAATATGGAATCAGCTATTTATTATAACCCCTATGTAATTTACTTTTCTGGTGAATTCAAGTAAAGAATGTTTGGGAGGGTTGAATATTGATCAGGGAATCAAATATCATTTTGCATTATTTTGAAATGTCAATGAATTTTAAAGCCTATCCTACAAGTCTTAATTTGTTATTGTGAGGATTAGAACTGAGAACAGTACAGTACAGTACTTCCCTCCATGAGACAGCGAGTTTGGAACTAGCTTAGGTTTAGTAAACTAAAATCCAATAGCTTCTCTCAGATAGCTCAAAGATCAAACGATGCCAACAACCAACAGCAATATGAGCCAATGTGAAAAGTGGGACTTGAGTTCCATTTCAGTGTAATAAGTGCTTGAGCAAACTGATGTGAAAATCTAAGTACTAATATTTAACTTTCTTTCACTCAAGAAAACGGAAATGTTTGTTCCAGTTCAAATCATCAGTACATCCGTACTGGTCTTCTGTCCAACATTTCTTCATTACATTTGTCAATGTTGCCAAACCTATAGCACGTTTAAGCAATAGTTACTATTTTGATTGCAAACTATGTAATTTTCTTGAGGCCAGTTTGTTTGAAGTAAAGAAAATAATCAAAGACCATCAGTTTTGCTCTGAACAATTCTGTAGAGAAATAATTGCAGCAATCTAGATTACAATCAAATTGGAAATTCCTGTGGGTTTGCAAATATTTTTGTGCTGTTCTATAATAGAGTCATAGTCAGAGAGTCATACAGCACAGAAACAGACCATTCGGTCCAACCAGTCCATGCCAAACATAATCCCAAACTAAACTAGTCCCACCTGCCTGCTCCTGGCTCATATCCCTCCAAACCTTCCCTATTCATGCAGCCATCCAAACATCTTTTAAACATTGTAATTATACCTGCACCTATCACTTCCTCAGGAAGTTCATTCCACACACGAACCATCTTCTGTGTAAAGAATTTGCCTCTTATGTCTTTTTAAAACCTCTCTCCTCTCACGCTAAATATGTGCCGCCTAACCTCGAGATTCCCCACCTTAGGGAAAAGTCAACTACCATCAACTCTGTCTATACCTTTCATTATTTTATAAACTTCTATCAGATTACCTCTCAGCCTCCTACGCTCCAGAGAAAACAGTCCCAGCCTATCCAGGCTTTCATTAAATTCAAACCTTCCATACCCGGCAACAACCTTTTGGTTCACTTTTAGTGTACTAATAGGTAGGATATATTTCAGATGAAGAAATCCTTCTGAACAGACCATCTCATTCTTCCAAGATACTAAATATTTGCTACTAAAGCACCGAGCAATTTCTTAAATGGGTCCAGTGCACTTACCATAATCATTCTTTCTTGCTTTTGTTTCAATTTTAAAGCACTTTCAAATACGGTTATTCAATGACACAATGACTGATCCAGATTTAACCCCATTACTTTCAATCATTTTATCAAACTCTGTTTTCAGCCAAAAATTGATCTAGCATCAACTGCTGCCTAAAGAGAGCGCCAATCTTCCACTACACGGAGTATAAAAACATCTCACAATTCATTCCTAATAAGGACTGGTTCCATTTTTTTTATACCATGACACCTAGTCTTAGATTCTCCAGTCAGCTGAGATAGTTCTTTTCTCTCTACCCATGTTTCCTCTTAATGACTTGAAAACCAGGACCTGATCATCTCTCAAATCCAGCAAATATGATCCTCCTGTGTGTAATCCATGACTTCTGCTATCAACCTGGTAAATGTAATCTCTGCTCCTTAAATTACAATGTGTTCTTCCTGAGGCATAGTAACCATAATTAGCCACAATAAACAGAGCCTCTTGAAAATTTTTTGAGGTTATAGGTATCTTGGCTGTAGGTTGAAGATCTAGTGAGGGGGGAGCGGGGTGATGGGAGAGGATTCGAGGGGGTGGGAGGATTGAGAGAGGAGGAGAAGGGGCAAGAAAGGAGGAGATGAGTTGGGAGGGAGGTAAGTGTTTTTTTTTCCCTTTTCTTCCTTGATTTTCAGGTTCAAGGGAATCAGGAGTTCAAAAACTGAATGATAGAGGTTAGGTTTGAAAACTTAAAAAAGTAGATTTGATAAGTAATTCCCCTTTTACAATGGTTCTTGGAATTTAGGAATTCATAAAGAACAAAATCATGCAAACACAGACTGAAGCACAAACTTGTTCATCAAAATACACCTCTGGATGCACTGATACAATAACTCTCAATACCTTGATTGATTTGTAGGATTTATAACCCTCCACGATTTAACCTTGGCCTCAAACCATACAAAGTCCGCTCGAGTTATTCAAGTAAACTTTCTTCGAAAAGCAATAGGCAAAACTTCATATTTCTGCACCAACTTTACTAATTGTGACCTGAACCCACTGGATTTAGTCAGTGACCATTCATATCTCAGCCCCAAGACCCCTCAGATTTAGCTGGTAACTTTCAGTCCTTTTTCATCAGAACAGTAAGTTAACAAGCCATGTTCCTGACCCTCCTTTGTGACTGTAGAACTCTCCATTTCAAGATCACTAAGACTTGGCTGAAACATATGCAAGTCCTGACATGACTGGTCCATCTGGCATTGATTGTCTGCCAGTGTCAGACTGACCAGTCCTGACCTTTCGTCCAATTGCAATAAAGTTGCTTCAAATATATTACCATGACACCTAACATTTTTCTGTTGTTTAGGGTGTCTGAGAGCTGATCCGCCTTGCTGTATTTAACACCAGTCTAATTGAGTCTGCTCAGTGAAAACTGTATGGAAAACTCAGTCCAGGCACAATAATCAGCACCAAATGTTCTAAACATCTCTCCTGCTGTTTGGTGATGAGATGACAACAATATCTTGCCCCAGATGGACAAAGGTTTAAATAAACAGCAAATACTGTAGATGCTGGAAATCTGAAATAAATACTGAGAATGCTGAAGAAACTCAGCAGCACTGGCAGCATTTGTAGGCAGAGAAAAGTAGAGTTAATGTTTCAGGTTCAGTATGATTCTTAAAACAAGGGTCATAGCAGACTCGAAATGTTAACTCTACTTTGACTGTTGTTCTAAGATGTCATGATGTGGAGGAGCCAGTGTTGGACTGGAGTGGACAAAGTTAAAAGTCACACAACACCAGCTTATAGCCCAACAGGTTTATTTGGAAGCACTAGATTTCGGAGCGTTGCTCCTTCGTTGAAACTGGCAACGTTGACTCTGCTTCTCCACAGACACAGACAAACCTGTTGAAATTCTCCCATGTTCTCTGTGTTTGTTAAGGTTTTAACTTATTCAGTTCACTTCTTAATGTGAATTCATTGAAATAACAATGGCCAGGTTTGAATAACTTTAATGGGATCAATCTCTTGGTTGAATCAGGTAATGGCAGGATAATGGCGCTTCCTTGCATGGTAGCTGTCAATGTTGAATCCCTCATTTGGAGTCACTGTCTGAATTTAACTCCCAGTTGTGCTAAAGGTTAGTTTTTATTTGCAACATTTCATCCGTGAGTTTTGAGATTCTTTTTATATTTCATAAAGTCTAGTTAGAGGAATTCCTACTCTACACAATGCAGGAAAAACACAAGTTACATGAAACCGCAAACCAGCATAAGACAAATGGTGGATCCAGCATGTGAGAACAAGTAAGCATTTGTACTGCCCAGTCTTTAAAGTAAAACATGGTCTGTAATTCAGATTAAGAGTGTTTAAAATAGAAGAAAGAAAACAGAGTCCCTGGAGTAGATGTTACATTTAATATTTACTAAACTGAAGGAAGTAAACAGAAAGAAAACGATTTAAGGGTAAGTCATGGCAAGGCTGCTTGGACAGGTGGAGCATTCTAATGTCCATTGTGACTGTGTGGGCAGGAAACATATCCAGCTGTAGTTAGTGGAAAGCCACCTTTTGGATCTGGAGCAATCACAGGAATCACTGTGGAGTGAAGACAAGGCAGAACATTGCAGATAGTACGTACAGCAATGTCGTCACAGTGCAAGTTAAGAATGCAGAGACAGAAAGGAAGTGAAGACTGCCAGGCAAAGTAAAAACATCAAACTTGTCATGGAGGTGTCCCCTGGGACTCAGGGAGATGGTTTTTAAGGTAACACAGCAAGAACCAAGTCTGTGGCAGCAGGATTGGCTCAGCTGTGTCAGGAGACGAAAACACATGGGACAGTAATAGTGATAGGAGGTTCCATCGTAAAGTTAATAGGCAGATGTTTCCACAGCTGCACACACAACACAAAAATAGCATGTTGCCTTTTTCATGCTAGGATCAAGGATCTTACTGAATGACTGTACCTTCCAGTTTGAAAGGGGAAGGTGAATAGCTAGAGGTCACGGTCCACGTTCATACCACTGGGTAAAAAGGAGATGAGGTCCCGCAAGCGAATAGAAAGGGCTAAGAAATATGTCATAAGGGTCTAATCAATGAGGGCAACAGTGAGAATTGTGGCAGAATTGGATCTGAAGTCCAGTAAGACTTGTCTCGATACTGAGAGTATCTTGCTCCATCTTTTATGCTTTTTGCCAGGTGTTAAAGGCAGGTTTCTCACTAGGCAATGACAAATTGCCAATTTAAGGAGATTATAGCTCATTGAACACCTTGTTAATGCCACAACTTGCCTCATTAACATGCAGCTTCATATCTTATCGAATGGGCCGAATGAGCTAGACATTGAAAACTCTTGACATGGAAGTCAGAGATATACCTGGCTGTGAGCTATCTCCTGGAAATGTGACAGAGAGAAGTTGATTGAGGCATTCAAGAGGACATTGGATGATTATTTGATAATAATAATAATGTATAAGGGAATGGGGAAAAGGCAGGAGATTGGCTTTAGGTTGGTATACTCATTAAATGAGCTGGTGCAGGCACAGTGGATTCTTCCAATGGTGTACCACCATGATTCTGGTTTGAAGTGACATTCAATGAATGAGACTGACAACTGGTTACTCTGACAGTTCCAGTGGAGTGGAGGATGATAATTAAGTGGTTGGTGGAACATGAATTTCTTGGCATTGCCATAGGAGTGGTCTCAATCCCCTACCAGAGAGCTATGACTTTCTCCTCGTAGAGGCTGAAGTGTTGAGTATCAATTCCCCTCCATGCATCTGGGTCCGTTTCACTCTTTTGTTGGCTGTTTCCTGAAGTGAGAAAAAGGGAGGGATTTAGTGAGATGAAAGGATTGCATGGCTGTTAGTGTCGGTGCAGGTGGGTGAAAGGTAGTGAGGTATTCTGAGGGGGTATCATGCACGGTTTGGGCATGGCAGGTTCAGTGTGGGTCAGAGCATGGGAAGATGCACCAGTGAGAGCGGCAGAGCATGAGCCTTGCTGAGAGCTGGGTGCAATAGTAGATAAAGAGAGAGAGAGAGAATGTGATGAGCGGAGAAGGTCATTGACCTTCTTAAGGCACTGCTGGCTATTCCTTCACTCTGTCACGATGGCACTAATCCAGGTGACATAAAAGTGTTACTGACATACTTTAGAATTCACCAGAATTTGGCCATTTGCTAGTCTGCTAATTGAAATTGATATGTAAGCTATAACCTCCCAATAAAACTATACACCTTATTACATGCTTGTCTATTTTCAGCATTTATCCAACCTGCCACTTTACACTTCCTACCAAGATAACAGTGCACAATTCTCACTACTGTCTTCTCTCCTTCTCCATTTATTAAGTCCAACAATAAAGGTGACACTGCGTATTTAACTGTAATGATGTCCTTTTACCATTGCGATTTTAGTCTTAATTCCTCAGATGAATCTTTCCCCTCGACCATTTTTCTTACGTTTCCTGTAGACCTTCTAACAAGCTTTATTTAGTTGGTAGACTTTATAAACATGTTGGGAGTCTTGACATGGTAGATTGTCATCGTGAATAAGTCTGTGAAGGCGGGGAGGGGAGACCTTCACCATAAAACACCCATCACTTTTATGAAGAGAGAGAGAGAGAGAGAGACTTACAAGGAGAAATTTCTTCTCTCAGTGGGTCATTAACATCTTGAATTCTCCACCCAAGAAAGCTGTGGACTCTATCATTGACTATATTTGTACTGTTATAGTATATTGACAGAAGGGGAAGTCAAAAGTTATACAGAACAGATAGGAGTATGGAACTGATGACATGATCACATGAGCCATGAGCTTATTGAATGGTGAAGCAGGTTCATGGGGGTATTTGTCTGACTCCCACTTCTCTTTCTTACTTTCTAACATTCTTTATTTCTCAGTAATAGCTATCCCATGACCTCCTCCACATTGAATTTGCACACACAACTCATCTATTATGTTCCTTACAGCCTGTCTATTTGGGGAAGGGTCATTTATTTTGCCACATATCCTAACCTGCCCTTCTGTCCTAATATTTTACAGAAACACAGCTGAAACGGCCCTGAAGATTTGCCACATATTTCACCATGTGGGCTTCACTGAGGAGGTGAAATAACTGGGTGTGCAGATCATATCCTCATCAGGCTGGGAATTGATGAGGAAAGTCATGTATGATCAGGCGTGATGCCCTCTTGATTCTAAGAAACAATCTCATGTTTTGAATGGGCCATATTTAACAAGCACACCCAATAATGATGTATTGATAACTGATCAGTACAGACTTGCAATGAACTATGAATATGGAAATTTGAAACACGAACTAATTAGAAATTGAATTGTCAGAGTGGATGTTGAATGAAGTTTTGCCTAGGTAAAAACAATGACTGCAGATGCTGGAAACCAGATTCTGGATTAGTGGTGCTGGAAGAGCACAGCAGTTCAGGCAGCATCCAAGGAGCTTCGAAATCGACATTTCGGGCATCCTCATGAAGGGCTTTTGCCCGAAACGTCAATTTCGAAGCTCCTTGGATGCTGCCTGAACTGCTGTGCTCTTCCAGCACCACTAATCCAGAATGAAGTTTTGCCGAGTGTAGTTGAGAGATGACCAAATTTTAAGAAGACGGAGTCCAACTGAGCACACAAGCTGAGGTCAGGGAACAAAAGTAACAATGGTTCAAGGTGATAGGGGTACCATGTCACAAACGCAGCTGGCCCTGCAGCATATGTTAAATTTACAATCAGGGAATTAAAGCAGAATAGAAAGGAATAACACCCATCAACAGTCCCAGCTAACCGTACAGGGGAAGAAACAAGGGTTTATATACTGAATGTGGTCGGGATATAAAACTAACTTTGTCACAGAAACTGAACTCCTTTTGGCAGGAAGAAGGACCATTTTCAGGCGATGTGCCGTAACAAGAACATGCACAAAGCAAAGCCTTCAAATAGTGGCCACATTCACAAGGTAATTAAATCAAGGAGATTGAGATGACTTTCTTTGGGAAGATACAGGAAGCAAGCAGAAGCTACTAGTGTGTTGGTGCTCAGGAAAAGCAGTTTTGCCTGTGTCTGATGCTGAACTGTAGCTGAAGCAATGTCTCTGCCACTGGATGCCACTCACTGAGCTGGAAGGTTCATTTTCAAACGTTTCGTCAACATACTAGGTAACGTCTTCAGTGAGCCTCTGGATGAAGCACTGCTGGTGTTTCCTGCTTTCTATTTATATGTTTGGGTTTCCTTGGGTTCCTAAATAGAAAGCAGGAAACACCAGCAGTGCTTCTTTCGGAGACTCCCTGAAGATGTTACCTAGTATGGTGACAAAATGTCTGAAAATGAACCTTCCAGCTCAGCGAGTAAACCTACATCCAGAACCTCAACCTGAGCTATAAATCTTCTCAAAACTCGTCTCTGCCACTATTATGCAAGGGACTATACGGACTGGGAGATATGGTACTTAAATGCATAGGATAACTGAAGGAAACCCTTCAAAGTAAGAGAGAAAAATCATTTCAAGTGAAACAGAAGTAGGGTTTTTCACTCTTAAGCAGCATGAGTTGCATCTGATTTGCAGAGTACAACATGAAAACGTCAAAGCTGAAATTCAGTAGTTATTCACAAGACTGGGAAGACTGAAGACAACGTATCACATTACTCTACATCCTGAAACAAAGAAAGCGAAATAAGTTTTCACTTTCTTGAGCAGGTGACCAATGAGAATCTTGTTGGGAAAATACATGGCACTTGGAAAAATCAGATTTCAAAGTCAAGAAGAAAATGCCAGGATTTCTCCTCGAGATCAGAATCTGACTGATGAGTGCCAATTGTTTTAGTTCCCTGTAGTTGCATCTGATTGTTAGTTAAACTCACCTCATCTCTATGGAACTGTCAATTCTCCTCATCTTTGTGAGAAACTAGAGGGTGCCATTTCCTGACATGAAAGTTAGAGTGATGGTTCTCTGAAACTTCATCTAACCCTGTCTTTAAAAAATGTATGCCCCAAAGACAGCAGCCTCTTCCACTCTTCACCCAACAGTAAATCACCAGGATGCCTACTTTCAGACCAACTCACACATCACATTAGGATTTCATTTCAGACTTCAATGCCTCATGCAGCTTGCAAGCTTCAGCAAGGTCACAGTGTGTGCATAGACAGACACTTGCATCCACACAACATGCAACATTTGGCTCTTAACTACATTTCTTTCTTATTGCTCACTCAGTTTGCTCTTACTTGGAGACCACCAGCCTCTGGTAGCCAAATTTACAAAATGTGCCAGCAGCTTACAGGGCAAACATATTACCTAAAGCAAACTGTGTGGAAGGCAAAGATGAGTAGTCCTTCCTGGGGCCAGTGAGGGGATATGGCCACACAGTCAGTCAAGGACCCAATGATTCTGGTTCAGGGGTTTAGCCACAGTTGGTTTTGTGTGAGCCAAAGAGCTAACTTGCCTCTCTTGTTTACAATGGTGGAGCACAAGTCTGTGGAAGCCAGTTCCTGGCTTTCAGCATCTGAAGTGCCACAGAGCTAGAATTTAAATATGGCACCAGCAGGATGAATGCCATCAAGTCTCAGTAGCAGTAGGCACTTCTGTCTCTCCTGCTGCACCATTCCACCAACCAAGTGATGTTAAGACCAGTTCCATAATTATTGAGATGAGCAGCAGATAACGGAGAAATGATGACATGGGCCATGGCCGACTGGGTGCCACGAATCTCACTTGATAAACACTTTGCCGCAAAATGGGAAAATTTAATCCGATTAGTCTGCTTACATGGAAAAGTTCCTCATCCCGTCTTGCTGAAGGTAAAGAAGGAAAGTCATTTTATGTAAGAGGATCTTATCTGTCACAAAACTAACAACAAGATGGTGTCCATCCCCAAACACAATTGGATCTGGTAGAAATGGAATATCAATACATTGCTAAACAAAGCAGTTGAATAAAAAGTTGTCCCTAAGTCACATGTGGGCAAAAGCTTAGTTGAAGTTCTGAATTTGGAAGAGCTCCAACTCCCCCCACAAAGCTACATGCAGATCGTGCTTATGACACTTTACAGAGTCAAAGTTGCTCACAAATCTCACTTCACCATTTCACCTTTCATACACTACAACACAGCAGTGCTGGAAACCATCCAAAGGACAATGTCAAACACCTTGGAAAGACTGCATGGAGTCATATGTCACATGGATAATAACCTGATGCATGGATCCATTCAGACTGAACATGACACTGGAGTGCAAGTTCACTGTGTTGTCTATAGGGTTGCTACTGAAGTACATGCATGAATTGTCATTGCCAACTGCTCCTACAACACATTGCAGACTTATCCGGTGTCAGAGTTTATCAACAAAAAACAAAAGCAGTCAAGGATTTTCCATTTCTTTAGAACATGAGGAGCTCATATGGGAGTTGACAATACCAAGACAAAAAGGTTTTACTCTACCTAGCTGTGTCAATGAGCCACTAAATCAACTGTTATCTGCAGGATAAAGGGATGCCATGGATGGAGATGAACAAGGCCTGATGTATGCACTATGGGAAATAAGTGATATTTGGTTAACATACGGTTGTAAATTGACAAGATAAGAAATTGAATGAGTGATTTAAGGTGTACAAGAGATGAGAACTTTGTGCATTTTTGTCAGAGTTTACTCTTAGAATATTCAAGACTGATTATCCCTGTGTATAAATGAATAAACAATCATAACCTGTACCTCAGTCTTTCGGTGACTCATCACGTTGAATGACAACAGAACTGATAAGAACAAAACAAGATTTTGGATTAAACCTACTACAGGTAACATTGTGTGGTTTATTTGAACTGACAACGTGAAATGAAAATCAGGGATGTGCTTGGTGGCAGTGGTTGGGAAGATGGTGACATGTAGTAAAAGGTTAATTCTAAATGTGTAATATGCCAACCAGATAATATGTACATAACCATAGAAAGTGATGAAACGTCATATGATGTTTCCCTCTTTTGTACAACCTTATTGTCAGAAGCCTGCAGTAAAGTCTGTCTTACCATCTTAACAGGCTCTCTAAATGAACAGTATTAATCTAACAATACTATAAATACTATATTCTTCAGCTTAACCACTGGAACAGTGCTCACTGATTTAACCTGTGACAAACAGAGGTAAGTGAGCTCAGATTGTTGGGATTGTAAGCAGCCAGTCCAATGAAGGGGCAGAGTGTCTTCTAATGGAAACCCTCTGTAGTCCATGCGCTATACTATCATAGAATTCCCACAGTATGGAAAAAGGCCATTTGGCTCAACAAGTCCACACTGACCCTCCGAAGACTATCCCACGTAGACCCATTTTCCTACCCTATTACTCTACATTTTCCTCTAATTAATGCATCTAACATCCCTGAACACTGTGGAAATTTAGCTCGGCCAATTCACTTGACCTGCACATCTTTAGACTGTGGGAGGAAACCCGAGTACCTGGAGGAAACCCACGCAGACAGTGGGGAGACAGTCACCCGAGGTGGAATCAAACCCAGGTCCCTGGCGCTATGAGGTATCCTTGCTAACCACTGAGCCACCGTGCTGCCCTATACTTGAGGAAAGCACTGCTACTGAGCTGTAGGGGAGGCAACCAGCTTTTATTGGGCAGCCTTCAAAATGGTTTCCAAGCCATTGGTAAAATAACAGAAGAGGCAAGGAGAGGCCCTCAGGCAACAGTTAATTGTCACACAAAGGTTCCATTTGATCTAAGTGGACAAGCTACTAACCTTCCCTGTCAAAATGGAAAATAAACAGCCGAAGTAGGAAAGTAACCCCCTATTTCTCAACTCACTCTCACATGGGGCATGGGGGAAGAAGTGTTGGCTTTTTCTTTAGTTTCTTCCCACATCATGGCAATGACTGTACTTCACATGCCTCACTTTTTGAGGTTGTGAAAAGGTTAAAATGAATGGAAGGCATTCTTTCTGTTGCTTCTTGGTCTGAACTTTCTCTCTAAATATATACTCACACTGTCTTTCAGAGAGGGGTGTTGTGTGGTATGATGTGCTATGCCTCTTCCCAACTGAGGTACTTAGAGAATTCACACTCGACATTGTAGCAAGAATGTGGAAAGTCAGGAGGCATGGGACAGAGGGAAATTTGGCCAATTGGATAGAAAACTGGCTAACCGGTCGAAGTCAGAGAGTGGTGGTAGATGGTAAATATTCAGCATGGAGTCCAGTTACAAGTGGAGTTCCGCAGGGATCAGTTCTGGGTCCTCTGCTGTTTGTAATTTTTATTAATGACTTAGATGAGGGAGTCGAAGGGTGGGTCAGTAAATTTGCAGATGATACAAAGATAGGTGGAGTTGTGGACAGTGAGGAGGGCTGTTGTCGGCTGCAGAGGGACTTAGATATGATGCAGAGCTGGGCTGAGGAGTGGCAGATGGAGTTCAACCCTGCCAAGTGTGAGGTTGTCCATTTTGGAAGAACAAATAAGAATGCGGAATACAGGGTTAATGGTAGGGTTCTTGGTCAGGTGGAGGAACAGTGGGATCTTGGGGTCTATGTACATAGATCTTTGAAGATTGCCACTCAGGTGGATAGAGTTTGTAAGAAGGCCTATGGAGTATTGTCGTTCATTAGCAGAGGGATTGAATTCAAGAGTCGTGAAGTGATGTTGCAGCTGTACAGGACTTTGGTTAGGCCACATTTGGAGTACTGTGTGCAGTTCTGGTCGCCTCACTTTAGGAAAGATGTGGAAGCTTTGGAGAGGGTGCAGAGAAGATTTACCAGGATGTTGCCTGGAATGGAGAGTAGGTCGTACGAGGATAGGTTGAGAGTTCTCGGCCTTTTCTCATTGGAAAGGCGAAGGATGAGGGGTGACTTGATAGAGGTTTATAAGATGATCAGAGGAATAGATAGAGTAGACAGTCAGAAACTTTTTCCCCGGGTACAACAGAGTGTTACAAGGGGACATAAATTTAAGGTGAAGGGTGGAAGGTAACTAATTTGGCAGGGGGATGGGATCCGGACTTGTAGTCCAGCAAGTAAGCTAGCTGTGTGTCAGGATGTCCAAGACTGTAGGGAGGCTGTGGAGAAGGTAGCACTGACAGGGACTACTTACGGACACAGAGATGGGCTCAAGTGCGTATACTTCAATGCAAGGAGTATCAGAAATAAGGTGGGTGAACTTAAGGCATGGATCGGTACCTGGGACTACGATGTTGTAGCCATCACGGAAACATGGATAGATGAGGGACAGGAATGGCTGTTGGAGGTTCCTGGTTACAGATGTTTCAGTAAGATTAGGGAGGGTGGTAAAAAAGGAGGGGGGGTGGCATTGCTAATTAGAAATGGTATAACGGCTGCAGAAAGGAAGTTTGAGGGAGATCTGCCTCTGGAGGTAGTATGGGCTGAAGTCAGAAATAGGAAAGGTGCAGTCACCTTGTTGGGTGTTTATTATAGGCCCCCCAATAGCAGCAAAGATGTGGAGAAACAGATTGGGAAACAGATTTTGGAAAGGTGCAGAAGCCACAGGGTCGTAGTCATGGGCGACTTCAACTTCCCAAATATTGATTGGAAGCTCTTTAGATCAAGTAGATTGGATGGGGCGGTGTTTGTGCAGTGTGTCCAGGAAGCTTTTCTAACGCAGTATGTAGATTGTCCAACCAGAGGGGAGGCCATATTGGATTTGGTACTCGGTAACGAACCGGGACAAGTGGTGGGCTTGTTAGTGGGTGAACATTTTGGTGATGGCGACCACAATTCTGTCACTTTCACCTTGGTTATGGAGAGGGATAGGTGCACACAACAAGGAAGTTTTTACAATTGGGGGAAGGGAAATTATGATGCTGTAAGACAGGATTTGAGGAGCATACGTTGGGAGCATAGGCTGTCAGGGAAGAATGTGGTGGAAATGTGGGACTTTTTCAAGGAGCAGATACGACGTGTCCTTGATATGTATGTACCGATCAGGCAGGAAAGAAATGGTCGTGTGAGGGAGCCTTGGTTGACGAGGGAGGTTGAATGTCTAGTAAAGAGGAAGAAGGAGGCTTACATAAGGTTGAGGAAACAAGGTTCAGACAGAGCAGTGGAGGGATACAGGATAGCCAGAAGGGACCTGAAGAAAGGGATTAGGAGAGCTAAGAGAGGGCATGAAAAATCCCTGGCGGATAGGATCAAGGATAACCCCAAGGCATTCTATGCGTATGTGAGAAACCTGAGAATGACGAGAACGAGGGTAGGTCCGATCAAGGACAGTGGTGGGAGACTGTGTATTGAGTCGGAAGAGATAGGAGAGGTCTTGAACAAGTACTTCTCTTCAGTATTTACGAACGAGAGGGACTGTATTGTTGAAGAGGAGAGTGTGAAACGGACTGATAAGCTAGAAGAGATATCTGTTAGGAAGGAAGATGTGTTGGACATTTTGAACAACTTGAGGATAGACAAGTCCCCCGGGCCTGACGGGATATATCCTAGGATTATGTGGGAAGCAAGAGAGGAAATTGCAGTACCGTTGGCAATGATCTTCTCGTCTTCACTGGCAACGGGGGTGGTACCAGGGGACTGGAGAGTAGCGAATGTTGTGCCCCTGTTCAAAAAAGGGAATAGGGATAACCCCGGGAATTACAGGCCAGTTAGTCTTACTTCTGTGGTAGGCAAAGTAATGGAAAGGGTACTGAGGGATAGGATTTACGAGTATCTGGAACGGCACTGCTTGATTAGGGACAGCCAGCACGGATTTGTGAAGGGTAGGTCTTGCCTTACAAGTCTTATTGAATTCTTCGAGGAGGTGACCAAGCATGTGGATGAGGGTAGAGCAGTGGATGTAGTGTACATGGATTTTAGTAAGGCATTTGATAAGGTTCCCCATGGTAGGCTTATGCGGAAAGTCAGGAGGCATGGGATAGAGGGAAATTTGGCCAATTGGATAGAAAACTGGCTAACCGGTCGAAGTCAGAGAGTGGTGGTAGATGGTAAATATTCAGCATGGAGTCCAGTTACAAGTGGAGTTCCGCAGGGATCAGTTCTGGGCCCTCTGCTGTTTGTAATTTTTATTAATGACTTAGATGAGGGAGTCGAAGGGTGGGTCAGTAAATTTGCAGATGATACAAAGATAGGTGGAGTTGTGGACAGTGAGGAGGGCTGTTGTCGGCTGCAGAGGGACTTAGATATGATGCAGAGCTGGGCTGAGGAGTGGCAGATGGAGTTCAACCCTGCCAAGTGTGAAGTTGTCCATTTTGGAAGAACAAATAAGAATGCGGAATACAGGGTTAATGGTAGGGTTCTTGGTCAGGTGGAGGAACAGAGGGATCTTGGGGTCTATGTACATAGATCTTTGAAGGTTGCCACTCAGGTGGATAGAGTTTGTAAGAAGGCCTATGGAGTATTATCGTTCATTAGCAGAGGGATTGAATTCAAGAGTCGTGAGGTGATGTTGCAGCTGTACAGGACTTTGGTTAGGCCACATTTGGAGTACTGTGTGCAGTTCTGGTCGCCTCACTTTAGGAAAGATGTGGAAGCTTTGGAGAGGGTGCAGAGAAGATTTACCAGGATGTTGCCTGGAATGGAGAGTAGGTCATACGAGGATAGGTTGAGAGTTCTCGGCCTTTTCTCGTTGGAACGGCGAAGGATGAGGGGTGACTTGATAGAGGTTTATAAGATGATCAGAGGAATAGATAGAGTAGACAGTCAGAAACTTTTTCCCCGGGTACAACAGAGTGTTACAAGGGGACATAAATTTAAGGTGAAGGGTGGAAGGTATAGGGGAGATGTCAGGGGTGGGTTCTTCACCCAGAGAGTGGTGGGGGCATGGAATGCGCTGCCCGTGGGAGTGGTAGAGTCAGATTCATTGGCGACCTTTAAGCGGCATTTGGATAGGTACATGGATGGGTGCTTAATCTAGGATAGAAGTTCGGCACAACATCGTGGGCCGAAGGGCCTGTTCTGTGCTGTATTGTTCTATGTTCTATGTTCTATGTTCTATGTTCTATGTATAGGGGAGATGTCAGGGGTGGGTTCTTTACCCAGAGAGTGGTGGGGGCATGGAATGCGCTGCCCATGGGAGTGGTAGAGTCAGATTCATTGGCGACCTTTAAGCGGCATTTGGATAGGTACATGGATGGGTGCTTAATCTAGGATAGAAGTTCGGCACAACATTGTGGGCCGAAGGGCCTGTTCTGTGCTGTATTGTTCTATGTTCTAAGATGTGGTGGCTGCATCTGAACCTCACCCTGACCGGGTTATATGGTAGAGGACAAAAAAAGACCTTTTATTGACCTAGAAATGTCATGTCCTAATTTAAACTGTTAGACACTCTTACCCAATGTTATTTACAGAGGAAAAAATAGATTGATCAATTTGTGAACTGGCGATCTTTCAAGGGGCATCAGGTCATGTAAATCACTAAGCCAGCGACTATTAGCATTGCAGTGTTGCAGTAATTACACAATTTGATTTGTTCTTAATGCGCCGTCCTGATAAAAGCTGAAGTTTTTTGAGGGTCTAGAATTGGCTGAGAGACACACCATATGAGTAGTTAATGCGATAGGTTTGGTAAACTCTCGAAGACTTGTGGCAAATAAACCCTCTGTAAAATTTGAAGCAATTGGCACTTTTGTCAAAAGGAAGGTGCCATTTGTCCCAAATCTGAAGTTTACTTCTTCATCCCAATTAAAATGCACCTATTAGATACTACGTCTCAAATTACTGATCTATTCTGATAGTTGCTTTGCAAAAAACAATTTGTGTCACAATCTGGCATATCCTCAGAGTGGTCCATGAACTAGGAGTTTGAATAACTTCATATTTAGACCCTGTTTATCAAGTGTTTCACTTTAAAAGCAACCAGCAACAGAATATCATGCTTTTAAACAAGATAAAACGGTTCATTTATGACATGTTATTGCTGTGTTTTTCTGGGAACGCTGCTCTGTAACTCCCTGGTGTCAGAAAAACAGCAATTCTTTCATCCTGTTCACGATTAGTTCAGTTGAGAGTGGTGATTGCAGCTGCCTTTACAGATTCTCAGGAGATTTCTCCACTGAAAGGCTAATAGCAGCCTCCAGAAAACTTACAAGCAATTCAAACTTTAAAAAATAGCTTCTATGACAATCTCCCAAAACGTGTTTCCATATTAAATATTGAGTTAATTCAGATCTGGAGAATTCATCCATCCATTATATCCTGTCCAATATATCGGTCTTTGAACTGTCTTAGCCATTAATTTGAATTTTTCATTCCCTCAAATTTTAGTCTGAAACCATTAGCAATGACGCTCCATTTACCCTTGAAAATAGTAATTGAATTTCTTGAAGTCTGTTATGATCCATCTCGAAACTGGTGCAGTCTGGCTCTAGAAACATTTGAATAGGGAAATCATGTAGCTTCTATGAGATGTTTGTCTATGAGTCTATTTTAATGACAGATACAGTGTTCTTTCCAAAATGTAATACCACAGCTACACATACGTTACACTCATTTGAACTTGAACGAATCAATGCTAGCTGTTTTGACTCTTCGAAGTCTGTCCAATCCATTTTACCAGATGTTGACATGTTGGACTCAGTGAGTTTGTGGTGGTTGAAGGGACTGTAAAGTCTGGAAATGAAGATAACACGCACGGACCACTTGAATGTAACAGCCATTCATTCAACATTGTTTCCCAATAGCATCCAGACTGACTGAGAGACTTGCTAGCTGCTTGTTGGAGAAGCCTCAAGGTAGCAGCCAGAGAGGAGGTGAGGTAAGTGGGAGGCTGAGGCAAGACCAAGGTTGACTGACTCAAATGAAGATGTAAGCAGAAGACCATGGAAGTAATTTAGGAGGTGGCAGAGGTTGGAGCAGATCAAGGAAGTGCAGGGGTCAGGTGGAGGAAACCATAAGATCAGGATGCAGAAGTAGGAGTTATAGACTCATAGAGACATAGAGTTGTTATGCATGGAAACAGACCCTTCGGTCCAACCCATCCTTGATGACCAGATATCCCAACCCAATCTAGCCCCACCTGCCAGCACCCAGCTCATATCCCTCCAAACCCTTCCTATTCATATACCCATCCAAATGCCTCTTAAATGTTGCAATTGTACCAGTCTCCACCACTTCCTCTGGCAGCTCATTCCATACACGTACCACCCTCTGCGTGAAAGAGTTGCCGCTTAGGTCTCTTTTATATCTTTCCCCTCTCACCCTAAACCTATGCCCTCTAGTTCTGGACTCCCTGACCCCAGGGAAAAGACTTTGTCTATTTATCCTATCTATGCTCCTCATAATTTTATAAACCTCTATAAGGTCACCCCTCAGCCTCCGACGCTCCAGGGAAAACAGCCCCAGCCTGTTCAGCCTCTCCCTGTATCTCAGATCCTCCAACCCTGGCAACATCCTTGTAAATCTTTTCTGAACCCTTTCAAGTTTCACAACATCTTTCCAATAGGAAGGAGACCAGAATTGCACGCAATATTCCAACAGTGGCCTAACCAATGTCCTGTACAGCGCTGCAACATGACCTCTCAACACCTGTACTCAATACTCTGACCAATAAAGGAAAGCATACCAAATGCCTTCTTCACTATCCTATCTACCTGAGACTCCACTTTCAAGGAGCTATGAACCTGCACTCCAAGGTCTCTTTGTTCATCAACACTCCCTAGGACCTTACCATTAAGTGTGTAAGTCCTGCTAAGATTTGCTTTCCCAAAGTACAGCACCTCATATTTATGTGAATTAAACTCCATCTGCCACTTCTCAGCCCATTGGCCCATCTGGTCCAGATTCTGTTGTAATCTGAGGTAACCCTCTTCGCTGTCCATTACACTTCCAATTTTGGTGTCATCTGCAAACTTACTAACTGTACCTCTTATGCTCACATACAAATCATTTGTGTAAATAACAAAAAGTAGAGGACCTAGCACTGATCCTTGTGGCACTCCACTGGTCACAGGCCTCCAGTCTGAAAAACAACCCTCCACCACCACCCTCTGTCTTCTACCTTTTGAGCTAGTTCTGTATCCAAATGGCTAGTTCTCCCTGTGTTCCGTGAGATCTAACCTTGCTAATCAGTCTCCCATGGGGAACTTTGTCAAACGCCTCACTGAAGTCCATATAGATCACATCTACCAATCTGCCCTCATCAATCCTCTTAGTTACGTCCTCAAAAAACTCAATCAAAAACTCAATCAAAAAACTCATGATTTCCTGTGCACAAACCCATGTTGACAATCCCTCATCAGTCCTTGCCTCTCCAAATACATGTACATCCTGCTCAGCACCGAGGTCAGGCTCACTGGTCTACAGTTCCCAGCTTGTCCTTACTGCCCTTCTTAAATAGTGGCACCACTTTTGCCAACCTCCAGTCTTCTGGCACCTCACCTGTGACTATCGATGATACAAATAAATTAGCAAGAGGCCCAGCAATCACTTCTGTAGCTTCCCACAGAGCTCTAGAGTACATCTGATCAGGTCCTGGGGATTTATCCACCTTTATGCGTTTCAAGTCATCCAGCACTTCCTCCTCTGTAATCTGGACATTTTGCAACATGTCACCATCTATTTCTCTACAGTCTATGTCTTCCATGTCCTTTTCCACAGTAACTACTGATGCAACATACTCATTTAGTATCTCCCCAATTTTCTGCGGCTCCTCACAAAGGCTGCCTTGCTGATCTTTGAGGGGCCCTATTTTCTCCCTAGTTACCCTTTTGTCCTTAAAGTATTTGTAAAAACCCTTTGGATTCTCCTTAATTCTATTTGCCAAAGCTATCTCATGTCCCCATTTTGCCCTCCTGATTTCCCTCTTAAGTATACTCCTACTTCCTTTATACTCTTCTAAGGATTCACTCGATCTATACCTTACATATATTTCCTTCTTTTTCTTAACCAAACCCTCAATTTCTTTAGTCATCCCGCATTCCCTATACCTACCAGCCTTCCCTTTCACCCTGACAGGAATATACTTTCTCTGGATGATGGAAAGTCTTGGTATTAGGGTGGGGGAATATTGAGGGTGGTGTTCAAAACAAAGGTGTACCAATCGTTGCAGATTTATGTTGGATCCTGAAGGTGGCTGCCCTGAGAAATGCTGGAAAGGCAGTGAGCAGCTGCATTTCACTTTCCCACCTCTGCCAGGTTTCCGTAGCCACAAGAAACACAGCCTTCAGCACTTAAGTCTTAAAGGTGATAACTTTTCAGGGCAGTCAACCCATTAATTTGTCTAATGCCATTCAGCAGTCTAAGAAACATCAATCAACAAAATTGAACTTGGGTGTGAACATTCACTGTTCAGTCCCTTTATCACTCTTAAAAAAATACAATGCTATTTTAATGGCAAGCTGAGTAACAACTTCTAATCAGGTTGAAAAAACAATGTTCTATATGTGTACTGTTGTTAAATAGCTTATTTTGATTAATTACTAACATTTACAATAAGTTTGTAAACAATTAAAACTTTTGAAATATTGTTCATAATATTTCAGATTCATTTAACCTGATTTATGCGCTCCAATATGTGCTTTTTCCATTGTAATTTTCTTTACATCTTTGGCTTTTAGTGCTCTTCAGTTTATTGTTGGCTGTCTGTGAGAGCTCTTTAATGTGATTGGCTGCTTGAATAATCAATGCTATCACTGTAGAAATCTCCAAGAAGACAATGATTAAACACGTGTCACGAGAAGTGAAGCTCTCTCCACAGAGATAGTGAGAACCCTCAGTGCAGTATTATTTAAGATAAAGGGCAAGTGACCTTGGCCCAAATCTTCTCATCTTCAGATAGTTAAGGACTGATATTGAAACCCACGTGATAATTGCTGAGGAAATTTAAACTGGATACGGACAATTACATGACTTCCAAAACATCTCTAATGGTGAATTGAGTTCGGAGACCTCAGAATTCTGAGTTACTTACCGGTTAGTTACGGAAGCAATGTTACAGGGAATAAAATCTTTCCAATCCCTGGGTAACGATAAAATTAACATCCCTGTCACTCACACTCCCAAGAACACCGAAGTGCATCCACCTCATGGAACCAATGCCTTGCCACATTGTACTCTCCAATGACACCGAACTCCCTCTGCTCCCCACCCTGAGCTGACTGCTGGCCCTACCTCAAACATAGACCCTCCCCAATACCTGGCCACCCCGGACATGTGATGGTTCTTTCCCATAAAACTAACCTGCCCACCTCAGACAATGACTATGTCCACATAGCCACATCACCAATCTATCCATTACCCATCTACCACCCTACTTATACTGTTCTGACACTAACCCCTTCCCACTTTTATCTACCTGGCATTCTATCCCTTCACCCACCTCCCATCTTGGCCCTCATCTGCCCAACTGTCACTCTACTCATTCACTTACCTACAACACTACCTTCTCCCCCTCCAATTACATACCTGCTACCTATCTGCATCTAACTGCCATCCAAACCCCTCATCCACCCACCTGTCTACCATCACATCCACTTACTTTCCACCCTTACCTGCTCACCCACCCTGGGACCTTCAAACCTCACTCACCTGAAACTCCATCTTAGCACACATCTAGCATCCTTCCCCTTCCTGCTTTCCACCCAATTCCCTTGACCTCTTGAATTATAGCCTCTCATGGTGCTGGCAGCCAAGTGCTTGACTAGTTAGCTGCTACCTTGGCTTCTCAACCACCTACTACCCTTCACCCCACCTTACCGACCAGCCACCCTCTCTCCTCATGCACCTGCCTATTGCTCTAGCTCCCCGTGTTTCTACTGACCATCCTTGCCTCTTATCCATCTACTTGCTCCTGTTTGACCCTTGCCTGTTTGCTGCAACACACCGTCTCTCAGTAGCTTGTAAAAGGACCTCTGGGATCTTTAATGTCCTTTTATTTACCTACAACTATTGCCATGAAGGTAACTCATAGACTTTGTGGAGATTCATTCCAATGCTGCTTGCATGGTTTCTGGACTGCATCTATTGGTTTCAGAAAATTGTAAAAAGGCAAAATCTGTGTGTGTGAAATGGAGACTGTAATTTCAAAACAGATTGAAAGACTTGGGGTTCTTGACGCACAACACACAATAAAACACGACCAGGGTTTTGTTTCAAAATCAAGATGATTGAAGTCTTTTCAGATAATACACTTTGTTTCTGCTAATTTGGAGTTTGGACCAAATAATTATGGATTTCATGAAAAGACTGCATTTTCTCATTCTATTCCATTGCTGGCTCTGACCAATTGTTAATACTTGGGCAGCAAGTTATTGAAAGCTTTAATGAAGGACAAATATATAACGTCAAGCATGATGACAAGATCAACAGCTCCTCGAGAACTCTCTGATAGTTTCATGGGAGTTTGGCTCATTGCTGTGAAATTTTAAAAATTATCATTTATCTGTAATTGACATTCAGTGATGATTTCAAAAGAAATCCAGTGGACAGTTACCACTGAGACAATGCCAGTATTTCAAGTATTTTATGTTGGCATTTGTCACAAAATAAGAATCAAGAAGGCTGTTGGGTTTTATCCTTTATTACAAAAGAAATTGAACACAGAAGTACAGATGTTATGCTTCAGTCGTATGAGGAATTGATTAGATCACATCTTGGATAGAGTGTGTAGTTTTGGCCTTTATATTTCAGGAAGATTGTAAATCCATTTGAGATGATTGAGAGGAGGTTTACTAGATTGTTACCTAAAATGATTATGTTGTTTTGGAAGGATTGATTGGAGAATAGGCATAGTTCTCCTGAAGTTCAGAAAAATGAGGATTGTCTTAACTGAAGGATACAACATCCTGAGCGGTATTGACAAGGTGGATGTGGAAAATATGTTTCATCATGTAAGCCAGTCTAGAATTAAGGATATGGTTTTAAAATTAGGGGTCTCACTTGCAGGGCAAATGAGAAATGTTTTCTCTCTAATGATTGTATAATTCTCTGCCTCAGAAGGTGAGTCAATGAATATTTATAAGGCAATTATGGATTGAACAGGCGAATTGAAGGTTATTGGTTTTAGAGGGGAATGTCGAATTTGAAACATGATCAGACACGATCTTCTTGAACGGTGAAACAAGCTTGATGGGTCAAATGGTCTACTTCTGCTCCTGTTTCATGTGTTCACATGTAACAGCCATGCTGGAGATAACTATTATGCGACAAGAACATAAGAACATGATGTAAAACTGTGAGAGTAAGCTAAACGGACCATTGGGCTTCCTGCACAATTCAACAATATCATACCTGATCTTCAACCTTAGCTTCACCTTCCAGGCTGATCCCCATATTCCTTATCTCCCTTAGATGGCAAGGGTGGTATTTAACTAGCAGTGCAACTGGGCATGGGATGTGCATTGGAGACATGTGCAATCATGTGGCAAAGGGGTCTAGCGTACAAGTTTTCATTGGTGAAGCTGACGGTGCAGAAAGTACAGATTGGCTATCAAAGAGTGCTCCTGAGCAATTACTAGAAACTCTGCATAAAGGCCACAATATTTCTGTCCACCTCTACTCTACCAAAACTTTGTCCCATCATTTGCTGCAATTTTTCAATAGCCTCATTCTCTCTTTAACTTCTCCTTCAATTTGCTCCTCTCCTTTTGATTCTTCTGCCTTGCCTTGCCTCTCATATCTCATTACACCTCTTTAAATGTGCACATGCCTGAGACAAAAACAGCAACGGGCCCATTGTTTAATTATATGTTCCTCAGACTCTTCTTCAGGTCTGTAGAGCATGAAGGAAGGGTAAATGGCACAGTTGCATGCTCACAAATGCTCTTTTATTGTCTTCTGAAGTAATACATTTTTGAAAATGGGCACAAAGGACAGCGGACAGTAGCCTTAATAGTAGATTTCATGGGAGGCCAAAGCATGTGACAGACAAGAGTGATGCTTCCAACATAACAACTCTGCTCTTTGTCATTCATAATGTGCAAATCCACAATGCAAGTAACTGGTCAAGGACCAATGGTGCAGTGTCAAACATGAGCTTATTCACCTCTGCAGAGGGTGAGACAATGCAGAGCAAAGGAAAAAATGGGAGCTGAGCAATCCTAAGAGTGAAGCTGAAAGGCCAAGGCATAAAACTTTGGCTTAATGTCTTTTCCTGAGGGTAGCACTTCAGAGAGTTTCTTCAACACTGCACTGAATTGTCAACCTAGATTGTATTCCGAAAACCTACAAAGTTTCAACTCTTTAGTTAGCAGGCTATTTGTTAGTCAATCACGGCATTGTTCTTTTAGGGTTAACCTGTGTTGGAGTGCTAACCCAATGTTCCTCTGGGGAAATGAAGCCAGGACCTTCACTCCTGACTCATTAAAAAGTGTGGCAATGCATGTGCACCTGGGCCCAACTTGACACCCAATTTGGAAATCTTGGACTACTAATGGAAGTCCTCATGGAGAGGACTTGACTTTCATAGAATCCATACAATGCCCAACAAATCCTGACTGACCCATTTCCCTACCCTATGTACTCCACATTTACCCCGACTAATGCACCTAACCTACACATCCCTGTACACTATTGGCAATTTACCATGGCCAATTCACCTAATCTGCACATCTTTGGACTGTGGAAAGAAAACCGAAGCACCCAGCAGAAACCCAAGCAGACACAGGGAGAATGTGCAAGCTCCACATAGACAGGCTCGAATCGAGCCCAGGTCCCTGGTGCTGCGAGGCAGCAGTGCTAACCACTGAGCCACAGTCTAATATGTAAATGGATCATGGCCGATTAAAGTTTTAGATAACTTCTTCATAACTTCAAGCTAGGAGATTCTTTCCTAAGCCATAATATTGCCGGCTTTGTGGCCCAAGAATATAAGAGTATATGCCGCACTTTAAAATTGTTAAAATGATCACAGTCATGACCATTTTCAATGATAGGGCAGGCTCGAAGGGCCAAATGGCCTACACTTGTTTCTATTTGCTGAGCCCTGATTTCTTCTAAAAATTGTGCTTCAATATGGATTCATGAGCTGATCAGTTAAAATTTGTGTTGAAAATGTTTCCAGGGACATAGCTAATGCTTTATCTTGCCATGTAAAATATTTAATTGTTGAATTATTCAGAGACCAGTTAACTCAATAAATCATCCTCTTGGCATTGGGAGTTGTTCTACAATTTTTTCTGGCACAGAGTAGAAAAAAGGAAAAGAATTGGATAAAGGAAAAAAACACATGTTCTCATTAAGCAAATTTTGCTTCTTGTCGGAAAGCTTAAGCAAAAATAACTTTTTTATTAATTAATTGTTGCAAAGGAGGAAGAACAGAATCTTTAAGTGAAGATAAATAAAACAGTTAACACTTAAAGGCTAAGAAAATGAATAACCAAAATGAAATCTTGCTTTTGAGGTTCAATCTTTCTTTTAAATGACAAAAGTCTTTGTATCAATATATAACAATAGGTTTGTTTCATAATGGATGTTTTTAAGGAGCCATACCTTAAGAGGTGAGAAAGGAAACTCATAATTGAGTAAATAAACCACTGTTTATTAATACCAAAGATTTGATTAAATATTTGCTAACACTTAAGACAGTTAAAAGCATTCATTGTAACTTTAGGTTAACACTTACATGTAAATCAAATGAAAATATAGTTTGTGAAACCATTGTTACTTTCAATCAATGTCACTTTCATAAAACGTGTGCGTTAATGTACATCTACATATAGTGACTTAAAAAAGGCATGGGGGCAATTTTTGTTTTACTCAGAGGGTGGTTTGCATGTGGATTGAACTTCCCGAGGAAGTTCTAGTCATTCACTTCCACTGCATCTATTCAAGGTGATAAATGCTCTACACATGTCCTACGTTGCCATGTAGGCTGGCTTTTGTTTCACGTATTGAAGTTTTATACAATGATTGGCTCTCAATATTCAACTCTGTTGCAGTGTTATCAAAATGAAATTGGGCTTCCTGATGTTTCATCTTGATTTTATCACTGCTGTTTGTTACAAATTCTGGCTTTGGTGCTATTGAAGAAATAGTTTTTATTTATCATTACCATTTGTACTGAGTTAGTTTCCATGTGAGATCAGTTAGCACAGTTGGCTGGCTGGTTGGCTTATAATGCAGAATGATTGGTGGTGCGAGTTCAGTTCCTGCTGAAATTATCACAAAGACCGTGTTTTTTCTAACTTGCTGCTTGCCAGGGGTATGGTTGCTCTCAGGTTAAACTCATCGCCAGTTTTGTGTTTCTCTCCCTTGAAAGAGAGCAACCCTCTGGGGTTGCGGCGACTTTACTTTCTGTGCCTTCAGTGTGTGCATTTCCCCATTCAAGGATTATCTGTGTACATTGACACAGCACAGAAGGGGGCCATTTGGCCCGTCTTGTCCATGTCAACCGAAAGACACCTGGATGACCATTCTAATCCCGTCTTTTTGCGTATAGCTCATCGCCCTGCAGTCGATAACACTTAAGGTGCAGATCTTTTTAAAAGAGTTTAGTGTTGCTGCCAACACCACCAATTCAGGCAGCGAATTTCAGACACCCATCACCCTCTACATAAAAATATTTTTCCTCATGGCCCATCTAATGGCTTTGTTTGTAGGAAATCATGTCTCACTAACATAATTGAGTTTTTTGAAGAAATAACAAACTAGATTGATGAGGACAGAGTGGTGGATATGGACTTCAGAAAGGTGTTCCACAAGGTTCCTCCTAGTACACTGGTTAGCAAGGTTAGATCACCTGGAATACAGGGAGAACTAGCTATTTGGGTACAAAGCTGGCTCAAAAGTAGAAGATAGAGGATGGTAGTGGAGGGTTGTTTTTCAGACTGGGAGCCTGTGACCAGTGGGGTGCCACAAGGATCGGTGCTGGGTCCACTGCATCCGTCATTTATTTAAATGATTTGGTTGTGAACATAGGTGGTATAGTTTGTAAGTTTGCAGTTGAAGCCAAAATTGGAGGCATAGTGGACAGCGAAGAGGGTTATCTCAAAGTACAGTGGGACCTTGATCAGATGGAGCAATGGGCCGAGGATTGGCAGATGGATTTTAAATTAGGTAAATGTGAGGCACGCATTTTGGAAAGTCAAATGAGGACTGTTACACTTATTGGTAAGTTCCTGGGGAATGTGGCTGAATAAAGAGGACTTGGAGTGTAGGTTCATAGTTCCTTGGAAATGGAGTCGCAGGTCGACAGGAAAGTGAAGATGGTGTCTGGTATGATTGCCTTTATTGGTCAGTGCATTGATTATAGGATTTGGGAGGTCATGTTGCGGCTGTACAGGACATTGGTTAGGCCATTTTTGGAATACTGCGTGCAATTCTGATCTCCCAGCTATAAGAAGGATGTTGTGAAACTTGAAAAGGATTAGGAAAGATTAACAAGGATGTTACCAGAATTGGAGAGGTTGAGCTGTAGGGAGAGATTGAACAGGCTGGGCCTATTTTCCCTGGAGTGTTAGAGGTTGAGGGGTGACCTTATGAAAGTTTATAAAATCATGAGGTAAATGGATAGGGTAAATAGCCAAGGTCTTTTCCCCAGGGTAGGCAAGTCCAAAATTAGAGGGCATTAGGTTTAAGGTGAGAGGGAAAAGATTTAAAAGGGATCTAAGGTGCAACCTTTTCACACAGAGATTGGTGTATGTATGGAATGAGCTGCCAGAGGAAGTGTTGGAGGCTGGAACAAGTTAAAAGGCATCTGGATGGGTATATGAATAGGAAGGGTTTATGATGGATATGGGCAAAATGCTGGCAAGTGGGACTTGATTAACTAAGAGTATCTGGTCAGTATGGATGAATTGGTCTAAAGGGTCTGTTTCCGTGCTGTACAACTCTATCATTCCGTGACTCTAATCCATCTGCCACTTAGCTTGAATCCATGACGTCTGGTTTTTGAACTCTCTGCCAAGGGAAACAGGTTCCTCCTGTCTATCTGTTCCTCTCACAATTTTGTCTCCCTCAATCACATCACCTCTCAACCATCCCTGTTCCAAGGAAAACAACACCAAGTTGCCAATAAGTCCTCACAGCTACAATTCTTCGGTCCTGGCAACATTCTGGTAAATCTTCTCGACACTGTCTCCAGAGCAATAACATCCTTCCTGCAGTGTGGTGACCAGAACTGCACATAATAATCTAGCTGTGGCCTCAGCAATGTCTTGTACAGTTTTGTCATTATATCCTTATTTTTGTATTCTACACCTCTGCCAGTTAAGGAGAGCATTCCATATGCCTGCTTTAAAAACGTATCTATCGGTATTGCACCCTTTAGGGACCTGTGCACTTGTATGCCCAGATCTCTCACTTCATCTACCCCACTCAGTATATTCCTGTTCATTGTGTAATCCCTTTTATTGTTTGACCTCCCTAAATGCATTCCCTCATACTTATCAAACCTGTACTCCATCTGTCACTTTACTGTCCACTCCACCAATGCATCTATATCATTTTGGGGCTGTCAGAGATCCTCTAACTATCCACTACATGGCCAATATTTGCGTTAACTTGCAAATTTCCCACTTGTACCCCCTACATTCAAGTCTAAATCAGAAATGTGTGAAATAAAACAGGGGTCCCAACACCGAGCCCTGTGGAATATCACTTGAAAGAGTTTTCTATTCGTAAGGATAGCCATCAACTATTTCTCTTTGTTATCTATTACAAAGCCAGCTTGGGTCCAGTTTGACACATTATCCCTAACCCATCTACTTTTAGGATTGAGTCTCACAATTTGCCCACCACTGAAGTAAGACTATCTTAGTCTATAATTGATTGGCATTTCCTCTGTTCCCTTTTTAAGCAATGGAAGCACATCTGCAGTCTTCCGTCCTTTGGTACTTCACCTGTGTCTAGTGAAGATTGGCAAATAATTCTCACAGCATCTGCTGTTTCCTCTCTGACCTCCTTCACCATCCCAGAGAATAACCCACCTGGCCCTGGTGACTTAGCCATTTTAAAGGAATCCTCTAACATTTCACCTCTTACGTTGATTATTCTTTTCAACATTTCACATTGCTCCTCTTTGATTATTATACCCAAATCTTCCCTTTCTTTTGTGAATGCAGAGACATAAAATTCATTTAACATTCTTCCCATATCCTCTGCATTTTCACTTCTCCATCTCTGATAGGTCCCACTTTTTCATTAACCATCCTTTTGCTTTTTATATAATGGTACAAGATGTTTGAGTTTTCCTTTGTCTTGCTTGTTAATATTTTTCATGCCCTCTCTTTGATTTCCTTATTTCTTTTTGTCTTGCTCAGTAGGAAGCCATTGAGGCCAAATATTGGAATATTTTCAAGAGGGAGATTTAGTTATTAGAGCTAAAGCAATCAAAGGATAGGGGTGAAAGTAGGAACAAGATACTCAATTGGATGATAAACCATGATCACATTGAATGTCAGAAGAGTCTGAAAGGGCCAAAAGGTCTCTCCTGTCCCTGTTTTCATGTTTCTATGATTGATATGCCCTTAGAGGATTCAGAATTCCAAATTGCATGCACAACCTTCTGTATCTCTCAAGGATGTCTGTTTCCTCTTCTCTCAGTCAGCTTGTTTTCAATTCCTCCATTTAAACAATACTCAGCACTTCCATTCTTTCTGGAAATGTGTATAATCTTAATTTTTCTACATTATATTCTAGCGCAAAGGTCTGGCTTTCTTACATCACCTGTCCATACCCCTCTGTTGACTTCTTGTGTCATCCTCACTACTTGCTTCCCACTTATTTTTGCAAAATCTGCAAACCTTCCTCAATGATCTTCCCCCATCGAGAAATCAGAAGCAGAGATGTTGGCTGATCATACAATGATCAGTAGTATTTATAACGTGTCAGGTACCGTATCAATTTGCAGCAACATTTGGGCAACATTTTGTCTCAGTTAATAAGTGTAACACTTGCAACACAAGTGTAGCATGGTGGCTCAGTGGTTAGCACTGCTGCCTCACGGGACCTGGGTTCAATTCCAGCCTCGGGTGACTGTGTGGAGTTTGCACATTCTCCCCGTGTCTACGTGGGTTTCCTCTGGGTGCTCCGGTTTCCACCCACAGTCCAAAGATGTGCAGGTTAAGTGATTTGATCATGCTAGAGTGTATGTAGAGTTAGGCGCATTAGTTAGGGGGAATGGGTCTGGGTGGGTCACTCTTCGGAGGGTCGGTGTGGACTGATTGGGCCAAAAAAGCCTGTTTCCACACTGTAGGGAATCGAATCTAAAAAAAAGTGATGGACCACTGCTATTTCCAACAGACGAGAATCTTTGAGATCTTGGGGAAGAGAATTTTGGCATCGAAATGATATCACCATTAGTGAAATCCGTATGATGATAATGCTCGGGGTTTCCGTTGACCAGAAACTGAATTAAATAGACATATCTCTGCCCAGTTTACCAGTTGATCAGTATCAGTCTGTAGTCTGAGACAATCCGCCTTAGTAATGACAACGCCACTGATTTTGCTTCATCTGCAAACATACTAATGCTACTATTTATACTCACATCTAAATTGTTAATGTGCGTAACAAAGAACAAAAGTCTCATTACCTATCCTGGTGTACACTGCTGGTCACATGACAAAGCAATTCTGTATCATCACTCTTTGCTTCCTAATTGCAAAGCAAGTTTGCCAACTTGCCTTGGATCACATGGGCTCTTAGCTTTTGGACCAAGCTTCTATGTTAAGGCTTAATAAAGTCAATGCAAACCACATCAACTGTACTATGCTCATCAATATATTTAGCCACCATTTCACAAAAGTTAGTCAGACAGGATCTCCATCTAGCAAATTAATGCTGACTATCCCAGATCAATCCCTGCCCTTTGAAGTATTGATTAATCCTGTGAAAATACTTTGAGAAAAGTAAACGTCTTTACTCATAGACATGGCTATGATTTAAATGTGGTTTAGATATGTAATTTTCTGGATGAAGTAACCTTTTGTATTTGAGTTTTGTCTAGTTAAAGTGTTAATTTCTTTTGGACACTTGCTCTTATTAGTGCAGAGGCCATGGGGGATTAGTGGTTTGGGAGGTTAATGGGGGGGCGAGGTAGGAACACAGATTGAGGGAGGATGTTGTATGCAATAGCAAGGATGATATAGCATGAACCTTGTTAGGATACGTGTGCAGGAGCAGTGCTAGTGTGAGATAACAGAGTGTGAGGTAGCAGAGAGAAGAATGTGCGACTTACCTTGGCAGAACAAAGGTAGTGATTATCTTCTTGCAAGAACTGTTGGTTGCTCCTCTGCACTATGGAGACTGGACTGACCGGGTGGGTACCTGGAGCTAGATTATCAGGGCCTGTCATAATGGTCTGTTGTGCTGATCCTTCAGAAAGAGGACATCTCTCCCCTGCACCACCCCTCTACTGGGCCCTCCTGACTCCTTAGGGGAATCACTGAGCCATTGTCTCCTTCTCCAGTTTCTTCAGATTGAATGTCCACCACTGAGCAGGGCAACTTCAGAATGCCATGGCTTGGCCCAGTGCACAGTGACCTTTCACAGGTGGCAGAGATGTTTGCCATTTTGATGGATATCTGCTAAGTGGCAGGTTGTTCTGAAAATAGCGCATGGTAAAATTAGAATCGGACATAAGGGATGCCATAGAGGTAGTTAATGAGATGAGTTTGTTGAGGGATCATAAAAGATCTCACTAGGCTTCGTGGTGAAAAACCCTCCGAGAAACCTGACACAACTGAGACTTTCCCAGCCCAGTGGCGCTCTGATAGACCGTTCTTCCAACAGAGCAGGGCATTCTTCTGGAAAACAGAGACTGCCTTCATTCAGATGGCAACCTTGGATCAGACTGTTTCTTTTGAAAGCATGTAGGCTAACTTAAGTACAATGGAGATTCTGTGGAAAGCATCCAAAGAAGATGTGTGTGAATTAAAATTTTTTGTGGCTATCTGTTTGTTTACTCAAGTTGTGATTCTGCATCTGTAAGTTATAACACTTCTGTGGAGTTTCAAGGGGGTTTTACTGTGGGAACTTTCAATTGAAGGGGGAGTAATTAAAACAATATAAATGTTGACATTTCTGATCAAAATTGCAATTCGCGTGGAATTGTGTTTTGTTTAATCCAAAAAGACACTTTTCACTCAAATGAGTAATGTGATATTAAATCCAATGGCAGTGCAATGCTCATCATGTTGGCTGTGTCCCAGAGACTGCTGGATTTTATCAAATAGCAAGTCCCTTTAGCTGTTCACAATAATCTAGATACAGCTTGTTCCCAATGAAAGCATGCTTGGGAAACTCACAACAGTGCCTAATATTACATAGGATTTTGATAACTTTTGCTGGAAAGTCCTTAAGTTTGTGCAGAACTACGTTGGTAACTCATTTAGGATTGTCAGTCAGGCTCGCATTGTGTTGCGGAGGGGCACTTGTGTATGCTAGAAGCTGCATATTTTATAATGCAATATACTCTTTCTCAAAATCCAGATCATCAACATCCAGATTCAACTCAACAAAATAATTTCTCAGGGTAATGCCCTGGCTAAACAGAGTAAACCTGCCAAATTTCAGCAATGCCTGACATTTAACTGTCAATAATCATTAATTAGTGCAGTTTCCATAGTGATGTCTCCCCCAATCACAGCCCACTTGCTCGCAAATCAGCCATCTCCTCAATATGAATATTGCTTTGCATCTTGAATGGGTACATGTTATGAATTGATCTGATGAGTGTAAGACAAAATGCTTTAACAAAATGGATTTTTTTCCAAGCAATGCTCAGGTTTTGTGCTACCAAACAACTTTATTTGAATGAAAATTATATAATATCCATCATATGAAACTTTACAAGGTTTTAAATTATCAAAGTTAAAAATCACACAACATCAGGTGATAGTGGAGGACTGATGGAGGAGCGACACTCCGAAAGCTAGTGTGCTTCCAATTAAACCTGTTGGATTATAACCTGGTGTTGGGTGATTTTTAACTTTGTACACTCCAGTCCAACACCGGCATCTCCAAATCATTTAAATTATCAAGACATGTTGGACTAACCTAATTGAGTGGATTTTTCCTCTCTCTAGAGTTGGGATAAGGCATGAAGAATGGAAAAATCCAAGACTGCACAGCAAGAGAAGATTTTCCAGTATTCCCCTTATGCTTTAAATGGTGACTTTGGAATCTTGTAATTGAATGGTGACGACCTGATTTCCATGTATTTGCACCTCATTAAATCCCAAATTCACCTTTTATGTAGAGCATTTCCAAATCTCCTCTCCATCCCTGGGAAGTCAGATGGCTTGCAAATCAAAAGTGAGTACCCGTGACTGCAGCTTGCTGAATAATTGTCCCAGGCATCATCCAACTCTGTCTTCGGCGCAATGTCCCTGCAGTCCTTGAGCACCAACTCGCTGTACACTGAGTCCATACTAAGTAGCAGCAACAAACAACCAGCCCTATCACATCTTTATTCCTGCTGTCAGTCTAAATTAAACACCACTTCAACCCTCCAGGACTTTACTTGTGTTCATGCTAATAGACAGTCTGATTTGCCTGCAGGGACACATGCACATATCTCATGCATCTCCACAGGTGAATCTGATGTTTTTTAGCCTGCTTTCTTTGTGCACAGTAGTTTCATATTTATGGAGTTGTAGTTAGCCTCTGTGGCAGCGTTTCGTGGGTGAGGGGAGAAATATGCAATCAAGGAATAAACTTGTCGCTGTACTGCAGCAAGCTAGATCTGCATCACATCTGCAGCATGTGCCAGCAGCTTAGACAGCAAATACACTGCATGGACTTGACCAGGTCTGAAAGTCAATGGGGAGCCATTGTTATTGGGATCTCGGGAGACTCCAGTGAGACAGGAGGGACTGCCACAGTCAGAGAAGGGTTTCATTTGATTCCAGTTCATGGCATTGGCTGTGGCCGTTCCTGTAGGTCAAATGTAATTGATCCAGGGATTTCAGGTTTGTTATTTAGAGTGTTATGGAGGTAGCAGTCCATGATTTGATCAATTTTGCCTGCAATGAGACAACAGGAGAGAGCGAGTATGATGGAAGAGGCTGGAAGAGCAGTTAGCAGTCATGTAGTAGCAGCAGAGTGGTGAGATGTTGTGCCTAGGAAATGTGTGTGCCTAGCAGGAAGGGTTAGTATTTTAAAAGGATGAAATGGGTGAGAGTCGTTGAGAGAACATGATGCAGACAATAATGGAAAACTGACAACATCATATCCTTTTTCAAAATACCAAAAGGAGTCAAAAACAGAAAGTTATAGGCTGACTTGACAAACATTTGTTATTGGGAACATTAAGGGATGTAATAGCAGAACATTTCGAAATATGTAATACAATCAAGGAGAGTCAGCATAACTTCATGAAATGGAAACTGTGCCTGACAAATTTGTTAGAATTCATTAAAAATGTAACAAGGAAAGTAGATTAATGTAACATATTTGGCTTTCCAGAAGATGTTTGATAAGGTATCACACATTAGGCTATTCAATAAGATTAAAGTCCCATGTTTTTGGAGGTTGTTTGGATAGAAGATTGGCTAACTAATATAAGATAGAGAGCTGGGATAAAGGAAGCATTTTCAGGATGGAGTGCCAGAGGGATTCAAACTGGGACCACATTTGCAATGTATATTGAAAGACTTAGATGAGGCAAGTGAATGTACTAACCTCAGGTTTGTGATGACTCAAAAATAAGTGGGAAGATGAGTAGTAACAGTGATGTAAATTGTCTACAGAGGGACATTCACAGGAATAAGTGGGTGGGCAAAATTGAGAGATGGAATATCTTATGTGAAAATGTTAGAATATACATTTGGTCAGGAAAAATGGGTGGAGCAAAACATTATTTAAATAGAGTATGATACTGGAAACTTCAAAACTTTAATATTTGTTCAGGGATTGAAAGAAGTAATGAAAATCTTTCTGGAATAAACTGTTTCCTGAGATGAAAGGGACAAGGAGAAATTGTTATGAAGGAATTGACAGCAACGTGCTAAGTAACCATCACTGGGAAGGAGTTGAAGCAACATAAACAAGCTGGTTCCTGAGAGATAGGAGGTAACAATTTTTTGATAACTTGCCGCTTTGTGACAAATGGGCAATTAAAATCAAGGTAAAGGTGTTATTTGCAGGAGAAGCAGTATTTTGAACAGGCAGTTAACTCCAAACGTAACAAGGAACAGCGAAGGTGCTCCTGATAAGAGAGCAAGCTACAGACTTGATGACTCCGGAAGTGGAATCAATATTGTGGATAAACGGAGCTAAAGTATCAATTATGTCACATCAGAAACTTCACAAGGCAGAAAATCCTGCAATGATTCAACTGCAGGATTCTTTACAGCAAACTTCTAGAAAACCACACTGTGCAAGGATCGTACCCTGGACATTTAGAGACAGACACTGTTGGTTGGAATCAAAGCTAAATTTCACCTCTAATCAAGTAAAAACTAAGTTACATTGTGAGGCTTAACTTGCTTACTTGAGGGGTCTGCATGCAATAAAGTTTAAGTAATTGCTTCTGTATTTGATCATCTGTGAGATTTCTGAATGTGTAGCCAAATTAAAGGTAGCCTGTGATAATTTACACAACCACAGAAAGACTGCAGAAAGTTGTAGCAAAGAGGGATTTGAGTCCTCATGCATAAACAATAGAGAGTTGGCATACAATTTCAACGAATAATACAGACTGCAAAGGTGGTCTTTATTTCAAAAGAAATAGGGAAGTCTTGCTAAGTCAAAGGAAAGCACGAAATTGACCATCCCTAGAATACTGTGAACAGTTTTAGGCTCCTTATCTAAGGAAAGATATATTGGTATTAGAGGTCTTACAGAGAAGGTTCCCCAGGTTGGTCTTTAGTATATAGGCATTTGGATATGAGGAACGGTTGATTAAGTTGGACTTCTACACATTGAAATTGGTTACCTAATTGCAACAAACATTTTTTTTCGAGGGCTTGGCAGGGTAGATGCAGAGAGGCCATTTCCCCTGTGGGAGAGCCTAGCACTGGAGGGCTTAACTGTTCATTCCTATCTGCAGCAAAAGTAAAATGGGAAAGGTAGCCAAACGATGACTTACAGGGGACTTAGAGACAGAACTAGATCCAAGGAAGAGGTATACAAATTGGCTAGAAAAAAAACACGACAGACCTGAAGATTGGGAGAGGTTTAGAGAAGGAGGACAAAGATATCGATTAAGAAAGGGGAAATAGAGTGTGACAGTAGGCTTATGGGGAAGATAAAATCTGACTGTAAAAGTTTCTATAGGTATGTGAAGACAAAAAATAGATCACTCAGTCAGAAACAGGGCAATCTACTACAGAGAACAAATAAATAGCTGACTAAATAAATACATGTTTTGTTTCTGTGTTTGCAAAGAGGGTCACAAACAAAATACCAGTAATTTTGGAGAACACAGGGTTTTGTCAGAGGGAGGTGATCAGTGTTAATAAGCAAATCATTGTTCAGAGGGAAAATTGATGGGATTGAAGACCAATAAATCCACAAGCCCTGATAATCTAAATCTCAGAGGATTTAATGAAATGGCTTTCGAGGTAGTAGGTGCTTTGGTGTTCATCTTCCAAGATTCTGTACAAGTTCCTACAGACCAGAGCATAGCTAATGTAACTCCTCTGCTAAAGAAGGGAGACAGACAGAAACTCAGAAATTATAGACTTAATGTCATCTTCATGTCAGTTTTCAGGAAAATACTAGAGTCCATTATAAAATAATTAATAACTGGGTATTTGGAAAACAATGGTAGGTTCAGACAGAGTCAGCATGGATTTACAAAAGGAAAATCATGCTTTGACAAATCTACTGGAATTATTTGAGGATGCAACTAGTTGTGTTGCTGAAGGGGGTGGTGTCAATGGATGTGGTTTATTTGGACTTTCAGAAGGCTTTGGACAAAGTCCCACATCAGAGATGTGTGTAAAATTAAAGCACATGGGATTAGTGGCAATGTATTGAAATGGATAGAATTCAGGTTGGCAGACATGAGACAAAGAATAAGAATAAATGGTTTTTATTTGCTGAATAGCAGGCAGTGACAAATTGGGTACAGCAGGAATCAGGGCTAGGACTCCATCTTTAGTGATCTGGACAGGGGGCTAAACATAGCATCACTAAATTTGCAGATGATACAAAGCTGGGTGGGAGTGTGACCTATGAGGAGGATGCAGAGTTTCTTCAGTGTGATATCAACATACTGAGTGAGTGGGCAACTGCATGGCAGAATCAGTGTAATGGGAATAAGCTTGAGGTTATCCACTTTTGGTAGAAAAAAACAGGAAGTCAGGGTATTATCTGAATGGCTATAAAATAAGAGTCAGGAATGTGCAACGAGATCTGAGTGTCCACATACACCAGTCACCAAAGGTCAGCAGGCAGGTGCAGCAGACGTTAAAGAAGGCAAATGATATGTTAGCCTTCACAATGAGAGGATTTGAGTACAGGAGCAGGGATGTCTTGCTGCAATTATACAGGGTCGAGAGTGTAGTGCTGGAAAAACACATCAGGTCAGGCAGCATTCAAGGAGCAGGAGAATTCATGTTTTGGGCATAAACCCTTTGTCAGGAATCCTGATGAAGCGCTTATGCCCAAAACGTCGATTTTCCTGTTCCTCAAACGCTGCCTGACCTGCTGTGCTTTCCCAGCACCACACTCTCAACTCCAGCACTGTCAACTCTGATCTCCAGCATCTGCAAGTCCTCACTTTCTCTCTGCAATTAAACAGGGCCTTGGTGAGACCAAGGTCGAATATTATGTGAAGTTTTGGTTTCCTTATTTGAGGAAGAATGTTCTTGCAATGGACAGAGTATAGCAGAAGTTTACCTGACTAATTCCTGGGATGATGGGACTGATGTATGAGGCAAGTGTGAATCTATTTGGATTATATTTGCTGGTATTCAGAAGAATGAATGGGATCTCATAGAAATCAATAAAGTTCTAACAAGACAAGACAGGGTAGATTCAGGCACAATGTTATTGATAGTGGGGAGACCAGGTCAGGGATCACAGCCTAAGGACATGGGGTAAACCACTGAGGACTGAGATGAGAGAAATTTCTTCCCCAGAAACTGGTGAGACTGTGGGATTCTCTGCTACAGAAAACAGTCAAGACCAAAACATTGTATGTTTTCAAGAAGGAGTTGGATGTAACACATGGAGCGAAATGTATCAAAGTTAGGGGGGAATGCAGAAACAGGCTAATGTTTTGGATGATCATAATGAATGACCACCAAAGGGCCTAATGGCCTAACCTTGCTCTTATTTTCTATGTTTCAATAATCTCAGAGAAAAGGGCTTATCCATTTAAGACAGAGATGAGGAGGAATTTCTTCTCTGAGCTGATAATGAATCTAGAAGTTTCTTTAAATAGGAGGACTGTTGAGGCTGGGTCATGAAGTATTTTCAAGGCTGAGATACAGATTTTTAGTTAGGCAACTAAGAATTATGAGGAAAAGACAGGGAAGTCAAGTTAAGGATATCAGATCTGCCACGATCTTACTCCATGTCAGAGCAGACACCATAAGCTGAATGGCCTACTTCCCCTCTTACAGCTTGTGGTCTAATCGTAAGTGTTGTAGCCCGTGAGTCTTGGTGAGAGGTATGCATGGAGGCAAAGTTAGAGTGAGTGGTAGCCCTGAGAGTAAATGGTGACAAGTAAAATCTTTGGTGTACTTTAAATGTAAGACCTATATCAATTACAATTACAGGCTAGATTTTAAGAGAACCTGTCTAAAAGTTCTGATTAGTTTCAATACCCCATTCTAGGAACTAATTAGCTTTCACAAGTTTTACATAATGTATTAAATTCACCATAACAAGTACAAACAACGTAATACTTCATAAAATAGTGGTTTTCAGCTTACTCATGTTAGGATGCAGTTTGTGTGACTGGTTGGATGGGTACAGGTCTCTTGTATGGTTCTGTTAACATAAGTTCCTCCTTTCATGTGCAGCAAACTCAGGCCTCATTAACCTTCATGAACCCCTACTGCCTTTACATGATCAGAGGTATCTAGTTGTCAAACAGCAGGCTGTGGAGCATAGCTGCCAACGGTCTGCCCATTTTCCATGGCTACATTCGTGCTCACAGTAAAATGCTTTACCTCCCATTTTGATTTAGCCCCTTTCCTCTCCCTCATCTTTGTGGTCTGCATTCACCTTAAAATGGGCTCTGCATGTAAACTAAGAATAAAATGGGTGACTGAATGGAGACTAATCGGTAAAAAAATTCCACAGGCAGTTTGTAGGTAGGAAAAAACTGATCAGTTGTGCATGATATAGCAATTCTGGATATAAAAAAGAAAAATAAAATTAACTATAATTGGTTCATTAGTGCACATAATTATTCTTGGATTGGCTAGAGGTAGTCTCTGCTCAATTCATAGAATCTTTACAGAGCAGAAACAGGCTCTTTGGCCCAACAAGTCCACACTGACCATCCAAAGAGTAACCCATTCCCCTAACTAATGCACTTAACCTACACATCCCTGAACAGTATGCACAATTTAAAATAGCCCATTCACCTAACCTCTACATCTTTGGATAGTGGGAGGAAACCAGAGCACCCAATGGAAACCCACACAGACACGGGGAGAATGTGCAAACTCCACACAGACAGTTGCCTGAGATAGGAATTGAACCCAGGTCTCTGGTGCTGTGAGGCAGCAGTACTAACCACTGAGCCAATACATCACCCCTTTTATTCCTTCTTCAGTCCAATCACATCCTTCCTTTAGTGTAATCATATATTTTATTCTGTATGCTGTTGTTGCATATTATTCTAGGTGTTATTGTGGGACAAATTAAGATTAGTTTAAAAATTCTCTGCAGCCTTAAAGTTTACCAATTTTGTGAGTTCATTAATCAATTTTTATTTTACTTTCCTTTATTCCTAATATTCATTTTAATACAAGTTATAGTGGAAAGTGTTTCTGCCTGCATGTAATCTCTTAACATTTGATCCTTGTCAATTGCTGATGCTACCTCTAATTTTGATTAAAAAATAATTCACTGTGATGATTTGAATCAGTTGTTGATGCTGTGCTGGAACACGTAAATGACGTACTGAAGCAGACTGAAATGAAGGCATATTTAAACTGGAGAATTTGGAAGTCAACCTAAAAACTATCAACAATATAGAATCATAGAATCCCTACAGTGCGGAAAGAGGCCAATCAGCCCAGCGAGTCTGTATCAACTCTCTAAACAGCATCCCATCCAGAGGCAGTCCCCTCATAGCCCAACATTTACCAAGGCTAATCCATCTAATCTGCACACCCCGGGACACTATTAGGCAATTTAGCATGGCCATTCCACCTTACCTGCACATCTTTGGACTCTAGGAGGAAACCGTGCACCCAGAGAAAACGCAGACATTTAGAATAGGAGAATATGTCACTACACCCTAACTCTCAAATCTTGCTTGTATTTTATCATTTAAAGCTATAATCTGTCACTTGTGTAAAATAGATCAATGTTTCCTGTTCACTGATACTGCTATGATTGATTTATTATAATGATGTCAGATGCCTATTTTGTTCAGGCAGAGCAGAAAATGGGAACTTAGTAACTGTGCTGGAAATAATAGAAATTTAATGCTTACATTGTTCTACATTTTTCTGCAATCCCTTTCCTCAATGCATTCGCATCTTTCTCCACCTTGCACAGTAACATTGTTTGATACTTCCCCTGTAAGGTATCCTGGGGTTTTTAATGACAGTTTTTCTCTCTCTGTATGTAAATGATTGCTGTTTTTACAGGAACATGTAGCTGAATTTCAACTTTTTTTAAGCTTTTCCTATTTATTGAAATTATTATTAATTTCAGAACAGTGAACAAATTTCTATTTGCAGCTACACATCAGCAAAGTAGGCATTTGACAATTGTATCAAGATGGGTTAACAGGAAATTGTGATCTTCTTCATACAATTGTCACAGCCTTCATTTAAATGTAAGAATTCGCTATAGTTTCACGATCAAGAACCACAACTGTACAATATACATCCCAAATTTCCACCATTGGGCCAGATCAAAATTGCTGTCACTTCCCGTTTATGCCATTAGACATAAAGGATCGTGAACCATTTAATAAGGTGCCGGAAAGGATTCTGTTTTATAAAGTCATGACACATTGTATTGAAGGGGATGTAATAGCATGGTATGAAAGTTGATTAATGGGTGGAAAACCATACAATTTCAGGCAAAAATGCATGGATTAGGGACAAGTAACTTCTGTTAATAAAATATTAAATACAGCTAGTGTGCCTAGTTTTCTAAGTAATCCTCTCAGACAGTAGCTCTGCCTCCTTCACAAAGGATTTGAAATCATCACTTTTGAAGATCTAGCTGTTGCATTTCCTGAAAAGAGACTTCTACTCTAACTGTCTGCTGGTATTGATTTAATAGCAAAACTCTAGCATTTGTAGCCACTCTGAGCAGAACACCATAAGTTAACTATTCCCCAGTGGATAGAAGCACACTCTACCTCACTCCATCACAGACTAACTCAATAATTGCTCACGTCCTAGTAGTTCAATCTTTTCTCCTGAGTGTGTTTCCCAGGATTCCTGACACTGGTCTAAAGGCACTAATTACTGGCACAATTTCAGCTATTTATCAAGCAGCTTAGACACTACCCTTGAATTTCTCCTGTGTTTCTCAACAACAAGCCCAAAACTGCTTGGAGGTTTCCTTCCCCACATTCTCAGCTGTACTGAACTATCAGCAGCTCCCATGGCTTCTTTTTAGCCCCAATGTTTTCTAAAGCATAGATTCAGCAAATGGGTTCTAGGGCTGGACAGCCTGCTAATGGTACTGTCATTGCTTAGATCCTCTTCTCTGACTGGCTAAAGACATTAAATCTTCACAGACCCTTAAACTGTTCAAGTAACATATAAAAATACTTGCAAAAATAATCCCATCCTCATTACTGGGCAGAACCAAATGTAACTAAAAATGGGTGGGACATCCTACGCTTTATTGCTACAATTGCCACAGGGTACCACCTTTGGGGCACACAAGAACATTTTTAATTTTATCATTTAATGTATATTCTCTCAATTCCTTCTTTCAAAATTTAGCATGTTGTTTTAATTAACAACAATCTCATAACTTGGCTGTGTTCCAATAAGGTTGCTTGCAGTCCATTCCACAGTTAATTACATTCTGCACTTGAGATTCATGTGCAATTTCTGAAATTCAGATTATGAGTCAAAAGCAAATTGCCACACAACAAAGTATCAGTTAATGGATGCTTTCGGATTGGTAAAATGTAAATCAGTCATAACGATTCATAAACTGTTAGCACTGCTTCTTCACAGATGAAGACTTGGTTAATGAATAGAAAATAAAGTAAGAGATAATGGGTCATTCTACAGTTGACAAGCTATGATTAGTGGAATACCACAAGGATCGGTGCTTCCTAGTCATAACACACGCAATGATTTGGATATGGCTATTAAATGCAGATGACACAAAATTAGAGGGAAGTGTGAGTTGCGTGAGGAAGTTGCAAAGACGCTTCGAGGATATTTGGAAATGCCTAATGAGTAGGAAAACATTTGGCAGATTGAATACAGTGTGAAGAAAACTGAGATTATGCACTTCGTTCCAAAAGTCAACAAGGAAATTCAAACAGGAACTTCGGTATCCTCCTTCATAACATACTGGAAAGTAACATGCAGGTACAGCTGGCAAATAGAAACCAGGGGACAGAATTTCAGAATAAATTGTGGACCACTGATCACCTTAATGACATGACTTCCTATATCTTTCGTGTTGATTTTTTGATATGTCAATCACTTTATGAGAAATGTCCCTTTTGTAACTGCTAGTCCCTCTGAGTTTATCAATTCCCATAGATCATTGCCAGGATAAGGTGTTAGCAGTGAACACTTTATGCATCTCTTTAAAGAATGTTATGTCACATCCAGCTGAATAATTGAATGTCCCAATTGATACATCTACAAAAATTGCCAATAATGTTTGCATACAAGAATCCACATTAATTGTTGATACTTAGAACAAATAACCATAGAAGCTAATATACATAGGTCTGTGACATAGATTAATTTACAAAACTGGTCCAGTTAAAACATTTTTGTATCTTTCTGTCCAAAAGATTTTTACGTCCAAGTATTCTCACAAATGCAAGGTTAAGTTTACATTTGCTTGAGTCATAAAATGAAATCATTAACCAATGCCATTACTTTTGACCTCCCCATATGGTTTTCTTCATTACAGAAACTATTTAGTGATTAGTTTCCCACGAGTGACTGATAGTGTGTTCTTCTGCAGTGGTCAGAGAGAATGACACGCAAATTCATGTTCAATATATTTTGGGCAGCACGGTGGCTCAGTGGTTAGCACTGCTGCTTCACAGCACCAGGGACTTAGGTTCGATTCCTGTTTTGGGTAAGTGACTGTGGGGAGTTTGCACATTCTCCGTATCTGCGTGGGTTTCCTCCCACAGTCCAAAGATGTGCAAGTCAGGTAAATTGGCCATGCTAAATTGCCCATAGTGTTAGGTGCATTAGTCAGGGGTAAATGTAGGGGGGGTGGGTTGCTCCTTCGGTGGGTCGGTGTGGACTTGTTGGGCCGAAGGGTCTATTTCCACACTGTAGGGAATCTAATCTAATCTAAATTGCCCATAGTCAGGGGTGAATATGGGGAATGGGTCTGGGTGGGTTACACTTCGGTGGGTCGGTATGGACTTGTTGGGCCGAAGGGCCTGTTTCCATACAGTAGGGAACCTAGTCTAATCAAAAAAAAGGAACTGCCTCCTTCTCCACCACCCCTGGTGCCTGCACCTCCAGGCTCCTATCTGTGATGGAGGATGTCAGCGTTGCTTTCTGAGCCATGTGTTTTATAATGATGGCAAAGCACTACAGTGTGATCAGTAGTTCGTGGCTTGGAGTCTCTCAAAGAGTGTGCAGCTGGGCTTTAAAAATGGCACCATAAGTGAAATCACCATAAAGCACAGCTGTGCAATCCACATTAATGGTGGCAATGACCGTGCTTGCATGTTTAATGAAGTTAAGAGCAGAAGATTGAGTGAGAAGAGTCATCATTAATCTCATTTGACCAAACACTTTAACTCAAAAAGTGAAAATTACACACTTACAAATTTGTCCAAATAGATCTTGTTTCATTTAGTAGGTATCAGAAAGCTAGTGCTTCCGAATAAACCTGTTGGACTATAACCTGGTGTTGTGTGATTTTTAACTTTGTACATCCCAGTCCAATACCGGGACCTCCAAATCATGAATATCTAAAGATTTTGTCATTTCTTTTCAACCGAAAGTTAGCTTCGACTGATTCATGTTTGCTGTCATTTATACTTTTTTGAGGCTTCAAGTGTTTGTAACTTATTGCGGTTGAATTCCTTACAACTATAGTCACCTCTAGACTTTGATGCTGATTTTCTTAGAATCACCAAGCCTGAATATAATTGCTTAGAAAATTTTAAATTGATAATTGATTTTGACATGAGGTGCTGTTAACTGCGCTCAAGAAGAAATATTTTCTGGGCTTACAAAGAAATATACCTTAGTCTTTTTGTTCACTCGTGGCACATGGGCATTCCTGACTGGGCCAGCATTTATTGCCCATCTCTAGTTACCCTTGAAAAGGTGAGGGTGGGCTACCTTCTTGAACTGCTGCAGTCCATGCAATCCTTAACAGGGAGGGATGAAATTTATAATTTTAAGAACAAATTAATAATACCAGTCACAGTGGTTCTAAATTAAATGGTACACACTTAACTATTAACATTATTATTTGAATGTAGGATTTTTTTGGGAAAACATTATATGGAAACAATATATGTCTGATTTGATAGATTACCTGATCAGATTAATTTCGTTGGCTGAGGTAAAGAACAAGCAAATTTGGAAAATTTCTTTTAACTGTATGTGTTTTGCTTCTGTGCAAATAGATTGGTATTTGACAGAATTCCTGGAATGGATGAGGAATATTGTGAAGTGAGATGATTTCCCAATCAGATTACAACAAATAATTTTTTTAAAAAAAATTGGTTATTGTTTATCTGGGGGAGATATGGATTGGAGATTGAAATTTTGAGGAATTTAAATTTCTGCAGATCGTGTCACTCAGAAGCATGAAAACATATGAACTTGAGAAAAGAAAAATGACCCAATAAACATAATGAAGTAATGGAAGAGTAAGATTATGTCTTATGGGAAATCAGAGATTCTAAGATTGGTTTAAGTAATCACCAGAAGAGTTGAATATTCCTTTATGGCATGAATTTGGAAAGATGGGGTTGAAGTTACTTGAACCATGAGGAAAACCAATTTGTGTATTCAGGTAGCTTCGATCCAAACAGATGTGATAAAAGCAAAATAAAGAATTATAAGTAATAATGAACAAACAAACCTCTGATTTCCAAAAATTACCAAATAAAATTGTGGCTGTATTGGATATAGTCACTAAGGTGCAATTTAGATGTAAGAATGGAGGTAATAGAGCAAAGTTGGAAGAGTTTGTAAGAAAACAAAATAACTGTGGATGCTGGAAATCTGAAGCAAAAACAGAAATTGTTAGAAAATGTCAGCAGGTCCGTCAAGATCTGTGAAGAGACATCAGAGTTAAAGTTTCGGGTCCTATGACCCTTCCGAGGAAGAGATTATATTTGTAATTAAAGGATTATGAAATGATCACTAACATGTATAGGGTGATACAAGTGAGAAATACACATACACATCTGAAACTCATACGCAAATCGATTTAGATTACGGTATGGAATAATAGTTTTTAAAATTTATTTGTGGGTCTTTGGCATCACTGGCTGGCCAGCATTGATAGCCCATCCCTACTTGCCCTTGAGAAAGTAGTGGTGAGCTGCCTTTTTGAACCGCTGCAGTCCACTTGCTGGTAGGGAGAGAATTTCAGGATTTTGATCCAGCGACTGTGAAGGAACAGCGATATATTTCCAAGTCAGGGTGACGAGTGGCTTGGAGGGGAACTTGCAGCTCGTGGTGTTCCCAAGTACCTGCTGCCCTTGTAGTAGACGTAGAAGTGGTCATGGGTTTGGAAGGTGATGTGTAAGGATCTTTGGTGAATTTCTGCAGTGCATCTTGTAGATAGTACACACTGCTACTACTGAATGCTGGTGGTGGAGGGCTTAATGTTTGTAGATGTGGTGCCACTCAAGTGGGTTGCTTTGTCCTAGATTGTGTCAAGGTTCTTGAGTGTTGTTGGAGTTGCACTCATCCAGGCAAGTCGGGAGTATTCCATTACAGTCCTGACTTGTGCCTTGTAGATGCTGGATACATTTTGGAGTATCAGGAGGTGAGTTACGTGCTGCAGTATCCCTTGTCTCTGACTTGCTTTTGTAGCACTGTGTTTATGTGATGAGTCCAGTTGAGTTTCTTGTCAATGGTAACCCCAAGGATGTTGACATTGGGGGATTCAGTGATGGTAATACCGTTGAATGTGAGGGGGCCCTGGTTAGAGTATGTCTTATTGATAATGATCATTGTCTGGCATTTGTGTGGTGCGAATGTTACTTGCCACTTGTCAGCTCAAGCTTGGATATTGTCCAGATCTTGTTGCATTTGGACATGGACTGCTTCAGTATCTGAGGAGTCATGAATGGTGCCGTACACTGTGCAATCATTGCTGAACATCCCCATTTCTGACTTTATGACAAAGTGAAGGTCATTGATGAAGATAATTGAAGATTGTTGGGCCTAGGACACTACCTTGAGGGACTCCTGCAGTGATGTCCTGGAGCTGAGATAACTGATCTTCCACAACCACAACCATCTTCCTTTGTGCCAGGTATGACTCTAACCCGCGGAGTGTTTGCCCCCTGATACCCCTTGATTCCAGTTTTGCTCGGGCTCCTTGATGCCACACTTGGTCAAATGCAGCCTTGATGTCAAGGACTGTCACTCTCACTCTCACCTCTGGAATTCAGTTCTTTTGTTCATGTTTGAGCCAAGGCTGTAATGTGATCAGGAGCTGAGTGACCCAGGCGAAACCAAAACTGGGCGTCACTGAGCAGGTTGTTGCTGAGCAGGTGCTGCTTGATAGCCCTGTTGATGACCTCTTCCATCACTTTACTGATGATGGAGAGTAGACTGATTTGGCGGTAATTGGCCAGTTTGGATTTGTCCTGCTTGTTGTGTACAGGACATGTCTGGACAGTTTTCCACACTGTCAGGTAGATGCCAGTGTTGTAACTATACTGGAAGAGCTTGGCTAGGGGAACGGCAAGTTCTGGAGCACACGACTTCAGTACTATTGCCAGAATGTTATCAGGACCCATTGCCTTTGCAATATCCAGTGCCTCCAGTCATTTCTTGATATCACGTGGAGTGAATCAAATTGGCTGGAGACTGGTATCTGTGATGCCGGGTACCACTGGAGGAGCCTGAGATGGATCATCCACTTGGCACTTCTGACTGAAGATTGTTGCGAATGCATCAGCCTTATCTTTTGCACTGATGTCCTGGGCTCCTCCATCATTGAGGACGGGGATATTTGTGGAGAGTGAGTTGTTTAATTGTCCACCATCATTCACGACTGGATGTAGAAGGACTGCAGAGCTTAGATCTGGTCCGTTGGTTGTGGGATCACCTAGCTCTGCCTATCACTTGCTGTTTATGCTATTTGGCACACAAGTAGTCCTGATTGGTAGCTTCACCAGGTTAGTACCTCATTTTTAGGTACGCCTGATGCTGCTCCTGGCATACCCTCCTGCACTCTCCATTGAACCCGGGTTGATACCATGGCTTGAGTGGAGGATATACCAGACCATGAGGTTGCAGATTGTGCTGGAGTACAGTTCTGTTGCTGTTGATGGCCCACAGCACCTCATGGATGCCCTGTCTTGAGCTGCTAGATCAGTTTGAAGTCTGTCACAGTTAACAGAGTGATAGTGCCACACAACACAACAGAGTTTATTCTCAACGTGAAGGCGGGACTTCACCTCCACAAGGACAGTGTGGTGGTCACTTTTACCTATACGCTCATGGACAGATGCTTCTGCAGCCAGCAGATTAGCAAGGATGAGGTCAAGTATGCTTTTCCTCTTATTGGTTCCTTCACCACCTGCCACAGACCCAGTCTAGCAGTTATACCCTTTAGGACCTGACCAACTCAATCGGTAATGCTGCTGCCGAACTACTCTTGGTAGTGGATATTGAAATCCCCCACCCAGAGTACCTTTTTGTGCCCTTGCCACCCTTAGTGCTTCGTCCAAGTGTTGTTCAACATGGATGAGTACTGATTCATCAGTTGAAGGAGGACGGTACATGGTAACCAGTAAGAGGTTTATTTGCCCATGTTTAACCTGAAGCCATGAGACTTCATGGTGTCTGGAGTCAATGTCAAGGACTCCCAGGACAACTCCCTCCTGAATGTATACCAAAGTGCTGCCACCTCTGCTGGGTCAGTCCTGCCAGTGAGACAGGACATATCTAGGGATGGTAATGGTGGTGTCTGCGGTGTTGTCTGTAAAGTATGAATCCGTAAGAATGACTATGTCAGGCTGTTGCTTGCCTGGTCTCTCAGTTTCGGCACTAGCCCCACTGATGTTGGTAAGGAGGATGTTGCATGGTCAAAAGGAAGGTTGTTTGTGTGTTTACTGTTGTCTTTTCCGGTTCCAAGGTTGATGCCAGGTGGTTCGTCTGTTTTCTTTGTTGTGACATTCTAGCAATTGATACAACTGAGTGGCTTGCTAGGCCATTTCAGAGGGCAGTTGAGAGTCAACCACATTGCTGTGGATCTGGAGTCGCATGTAGGCCAAACAACGTAAGGATGGCAGATTTCCTTCATGAACATCTGGATAATTGAAAATGGACAGATTTTTAAAATTGAATTTAAGTTGCCATCATCTGCCGTGGCGGGATTTGAACCCAAGTTCCCAAAACATTTCTGGATTAATAATTGAGCAATAATACCACTAGGCCATCGCCTCCCCTCAAGTCTAGTAATTTCAAGTCTAACAAAATAAAAATGTAATTGACTCGTTAAGATCCTGAACTTGCCTGGCTTCATGCTGAGTTCATTGATCCTCCTGAGATTTGTGTTTGAGTAGTTTACGATGAAGATGGATGATTTATTTGTTCTTGAACAGCTGTGGGATCCACTCTGTTACTCAAAACGAAAGTTCTGACTGTGTCACATGACTGACAAAAACTAACAGTTGTTGGAAACTGACAAATCTCCAGAAAGAGGGCAAGAGAGTGCCACAGAGCGTTTTGTGGTTTCAGCATCTCACGTTCTTGTCTTGGACTGCAGAGAAAACAGGTACTTAAACACAGAAAAGATTAGCTGGTTTGTCATGTGATCCTTTCTCTCCAATGGCCCAGTGAAATATAGTTGTGGATTCCAGAAACAAGGCTTATTTGATTACATGATTTCAGGTTGAACTGTTTTCACATCCAAAATGACATTGGCCAAGAAAATATGATTTATTTCGACCCAATTTAATATCCAGGATATTGTCTGATTGCTTTGCTAATGGGATCAGAGGTAACGCCTATTCATACTTTTCAAGGCAATTGTCTCTAGTGAGGTTGTGCAATCCACTTAGCTTCCATTAGTGGTCTAGTAATCTCAAAGATACAGTAATGCAAATACGCAATCATCATTCTCTGAATCTAAGTCACCGAAAAGTTGTTTACAACCACTAAATTTATCAAGTTATTTTTGTAAAAAACAAATCGCTTCATAATATCTCCACTGTCCTCTCAAACCTGATCTACCACTATGCCACATTTCAGGTATGACAAATTGGCTTCTGCAGAAAACCCTGACCAGGCCTTGATAAGTGTTGTCCAGGACTGCCTGCAAGTCTCATCATTGGGCTTGGAGTTTATGAAAGGAGGGGTTAAGAAAGACGACAGGCTGAAGTTTACCAAAAATCAGCTCAGCATCAACTTCGGGGAGTTTCATGAAGGTTTTCTTTCCGTGAGCTCTGGAGAGTTGATCTCCATCAGCCTCCACAAGTCGCCTCTCTATGTTTGCACTGACCTTCTATGACGCTCAGCTCACACTATTGTGTGCTTAACAATCTGAAAGTATTCTCTGCTGCCAGGACCTCCAAGGAGTTTGTGACATTGGTGCCATATTTAAAGCCCAGTTGGACACCAGGTCAAGTGCTGCCAACCACGAGCTGCCCTCCACAGTGCACAAGGTCAGAGGGGAGTGAAAAGGAAACACTCTGAGGGCAGAGAATTGTCCATATTGCAAATACAGCAAATTTTGTTTTAACTGGCACCTTACAAATAGATACTACTGATAAATCGGCAAAAATGATATACCTCAAATACTGCGAAGTTTGCTTCATTATTCTGTTCAATTATTATAGTTTTGTAATTTATTTACCTCAATGTAAATTTGCTTGTTGGCCAGTTGAATGGCTGCAGGAAATATCAACAGTTGTTCCAATTTCGAGTCAATTTCTCCTCAAATACCGTGATGTAATAGTTGTTTGAGGATGCGAGTGAGATGGTTTTTTGCCAGTAACTTTTATTTAATGCAAAGATGCGGAGTTATTTAAGTGGTTTATGCTTTAAATTAAGTTTAACAGTGATGGTATATTAATGTGTGTCTTTAAATTATGTGGACCTCTTGATGAAGTGGAATATTGCATTAACTCCTGGTCCCGTAGACGCCGGTTAATAAAAAGTTTGCTGTCGAAGTTTACACTCTCAAATGTATTGCTGCTTTCCATTGCCATCTATCAGATTGACTGCCATTGTGATTGCACCTGCAAGAATCAAGATACACAGGCTACCCATCATAAACACCATACTGTTCTGTCTAAGGTAGTGTTCTGCTTTCCGTGAGGTCCAGGGCAACATAACATCTTCTCAGTGTTCAATGTGGGAGCATCACATGTTGAAAACCTTCAATGTTAACAATTGTTGAGTAACCAGAGTAACTGAAGAATTTTATTTTAAAAAGTTGCATTTATTTCTGCGAATAAACAGCGGCTGCTTGAGTAACAAAATATTTGCAGTCAATAAGTACGCTCTGAAGAGACTTGTTGGAGTTGAGTGTCAATTAAATCCTGTGAGATCTGTTGTGTCCAATAATACAGTGCTTTATTATGCTGAAGGTGATGTTTCTCCTTCCCCAGCTTCATCCTCAGAAAATTGTTATCACTGTCCCAGCACTCCAGCAACAATAATGCCCCTCTTTAGCTGCTCCCATTGTGCAGAGAATAAGAATTATCTGGCACACTTTGGACCATATTGCAAGAGACACTCACCTCCCCTCCCACTCACCCCCAATGCCCACAGAACAATCGTAGCATCAAATCTCATCTATAGGAGATCTATTGTCTGTTCCATGAGTGCCTTATGCACAGAAAACACTATTAAAATGCAGGGATAAGTGGATATGAACTTACCTTAAGGGTTAATTAATGACAACCAAATTTCTGTTCTTGAACTCCTCTTCCCCCCAGTGAAAAAACCAAACTGTGTCCTTGTAATTTCCAAACAGTCTTGGAGGGGTTAGGATCCTAAAATGGCCTCCAGGATCCTGAACATTACACCTACATATTTTTCTGAGCCTGGGCAGAGCATTCAGGGAACTCAGAAGTCCATCAAAATGATGGAACGCTGACCATTGTGTTATTATTTAGAATGCAGAGCAGACAGGCATGATAGTCCCGGCCAAAGAATGAACTGAATTGTATCTACACTTAGCCTCAAAGACTTATATAACATAGCCATCAACTATGTTTGCAGAGGATAGCCTTGTCGCACAGTAACTATCATTATAAAGTATCCAGTCATTGAAATGAAGCAGGAGCGTAAGAGTTCAAAATGATATAGGTGTCATGGCAGTTTCCAGGATACCTGGCATAGATTTCTAAGATGTGGTACCAATGACTATTGATGATTTTTATGTTGATAGAATGGAACCAAAAAAAAAGCATACCAGGGAGTAAAATGAAAATTGACAGTAGGAGCTTCTTTAAGGAGATATAAAAGGAAAGAGAGGACAAAGTGAACTTATACCCCTTAAAGAGACAAGGTTGAGGAAATAACAATGGTGGACCAGGAAATTTTGGAGGAAAGCAGTTCTGAGGAAGGGTCACTGAACCTGAAATATTAACTCTGATTTCTCACCACAAATGCTGCCAGACCCGCTGAGTATTTGCAGCAATTTCTGTTTTTGATTCAGCACTAATCCCCTTAATTGACTTGTCCAGACTCACTCCTATAACAGTGGGCTCTGATTATCCCGCACCATCAATTGAGTTTCAGTAAACAAGTGACCAACAATGTTCATGGTCTACCCCTAAATTAACTTGGAAGGACAACACCAACTGATGAGTGACCAAGCCCCTAACTGATCTCTGAACAAACTGAGGTATGACTAATCCCAGGACTGATTGAATTGGACTTGCTGGGCTAACTGTGGCCCACTCCCCAAATTGTAGTGGTAGAGAAGCTCTGACCCTGACCACCGCAAATACCTGATGGATCATGTCCAAACCACTGGCCTGAGGTTGAAGGATGCCCTTGATTGACTGTGGCAGGACCTGTTGAGAGAAGAGTATCCCCATTACTTTACCAAGGATCATTCTCTTTAGACTTTGAGACACATCAATTTGTTTGAAGCACATTCAGTGTGTTTGTGCTTAAGCACACACTGTAGATGTGGTTTTAATCTTTATATTGATGTAACACCTGAAACCACATGTCCACTCTGTTGTCTGAACACTTATGAGAAACATGATGGTCTGTTGCAGAATCAGACCAATTTTTCCCTAATGTCAAGAATCTCACTTTTCTAATCTTCCCATATTTTCCCACTTGACTTACCAATGCCCACATCGTCCAAGGGCTAGGAATATTCATGCCAATAGAAGTGACTACTCAAAGTTGAACAATTTTGTACCATGCAAACTGTTTGCTTGCATGAGAATTTGTCCCCCATCTTTAATTCTCGTCATGGTAGAATTTGAGGAAAGTTCAAAAAGCTTGCTTGGCTTGCCAATAAGTTCCACCCACTTGATTCCAATGAAAAGAAAGCTGAGATCCAATTTCATGAAATATCTTTCCATGAATTGTGATGAAAACTGTGTCACCCATAGAAAGGAATTTGGAAAGCATTCAAGGAACATGGTTTCACAGTACGGAAAAATTCCATCGTCCAGATGTTTGAATCATGTACTTGGATCTAAACACTGCAGAAAAATGAGTAATTGTGGTCTGGTCTGAGGAGAAAAAGCTATACTTTTGATAGTCTAAAAAAATTAATTTGTCAGCACTTTAGCAGTGCATTTGTAAACAACATTTGACATAAATAAAAAACAGCTGATGCTAGAGATCTGAACAAACCAAACTGAAATTGCTGCAGAAGCTCAGCAGATCTTGCAGCATCTGTGAAGAGAAAACATTTCAAGTCTTCAGAACCTGTTTCTTTGTCCATTGCTCGATGTAATCATTTTTACAGTTTCATAGATCCTTCTTAAGTTTGTGATCTTTGAAAGACACACTCGAGTTGTTATAATTGCGGCTGGTACTGGACAATTCAGATACTACAGTGTAATGTGACTTGTTTACCAATTTTGTTTACCATCGAGGTATACGACTGAACATAGACAAAAAAGTTGTTGATGTACTTTTAACAAAAGAGTGGTAATGTTTATTTCAAAAAAATAAAGCCACAAACTATGTTACACTAGACAAAAGCTATTGGAATTAAACCTATTCCACATCAGAATGAAAACTTCATCCCTTAGGGTGGCATGGTGGCTCAGTGGTTAGCGCTGCTGCCTCATAGTGCCAGGGACCTGGGTTTGATTCCTGCCTTGGGCCACTGTTTGTGTGGAGTTTGCATGTTCTCCCTGTGTCTGTGTGGGTTTCCTCCCACAATCCAACAATATGCAGGTCAGGTGAATTGTCCATTAGTTAGGGGAATGGGTCTGGCTGGGTTCCTGTTTGGAGGGTCAATGTGGACTTGCTGGGCCAAAGGGCCTGTTTCCACACTGTAGGGAATTTAATCTTTATTCCAACAATATGATCATAGACACTCAACGCTCAGTGAGTCATCCATATCTCCATGCTAAAGCATCTTGCTCAACAGGCATGAATATAATTAGTTTCCCGTAGGCAAATTGCTCATTTTTCAATTAGAAACTAGAAACACAGTGATGGTGGAAAAAAGAAATGGGAAAAAATATTATAGGTGATTTGGTGATGAAGAACGGTCAGTTGTGTGTAAGAGAGCATCTGAATATTGAAGAGAAATAGGCTAATTGTTGAGGATCCATTCAATGCCATTTTCTTCAATTAATGCCTCATACTGAGACCCTTAAAACAAACTGGCAACTTGATCCATTATTATGTAGCAATAGACTATAATCATTAAGGGTAATGGTTACCAGGAAATCAAAGTAGGGAACAAATCTTCAAGTATATGTGACTTTTTGAAAGGAAGGAAAGAGTGCTAGGATAGCTTTGTTCATATGTGATAGAATGAGTACAACAATGAGAATTGATTTTGGTTGAAAAGGTAGGATCCACATAGGTGGAGTTAAGAAATAAAAGGGGAAGAAGACACAGGATGGAGTAATCTATAGACAAGATTAGAGTGGTGCTGGAAAAGCGCAGCAGTTCAGGCAGAATCCAAGGAGGGAAATTGCCGTTTCGGGCAAAAGCTCTTCATTAGGAAACTATCTTCTCCTAATCTATAGACAACAAAATGTGAACAAATACAAAAGAGGGAGAAAACAAACTTTGAGTGTAAAATAACAAGTAATATCAAAATAAACAGTAAGAGCTTCTTCAATTACATAGACAGAAAAAGTGAGGCCAAAGTGAGTGTAGGCCCTTGAGAGAATTAGGCTGGGGAGCCAGGAAATGACAGAGGCATTGAATAAATATTTTGCATCAATTTTCACTGTAGTTATACAATCACAGAGGTCTACAACACAGAAAAACGCTCTTAGGCCCATTGAGTCTGCACTAGTCAAAAACATTACCTAACCACCTTAATCTAATCCTCCAGCACTACTTCCTGTATGTACCACAAGTGTACATCTAAAGTCTTCTTAAATGTTATGAAGGTTTCTGCTGCTACCATCCTTACAGGCTGCGAGTTCCAGATTCTAAACCCATTGGATGAAAAAAAAACTCCTTTTATTTCCTCACTCCTTATGTTAATAGTCTTGTGATCATTGATCCTTCAAGCAAGGGGGACTCTTTTTTTCTGTAGAAGACGCTAAGTCGCATCTCAGAAATACTACATAATCAAGGGGGAAAAGGGGGAACAAAAATAAATACACTAAGAAAACGTACAAGAGAAACTCATGGGGCTAAAGACCATTAGTCTCCTGGACCCTCTGGGTTGACTTCTGGGATAATAAAGGAATTTGCAATAAAGATGATGGTTGTTTTGACAGTAATCTTCCAAGAATCTTCCTGGAAAAATCTTGGATAATCGGAAGACTGGCAGTGTAACACCCTTATTCAAAAGGGAAGGAGACAAAAAAACTTGTAACTGTAGGAGAGTTAACTTAACATCATCAATCTATTATAAAGAATGCAAAAGCAAGCACTTGTCAATATATACATAATCAAGTAAAGTCAGCATGGCTTTACGAAGGGCAAATCATGCGGGAATGACATCTTAATATTTTAATTATTTATTCATTCATGAGATGTGGGCATCGCTGGCCAGCAGCATTTATTATATAGACTCCCTACAGTGTGGAAACAGACCATTTGACCCAACAAGTCCACCCCGACCCTTTGATAAGTAGCTCACCCAAACCCATTCCCCTACCCTATTACTTTACATTGACCTCTGACTAATGCACCTAACCTACACATCCCTGAACACCATGAGCAATTTAACATGGCCGATTCACCTAACCTGCACATCCCTGAACACCATGAGCAATTTAACATGGCCGATTCACCTAACCTGCACATCCCTGAACACCATGAGCAATTTAACATGGCTGATTCACCTAACCTGCACATCCCTGAACACCATGAGCAATTTAACATGGCCGATTCACCTAACCTGCACATCTTTGGACTGTGGGCGGGAGACCTCAGCGCCCAGAGGAAACCCACACAGACAGTCGCCTGAGGCTGGAATACCATCTGGGCCCCTGGTGCTGTGAGGCAGCAGTGCTAACCACTGAGCTACTCTGATGCCCTTGCACATCCCTGGTTGCCCTTGAGAAGGTTGTATAGAGCTAGTATAGACCCACTGTACTGTGAGGGAGGGATAACCCAGCCACAGTGAAAAATAATGATGCATTTCCAAGTCAGGACGTCGGGTGGCTTAGAGGGGAACTTGCAGGTGGTGGCGTTCCCATGTAGCTGCTGCCCTTGTCCTTCCAGATGGAAGTAGTCATGAGTTTGGAACATGCTGTCAAAGAATCTTTGGTGAATTTCTGCAGCGCACTTTATAGATAGTACACACTGCTGCGACTGCGCATTGATGTGGAGGAAATCGGTGTTTGTGGCCAATCAAACATCTGCTTTATCCTGGATGGTGTCAAGCTTCTTGATTGTCATTGGTGCCACACCAATCCAGGCAAGTGGGCAGTATTTCATCACACTCTTGACATGTGCATTGTACATGGTGGACAGGCTGTGGGAAGTCAGAAGGTAAGTTGCTCGCCACAGTATTCACGGTCCTCCACCTGCTCTTGTTTATGTGGTGAGTCCACTTGAGTTTCTGATCATTGGTAAACCCTAATATGTTGATAGTGAAGAATTCAGTGATGGCAACACAGTTGAATGTTAAGGGGCAGCAGTTAGAATGTCTCTTATTAAAGATGGTATTAGCCTGGCATTTTTGTGAATGTTACTTGCCACTTGTCGGTCCAAGCCTGAATTTTGTCCAGATCTTGTTGCATTTGAACATGGACTGCTTCAGTACCTGAGAAGGTGCAAATGGTGCTGAATATTGGTCAATCATTGGTGAACATGTGACCTAGAGATGGAAGGAAGGTTATTGATGAAGTGGCTGAAGATATTTGGGCTTTGGGCTTTACGCTAAGAAAGCCCTGCAGAGATGTCCTGGAGCTGAGATGACTGATCTCCAACAACTAAACCATCGCCTGATGTGCCAGGTCTAACTCCAACAAGCAGAAAGTCTGGCTACTGATACCTATTGATTCCAGCTTTGCTAAAGCTCCTAGATGCCAAACTCAGTTGAATATAGCCTTGACGTCAAGGGCTGTCGTTTTCACTTCAGGTTGGGAATTCACCTCTTTTGTCCATGTTTGAGTCAAGGCTATAATGTGGTAAGGAACTGAGTGGCCCTGCTGGAGGTTGAAGTGGGCAAAATATATTTGGATCTCAATGTCAGGGAGAGGTGATGATGTAGAGATATTATTGCTTGACTGTTAATCTTGCAACTTCGGTGAAGTTTTAGGTACCTGGGTTCAAATCTTGTTGCAGTAGATAATAGAATTTGAATTCAAGAAAATCTGGAATTAAGAATCTGATGATGACCATGAGTTCATTGTCAATTGTTGGAAAAACCCATTTAGTTCACTAATGCCCTTTAGGGAAGGAAATCTGCCATCCTTACCTGGTCTGGCCTACAAATGACTCCAGACCCACAGCAATGTGGCTGATTCTTAACTGCCCTCTGGGCAATAAATGCTGGCCCAGCCAGTGATGCCCACATTCCCATAGCTAAATAATTTGAAAAGTTAACTTTTCAAACCTGAGGTCAGTATAGGAGTTGGGAGGTCATGTTGCAGGTGTACAGGGCGTTTGGTTAGGCCAGTTTTGGAATGCTGCATTCAGTTATGGTCTAGGAGAAAGTGAGGACTGCAGATGCTGGAGATCAGAGCTGAAAATATGTTGCTGGAAAAGCGCAGCAGGTCAGGCAGCATCCAAAGAGCAGGAGAATCGATGTTTTGGGCATGAGCCCTTCTTCAGGAATGAGGAAGGTGTGCCAAGCAGGCTAAGATAAAAGGTAGGGAAGAGGGACTTGGGGGAGGGGCGTTGGAAATGTGATAGGTGGAAGGAGGTAAAGGTGAGGGTGATAGGCCGGAGTGGGGTGGGGGCGGAGAGTCAGGAAGAAGATTGCAGGTTAGGAAGGTGGTGCTGAGTTCGAGGGTTGGTACTGAAATAAGGTGGTGGGAGGGGAAATAGGAAACTAGAGAAATCTGAGTTCATCCCTTGTGGTTGGAGGGTTCCTAGGCGGAAGATGAGGCATTTTTCCTCCAGCTGTCGTGTTGCTATGGTCTGGCGATGGAGGAGTCCAAGGACCTGCATGTCCTTGGTGGAGTGGGAGGGGGAGTTGAAGTGTTGAGCCACGGGGTGGTTGGGTTGATTGGTCCGGGTGTCCCAGAGGTGTTCTGTGAAATGTTCCGCAAGTAGGCAACCTGTCTCCCCAATGTAGAGGAGGCCACATCGGGTGCAGCAGATGCAGTAAATGATGTGTGTGGAGGTGCAGATGAATTTGTGGTGGATATGGAAGGATCCCTTGGGGCCTTAGAGGGAAGTAAGGGGGGAGGTGTGGGCGCAAGGTTTGGTCTCAGTTATGGTCTCCCTGCTATTGGAAGGATGTTGTGAAACTTGGAAGGGTTCAGAAAAGATTTACAAGGATTTTCCAGGGTTGGAGGATTTAAGTGATAGGGAGAGGCTGAATAGGCTGGAGCTGCTTTCCCTGGAGCATTGGAGGCTGAGGGATGACCTTATAAAAGCTTATAAAATCATGAGGGCCATGGATAGGATATATAGACAAGGTCTTTTCCCTGAGGTGGCGGATCCAGAACTAGAAGGTCATGGGTTCAGGGTGAGAGAGGAAAGATTTAAAAGAGACCTAAGGGGCAACTTGTTCACGCAGAAGGTGATGGGTGTATGGAATGAGCTGCCAGAGGAAGTGGTGGAGACTGGTACAATTACAACATTTAAAAGGCATCTGGATGGGTATATGAATAGGAAGGGTTTGGAGGGATATGGGCCACGTGCTGGCAAATAGGACTATATTAGGTTGGGATATCTGGTCGGCATGGACAAGTTGGACCGAAGGGTCTGTTTCCGTGCTGTGCATCTCTATGACTCTAAATGAGGCAAAATATCTTTCAAGTGTATCCTCAATAAATATAAGTACTGAATAAGGATTTCTATCAATCAAATCCTTCATTGCAATCAAAATTGGCCTCTGAATTAGAGTGTCTTCTTTATTCCTTGACTCTGTTCTTTTATCTAGCTATCTGATTTCATTCTCTCTTTGGATATCTTTATTTAAATTCTAATTCCCTTTCTATTGCTCTTTTTCTTTATTCTTTCCTATTCAACTATTTGCAACTTACATCAATGACTTCAATGAGGGCAGTAAAGGCATGGTTACTAAACTAACAGCTAAAACAAAGACAGGTAAGAAAGTATCTTGTGAAGATGACTTAAGTGACTACAGAAGGATTTACATAGGTTGAGAGAATAGGCAAAGATCTTTCAGATGGTTTATAATGTGGCTAAATCTCTTTGACAGGAAGTATATAAAATCTAGACTATCACTTCAATAGAAAATGACTGATGAAATTCTAATGTGCAGAAGGATCTAGATATTCTAATACATGAGAGACAACACATTAGTATGGAAGTGCAGCATAGAAGCATGAAGGCCAATCGAATGCTACATTTCATTAAGACAGAAATTGAACATAAAAGTATAGATGTTATGTTTCAGTTATACAGAGCATTGTGAAAACATATTTGCAATATTGGTCGCCTTACCTAAGGAAGGATAGAACATAGAACATAGAACATTACAGCGCAGTACAGGCCCTCGATGTTGTGCCAACCTGTCATACCAATCTGAAGCCCATCTAACCTACACTATTTCATGTATGTCCATCTGCTCATCCAATGACGACTTAAATGTACTTAAAGTTGGCGAATCTACGACCATTGCAAGCAAAGCATTCCATACCCTTACTACTCTCTGAGTAATGAAACTATCTCTGACATCTGTTCTCTATCTATCACCCCTCAATTTAATGCTATGCCCCCTCGTGTTCACCGTCACTATACTTGGAAAAAGGCTCTCCCTGTCCATCCTATCTAATCCTCGGATTATCTTATATGTCTCTATTAAGTCACCTCTCAACTTTCTTCTCTCTAACAAAAACAGCCTCAAGTCCCTCGGCCTTTCCTCATAAGACCTTCCCTCCAAACCAGGCAACATCCTAGTAAATCTCCTCTGCACCCTTTCCAAAGCTTCCACATCCTTCTTATAATGCGGTGACCAGAACTGTACACAATATTCCAAGTGCGGCCGCACTAGAGTTTTGTACAGCGGTAGCATAACCTCATGGTTACGGAACACGAACCTTTTATTAATAAAAGCTAAAACACTGTATGCCTTCTTAACAACCCTGTCAACCTGGGTGGCAACTTTCAAGGATCTGTGTACCTGGACACCGAGATCTCTCTGCACATCTACACTACCAAGAATCTTACTATTAGCCCAGTACTTTGCATTCCGGTTACTCCGACCAAAGTGAATCACCTCACACTTGTCCGCATTAAACTCCATTTGCCACCTCTCAGCCCAGCTTTGCAGCTAATCTATGTCTCTCTGTAACCTACAACATCCTTCGTCACTATCCACAATTCCACTGACCTTAGTGTCGTCTGCAAATTTACTAACCCACCCTTCTACGCCCTCATCCAGGTCGTTTATAAAAATGACGAACAGCAGTGGACCCAACACTGACCCTTGCAGTACACCACTGGTAACTGGACTCCAGGATGAACATTTCCCATCAACCACCACCCTCTGTCTACTTTCAGCCTGCCAATTATTGATCCAAACTGCTATATCTCCCACAATCCCATTCTTCCACATTTTGTACAATAGCCTACTGTGAGGAACCTTATCGAACGCCTTGCTGAAATCCATATACAGCACATCAACCGGTTTACTCTCATCTACCTGTTTGGTCACCTTCTCAAAGAACTCAATAAGGTTTGTGAGGCACGACCTACCCTTCACAAAACCATGCTGACTATCCCTAATCAAATTATTCTTTTCTAGATGATTATAAATCCTATCTCTTATAACCTTTTCCAACACTTTACCAAAAACTGAAGTAAGGCTCACTGGTCTATAATTACCTGGGTTGTCTCTACTCCCCTTCTTGAACAGGGGAACCACATTTGCTATCCTCCACTCTTCTGGTACTATTCCTGTAGACAATGACGACTTAAAGATCAATGCCAAAGGCTCGACAATCTTCTCCCTGGCTTCCCAGAGGATCCTAGGATAAATCCCATCTGGCCCAGGGGACTTATCTATTTTCACATTCTGTTATGTGTGATGGGTCAACTTGTCAAAGCTACAAGGGAGTAGAATAACTTTCACAGCAAACAGCAGAAGCTGCATGCAATGGGCAGAAAAAAGTAATCCCATAATCAATGGACCAGATGTAATCTTGGCACTCCTGCAGCATCCAGTTGCGAAAATAGATTTCTCGATTGGAACAGTGGGATACAGTGGTTAGTGCATTTTTTCCACTTAAGGCATAGCAGGAGCCATGATCCTATTGACGTGTAAAGTAGGCTTGAGGTGTCAGATGATTTATCTATTAAATAGGTTCAAGCTCTCTTATTCCCATATCTCTTTCACAGGGGAGGACAGCATCCTCCCAAATGAATAGTTGAGTTTTTGTAGGCAATGGACATCTGGGTTACACAAATAGATATCAAATGGCCCTTGGGCCCTTCGATAAAGTACCCCTCAATTTGGAAACTCTGAAATAGTCAAAACTGGAGGAGGGTGGCAAGTAATACACCTGGTGCCACTGTGGCAAAGTAATATTTGTTTCCCTCCATAATGAATCAATGCAAGTTGTCACTAATTTTAACAAATTATACAAATTCTGTTGGTGACACATTGTTAGAAATTTAAGTGACCTTTTTGATTATTGTTGTACAATTTCAGAAATGCTTCTTAATTAGCAATAGGTATTAATTTATCCCACATCTTGCTACACTTCAAACTTAAATGTATGAAATATAAATTAAATTTAAAAATGGGATGTCAGGATGCTGTGAAAGGCGCCACATGAATGCAAGGATTTCTTCCTCTTGATTTGAAAATAACTTCAGCATTTGTTTATAATGGATATGCAAATAGAATATGTTATTCAAATGGCTGATCACATAATAAATAGGAGCAGGTGTAGATTACTATGCTGATCAGCAGCTGAAAACGTTCTGCGGTTTGCTTTGATATCTCCTGATTACAAATTTCTCAATTAAATATTACTTTTACTTGCAACACAATCCTTTTTCTTCTTCTGTGGCATTCTTCTTGGATGAGCCTAACATATTTGGAGAGCTGTCCTTGCCAATATTCTAGCACTGCCACATAAACATTTTGGTGAGGTGCCACTTACTTTGATTAGTAGCAAAAGAGAGAGAGTTCGTAATTTCTACATGTCATGAGAATTTCTCATCATGTAGAACTAGAAACTTATTCCAGCCAGGTATATCTTTGTTGACTTCACAAAGCTATTTTCAATCACCAAGCAAACTGTATTTCTTGGTTGGAAACTTGAGGTATTATCTATAAAAACGTTGCTTAAGCTTTAAAGTCCAGATTTGCAATTCACCTCTCTATCAACAGATATTCATCAATCCATTCATTTATCTAACTTATTTCAATTTTTTTTATAAGCAGTCCTAGCAGTTGAACATGTGGCAGTTTCTGATTGTTAGTCATTCCAGTTATGTCACTTTTAATTTCCATCATGGCCTGAAATCAAATCCTAAACGTGACTGTGTAGCTGTGGAGTTCCTGCATACACCTCACTTGGTTCATTTGTGTGCTTTAAGGAAAGGAACCTGCTTCCCTTATTTAGATAAGCCTATTACACTCCTGTCCCACACCAACGGCATTCTTTCTTAACTGCCGCTGGAAGTGGCAGAACTGTACTAAACTATTCTTTGTATTTTAAAAAGATGATTCCACGTCCTCCACTCAACTAGAGATGGGCAATTAGCTGTCTATCATTCTCCGTTTGAGATTGTGGAGTTCAGTTTGTGGATCAGATCGTCGATTTTAGACTACATTTCCTATAGTGTGGAAACAGTCCCTTTGGCCCAACCAGTCCACACCAACCCCCTGAAGAGTAACCCACCCAGACCCATTTCCCTCTGACTAGTTCACCTAACACTATGTGCAATTTAGCATGGCCAATTCACCTAACCTGCACATCTTTGGACTGTGGGAGGAAACCAGAGCACCCAGAGGAAACCCACGCAGACACGGGGAGAATGTGCAAATTCCATACACACAGTTGCCTGAGGCTGGAATCGAACCCAGAGCCTTGGTGCAGTGCTAACCACTGGGCCACACTGCTAACCCTAATATGTTGGATTAGATTCCCTACAGTATGGAAACAGGTGCTTTGGCCCAACAAATCCACACCAACCCTGGCTAATGCACCTAACGCTATGGGCAATTTGGCACGTCTATTCCACAAATTTGCTCACTGAGCTGGTGAGATTGTTCTCAGATGTTTCCTCATCATGCAAGGTAACATCATTAGTGAGTAGGAGGAGATCACGTAAATCATAGAGTGTTCCCTGCACTGTGAACAGAAGCTGAAAACATCCTGTGGGTCACTTTAATACCTCCTGATTACACATTTCTCAATTGAATATTACTTTGACTTGCAACACAATCTTTTTTCTTCTTCTGTGGTATTCTTCTTGGATGAGCCTAACATATTTGGAGAGCTGTCATTGCCAATATGCTCGCACTGCCACATATGCAGTTTGGTGAGGTGCCATTTACCTTGATTAGGAGCAAAAGGGAGAGAGTTCGGAACTTCTATCTCTCATGAGAATTTCTCTTCATGTAGAACTAGAAACTTATTCCAGCCACATATATGTTTGTTGACTTCACAAAGCTATTTTTAATCAGCAAACAAACTGTATTTCTTAGTAGGAAGTGTCGGTGTTCTGTCCCACTTGCTATTTATGGGTCTTGGTTTGTTGTGTTGGGTGATACCATTTCCAGTTCTGTTTCTGAGAAGTTAGTAAATGGGGTCCAAATCTATATGTTTGTTAATGGAGTTCCGGTATGGATACTAGGCTTCTGGGAAGTCCTGTGCATGTCTTTATTTGGCCTGTGCCAGGATGGATGTATTGTCCCAGGTGGACTAATGTCCCTCTTCGTCTGTGTGTATGGATACCAGGGATAGTTGGTTATGTCTTTTGGTAGCTAGTTGGTGCTCATGTATCCTGGTGGCTAGTTTCCTGCCCGTCTGTCCAATGTAATGTTTGTTGCCGTCCTTGCAGGGTAATTTGTATATAACGTTCATTTTGCTGGCTGTGGTTATGGGGTCCTTTGAATTCATCAGTAGTTGTTTTAGTTTGGTAGTAGGTTTGTGAGCTACGATGATTCCTAAGGGCCAGAGTTATCTGGTGGTCATATCTGAAATGTCTTTGACATATGGTAGGGTGACTAGAGTTTCCGGGCATGTTGAGTCTTCCTGTTTTTGTCTCTTGTACAAGAATTGGCAGACTGCGCTTATAGGGTAACCATTATTCCTGAATGCGATTTGTAGGTGTTTTTCTTCGGTTTCTTGTAGTTCTGGGATACTGCAGTGTGTTGTGGCTCATTTGATGTAGCTCCGTTTAAGTGTGTTGGGATGGTTGCTTCTTTAGTTGAGTATCTCGTCAGTGTGTGCAGCTTTCCTGTAAAACACCGGTCTGCAGCTCTCCACTGCCTTTTCATTCTACCATGACATCCAAGAAGGAGAGTCAGTTATTATCCTCTTCCTCTTTGGTGAATTTTATTCCGGTGAGGATATTGTTTATGTGTCTGTGGGTTTCTTCAGCTTGTCATTTTTCATGATGAAAAAGATGTCATCCAAATAGTTGACCCAAAGCTTAGGCTGGATTATGGGAAGGGCTGTTCATTTAACCTCTGCACAACCGCTTCTGCTATAAATCCTGGTATTGGTGATCCCATTGATTTGTTTGTAGATTTTGTCATTGAAGGTAAAGTGAGTTGTGATGCACAGGTCTAGCAGTTTGAGGATGCTGTCCTTGCTGATGGAGAGGTGCTGGCAGGTGTTTGTATCCCTGGTTTGTCTCGTAGTGAGGCCAGCATTTCTTTGGCTAGGGTGATGCTTATTGATGTAAATGGGGACGTCACATTGAAGGAGACCATGACCTCGTCAACCTCTATCTTGGCATCTTTGATGATGTTAAGGAATTGCTGGGTGGAGTGGATGGAGTGGGTTGACTCATCTACCAGGTGTTTCATTTTGCGTTACAGTTTCTTTGCTAGTCTGTATGTCGATACTCCAGGAAGTGGGAAGACTATGGATCTGGGGGGGGGGGGGGGGGGGGGGGGCCTTGTTTATGTACCTTTGGTAATTTGTAGAATTGGGGTGTGTTGGACCCTTCTGGTTTCATTCTGGTCTGTCTTGTTAATTCCACTTGTCCTGTATAGTTTCCTCAGTGCTGGTGTAACGCGGTTTACTAACTGTGGAGTCAGGTTCATCACCACCTGTTGGTAGGTGTCAATATCAGTCAGTAGTGTATTCACATTTTCAACATACAAATGTGTTCTGTTCAGGATGACGGTCAGGTGCTCTTGTCCACAGGTAAGATTACAACATTTCAGTTATTTCTGAGTCCTTCCAGGAGCTTCACAGCACCAGGGATCCAGGTTTGATTCCCGTCTCGGGTGTCTATCTGCGTGGAGTTTGTACATTCTCCCTGTGTCTGCGTGGGTTTCCTCCAAGTGCTCCAGTTTCCTCCCAAAGATGTACAGGTCAGGGAATTTGGCCATGCTAAATTGCCCATAGTGTTCAGGGTTTGAAGGTTAGGTGCATTAGTCTGCGGTAAATGTAGAGTTGTAGGGGAAAGTGTCTGTGTGGGTTACTGTTTGGAGGGTCAGTGTGGACTTGTTGGGCTGAAGGGCCTGTTTCCACACTGTAGGGGATTCTATGATTCTATGACAAGTGTGTTAAGTGTGTTCCCTTCTTTCTTTCTGCTTAGTGTTGGCACTATCATCTGTCAGATGGTCTTCTGGGTTTCTTCTGTTATTTCGTTGTCTTTTAGGGTGGATTCCATTGCTGCTAAGAAGTCTTCTTTGTCTGTGTCCCTGTGCTTGTAGTTCATCGCTCGTACTCAGACAGCTTTTTCAGTGTCTGTGAGTGGTCGGTCAGATAGATTCTTTACCCACGTCTCTGATTTGTTAGTGTTGTTGCTGTCTGGGAGCTTAGTAAGTTTTTCTTGTAGGACTCGTCCTTTCTTTGTCCAGGCTTGCTGTTGTTTAATGCTGATAGCTCGTTCTAACATAGCTGTCCATTCATGGTCAGTCACGTTAGTGTCCAAAGCTTTTTGGCACATAATTTCTCATTTGTGGAGGTAGTTGTGGGCATCATTTATCATTTCTCATGGCATTCTGCGACCAATCTACTCTGCTGTTCTCCTGGCTTGTGAGGTGTTGAGAGGTGATTTGTATTTGACACAACGTCGTAATACCAGTTTCCTGAGGTATTTGTATAGCAAGTATAGTTGTTGGCATGTGGTTCTCTGTCAGATGGCATTGGTTTCCCATCTTCGGGCTAATTTACCAACCTCTCAGCAACAGAACCAGAAATAACATAACCTAACACTGGAGGCTCACTGATGATGTTACCTAACATGGTGACCAAACATTTGCGAACAAACCCAGCAAGCAAACCGACAATTTGACCATTCTCCATAATTGTCACTGAAATATTGAATTCTGAACAACAAATATTAAGTTCTTCTTTAAAATCTGTGTGCATGAGATAATTACTGCAACAGTAGAAATTGGGTCCCATGTGCTTTATAATACACAGATCCTTTTTATTAGTCAAATGGTTTGTGGTTTTCCAGTTCTTTAACATGAGAAATGACCTCTTGCCCTGTTATCCTCTGCTGTCTCGCTCTGTAGTTCCCATGAACTTGAAATCCAGTTTTCCCCTGCAATACTTTGATGTGCTGCTGCTGCTTTTTTCTCCCAAGCAATGCACAAAGAGTATTGGTTTGGCTGCCTGGCAACATGTTTACAAGATTTTTAAGTCCTCATAGACTCTGCCTATGATGAGCTCTGGGCATTAAGGTTCTCTCCTGTGCTGTAGAGACTGCCTGAGGTTTCTGCATCTCAGTTTTATCTAGGGATGACTTTTGCCTAACATTCAGGAATTCCAAGAATTCTCCTGACTGACTGAGGGAAAAGATCTGCCACCCTGCCTACCCATAGCATGGCCATACAGAACACAGAAATCAAGCCTGTCCAAACCATATAAGAAAACACCCAGAATACCTCAGCACTGACCAAACAAGCTGACAAGAGAAACCAGACATGACCATAATCACTTGCAGACCAGGGAATACACTTCCCAAGACAAACTAACAATAAGCTTTCTCGATCCAGTCAACATAGCTGTCCCACAGCCCTAAGGGCAGTCTCATATCCGTGATACCAAAGCCACACAAAGGACAGGTCAGATGGAGAGGCACCAGAATACCTCACTCACAGAAGAGATAAAATGGAAACACCCTACTGCTTTAAAAGGGATATTCTCACCTACCATCAAAGAGAACTAGAATCTCCTGATCCCACTAAAACCTGTTTGATGCTGCCAAAATGCTACATTGTGTCTACAATCAGGACATTCTTCTGATAACTGCTTTGCGATTATCACCATCGTAAGTGGATTACTTAATCATCAAATGCATTGTATTTTCCCTATTTTAATTAGCACCATTGTACAAGATTCCTATAAAACCTGGCTTGATTCTCAACTCAGGGAAGAGTGGTTCAGCGACCTGGACAAACTGTCTGTTCTGTTTGAACTTAGTCAATTTCTATTCTGCGATATAGTCGTGTTAATAAACTGCTTGTTAATTTCACTTTGATCTGTATTTTGTGATCTTTGCTTTATTGGGCTGATTTCTCCGACACTGACGTATTAATGTGTTGAATCTTTGTATTACAGCTCTCGATTGTAAAAAAAAACACAAAGAACTGTGGATGTGTTCTTTGTTCTGAAGAAGGTCTCTGGACCCAGAATGTTAATTCTGCTTTCTCTCCATACAAATGCTGCTCAACTTGCTAATTATTCCAGCAATTTCTGATTTTGTTAGCTCTCTATTCTAGTTGTTCCATTCCTCTCTTACAAACTTGACAGCCCGTGACAGTCAGATTTGCATAATTTTGTACATGATCACTTAATGAATTTCTTAATTTAGTTATAACATTTTTAAAAAATGTATTCTCATTGTACTTTGAGGAATATTGATTGAATTCCACTCACCACATTTTCATCTTCTTCGATTCTTTATTCGAGAATGTCTGAGGGAATAGCCCCATTAGCATGCTATGTCTGAATCATAAATTTAAATTTTCTAAACTAATTTCAGGAAATTATTATGTAACCAGTTGGCACCATTGGGCATACTATATTATAATTTCTTGGGAATTGATTTGGTTCCTTTGTTTCCCTCGGTGAAATGGTGATAGTTAACGTTTTTAGTCCATCTATATTAAAATCATTTTGAAAATTTATGGAATAACTTATGTTTTGATCATTACCACTTAGATAACTAAGGAATGATATTAGTGGGTCATGGATATATTACATAAATGTAAAGAATCTAAGGTTTTTGTTTAAATATGGTTTTAATTTATGATTTCACTGCCACATATGTTTCAGATCCGGTTACTGTTACTGTTGGCTATGAAAATTGTTTTCAAGTGAATATTTTCAGTGGATTATCAATTTAGAGAAAATTACAGCTGTTAGGTTACCTATAAACCTGCATTGATGTGTCATAACATGACAGGCTAAATGAACAAGACTAAACATAACAATAAAACTTCACTGCAAAGGATTTGTTCAGACATTGAGTTATACGGTAGACCAGTTCAGTTTTATGCTGGCAAAAGGAACATATAACAGCACGTCTTTGGACAAGAATCATACGGTCATATTGCCCATACAATCTTTTCCACGTGCCAACTCTTGGGAAAAAAAAAAGATTCCCTGCTCTTTCTCTGTATTTTTCCTTCATAGAGTCATAGAGATGTACAGCATGGAAACAGACCCTTCAGTCCAACCCGTCCATATCCCAACCCAATCTAGTCCCACCTGCCAGCACCCAGCCCATATCCCTCCAAACCTTTCCTATTCATATACCCATCCAAATGCCTCTTAAATATTGCAATTGTACCAGCCTCCACCACATCCTTTGGCAGCTCATTCCATACACGTACCACCCTCTGCATGAAAAAGTTGCCCCTTAGGTCTCTTTTATATCTTTCCCCTCTCACCCTAAACCTATGCCCTCTAGTTCTGGGCTCCCCGACCCCAGGGAAAAGACTTTGCCTATTTATCCTATCCATGCCCCTCATAATTTTATATACCTCTGTAAGGTCACCCCTCAGCCTCCGACGCTCCAGTGAAAACAGCCCCAGCCTGTCCCTGTAGCTCAGATCCTCCAACCCTGGCAACATCCTTGTAAATCTTTTCTGAACCCTTTCAAGTTTCACAACATCTTTCTGATAGGAAGGAAACCAGAATTGCCACACAATATTCTAACAGTGGCCTAACCAATGTCCTGTACAGCCGCAACATGACCTCCCAACTCCTGTACTCAATACTCTGACCAATAAAGGAAAGCATACCAAACGCCTTCTTCACTATCCTATCTACCTGCGACTCCACTTTCAAGGATCTATGAACCTGCACTCCAAGGTCTCTTTGTTCAGCAACACTCCCTAGGACCTTATCATTAAGTGTATAAGTCCTGCTAAGATTTGCTTTCCCAAAATGCAGCACCTCGCATTTATCTGAATTAAACTCCATCTGCCACTCCTCAGCCCATTGGCCCATCTGGTCCAGATCCTGTTGTAATCTGAGGTAACCCTCTTCGCTGTCCACTACACCTCCAATTTTGGTATCATCTGCAAGCTTACTAACTGTACCTCTTATGCTCGCATCCAAATCATTTATGTAAATGACAAAAAGTAGACGGCCCAGCACCAATCCTTGTGGCACTCCACTGGTCACAGGCCTCCAGTCTGAAAAACAATTCTCCACCACCATCCTCTGTCTTCTGTCTTTGAGCCAGTTCTGTATCCATATGGCTAGTTCTCCCTGTATTCCATGAGATCTAACCTTGCTAGTCAGTCTCTCATGGGGAACCTTGTTGAACGCCTTACAGAAGTGCATATAGATCACGTTTACAGATTACTTTATAAAAATGCATTTGTTGATCTGAGCCTCATGGCAAGTTGTTTCCATTGCCTCTTCCTTAATGCCTTGCTTTGGAGGTAGGTTGTTCTGCTGTCAATATCCCATTGTGGCAGAAAGGTATGAAGATCCCCTCCCTATGCACTCTGCTGCCATTCCACCTGCCCTCTGTCTTCCAGCTTGTAAGGGCCCAGATGTTAGTTTGGGACAACCAGAATTAAGAGAAGCACATAGAATTGGTTGTGTGGGTGCAACTTTGAAGCTTTTGTTAAAATTACATTTTACTGGATTGTGTGTTTATCAGAGCAACTTTGCCCTTGTCCACCTCTACACATTCTGTGTCTTCCCTCTGCCTGCTCAAACTCTCCAGGTCCTTTGATAAAATGGGAACAGATGGCAAAATTAAGCAAAACATACCAGATTCAAATGATCCTTGAGACTTTCTCAATGCTGGGAAGTAGAAAGTTCTTTCCCTCACTTTGAGATTCTGTTACACTGGAAGTGTTGCTTTACCATCCCAAGTATACGTTTGTATGTTGCAGGGAGAGGCACTAGCCATACTATAGCTTTATCTAAATTAAGTTTTATTTGATAAATGTGAAGGACAACAATTTTGGACTGTAAGTTGGAACATTGAAGTACCAGGAGAATCTTTGATAGTTGGGATTGTGTGGTGTGCACTTTAGCTGCGCAGGATTGTATTACTTTTTGGAGCAGTGAGGTAAGTATTCTGTAAGGCAAGATGGCATCAGGCATCTTTGAGGTGAAAGAAGAACTGCCTAGCACCAGCTTTGATTATAACCAGAAAACCAGAATTAAACTCTGCAGTTTGTACAGGAAAGGTGAATAACATTGATGAGAAAAAGAAAAGGATTTTATCAAAAGACAATCCCTTTTCTTCAAATGATACTGCTAAACCCATTAATATATTCAGGGACTGAAGCCACTCGATCTCTGTTATATTCATGTGAATGTGTTAAAGTAATATCATCACAGGGCAACATATCAGGAGGCAAAGCAATGCAAGATGACACAGAAAATGAGGCAGGAGAAGAAGTAGATATTTCACAAAGCAAACCTCCTACAATTTGACTAGCCAAATATTGAAATATTACGACATTTGGACGACTCATTTTCTGACTTGGGGAAGAAAAATGGGAAGATCTAGTAAGATTGCATCAGAAATCAAAGCAAATCTGTAGAATTACACCAGGATGCACTATGTTAGCCTGACATGAATTAGGTGTAGGGGAAATCAGTACCTATAAAACAATGGCTGTATTGTCTAAGCCCAGAGAAACAAGCTCAGGTAAAATTAAGATTTAATATATATTAGAGAATTACCTAACTGAACCCAACTAAAGCAATTGGAATTCACCAGAGTTGGCAGGCCTTCATTTTCCATTAATTAGACTGATCTATTGAAGGGGTACTTGCATGTAACATTAACATAAAAAGCGAAGGAGATATCAATCCATATCAATGTTAAGTCTACAGTGGAAAAGGAGACATTGGGATTATTCATGGCTGTTTGACATTTTGACATCTACGGATAGCATTTTTGCAAAGAAACACAATATACCATAAACTGACCATAATCCACTTGGAGCAGTAGTACTCAGTTAGCTTGTCTAGCTGCTGCACCATTCAGTACGATCACGGCTGACCATACACTACAATGCCTTTCTTCCATACCATTCAATGTCCTTTTATGTCATTAATACTTAGAAATTGGTCAATCTGTACTTTATGGGAGAAAGTGAGGACTGCAGATACTGGAGATCAGAGTTGAGAGTGTGGTGCTGGAAAAACACAGCAGGTCAGACATCATCCAAGGAGCAGGAGAATCGTTGTTTCTTCATTCCTGATGAAGGGCTTATGCAGAAAACATTGACTCTCCTGCTCCTTGGATGCTGCTGAGTGAAAAAGAAATTGTTCTCATTTTGATCTTAAGTGGCTTCCCTCTTATTTTGAAATTGTGCATCTATTCTCTAAGTATTTTGTAGGTTTCCATGAGCTCACTTCTCATTCTTTGAAATTCTAGAGAACACAAGCCCAGTTTGCCATCTGGGAACAAACCTGGTGAACCTTTGTGGCACTTCCTCTATGGCACTAATTTCCTTCCTAAGATAAGGGAAAACAAAACTGCACACTGTATTCCAGGTGTGGTCTAATCAAGGATCTGTACAATTGGAGCAAGACTTGACAACTCCTGTGGTAAAAACGAGGACTGCAGATGCTGGAAACCCGAGTCTGAATTAGAGTGGTGCTGGAAAAGCACAGCAGGTCAGGCAGCATCCAAGGAGCAGGAAAATCAACATTTTGGGCAAAAGCCCCTCTGATGCTGCCTGACCTGCTGTCCTTGACGACTCCTGTGTTCAAATCCTCTTGTAATAAAGGCTAGTACTCTATATGATTCACTTTCCTAACTGCTTGTTGCTTCCACATGTTAGATTTCAACAACTTATTGATGAAGTAACTCAGGTCCATTTGTATATCCACATTGTCAATCCTCTTGCCATTTAAGAGATATACTCCAATCTGTTCCTCCTACTACTTTCCACATTATATTCCATTCACTGTGCCTTATGCACTCATTAATTCTCTCCAAATCTGCTTGAAGATGTTTTGCATCTTTCTCATAGCACACAATCCCAGGAACTTTGTGTTAACTGTGAGGATAGAAGCATTGTATTTGTTCCCGACATCCAAATCATCAAGATACATTTTGAACAGTTGGTGCATAAGTACTGATCCTGACAAAATGAGAATGAGCTATTTATTTCCAATCTCATTTTATTGTCCCAGTTGATGATAATACTTGAAAAGTCAGATCTCAGAGTGAAACCTAGATTGATAGACCACTTGAGTTATATCTTTACAATTGTTTACCATGTGATCGGTCATTGAAAATGTTCACAAGCCAAATGCTGCCAGTGAATATTCCACAAAATAATGAAGTTTGGCAACAGGAAATAAAAGCAGACAGACAAAGAATTATTACAAATACCAGAAATAAAGATGCAACACTCTAACTTCCAAAGCCAACCTTACAAATACTCAACCTTCAGTGAAGGATCACCCTATTTTTTCTATAAACATCCTTGTTCAGTGGAGATGTTAGATGAGTTATTGGGCCAAGAAAACAAATGGGGAGGGAAAGAAATTATCTACGTCCATGAAGATGCTTTATTAATTTGGGATCACAATAGACGTGAGAACCACACGACTGCATGACTGGATGTGATAATTTCAAGGAAAACAAAAAACACACAAATGTTCTGATCAGGCAGAGGGTGAGAAACAAACTCATAAATTAAATCTGAAAATGAAAATTGATGCTGGAGCACAAAGTAACATGATCCCTTTCAGACTCTGCCACAAGGTAATGAAAGTTAGCCTTTATACTCATGTAGAAGTTGATCTCGTGTAAAAGTCAACCCTACTATATAGCATTATAAATCTCTTACAAAGGAAACTGCACATTCCCATTAACCCACTTCAAAATCACTTTTATTTATTCATACCGGTAACTCTGCTCATCACTCTCTGTTTATTGCGTCTCTATTCATTCATTCAGTCATTCATTCATAACTCTACTTAGCCCATTTGGTTTACTACAGCATGTCGATTCATTCATTCATTCAGAGCGGTACTAAGTCAATTGGTATTTATTATACTTTGTTCACTATATATCCAAATGTTAATATCGTTAAAATGTTAATCATTTTAATTATGCCATTATATCTGAAAAGAAGTGAGATGTATTAGCTACATATATCTTTAATTCTGTAGCAATTTGTTATTGTTGCTGAGGTTTATAACATACGAGAGTAAATGGGAGGGAAACAGAAAAAATTGGCGGGAGACTTCAAGACGCTTAGATTAGGTTCCCAACAGTGTGGAAACAGACCTTCGGCCCAACTAATCCACATCAACCCTCCGGAGAATAGCCCACTCAGACCCATTCCCCCTAACTAATGCACCTAACTCTATGGGCAATTTAGCATGACTAATTCACCTGACCTGCACATCTTTGGACTGTGGGAGGAAACTGGAGCACCCGGAGGAAACCCACGCAGACACAGGGAAAATGTGCAAACTCCACACAGACAGTCACCCGAGGCTGAAATCGAACCTGGGTCCCTGGCGCTGTGAGGCAGCAGTGCTAACCACTGAGCCACCGTGCCGCCCCTTACACATTCAGAATTTAATAAATATTTCATTTTAAGTGTGCCATTATACCATGACAATGTTGAACAGTGTGATTTTGCAGGATTTCAATGAGTCTTTAACATGTTAAATTTTCATACTGGTATGTATCAATAAGACTTCCTACCAGTAATCCTTGCTTTTATCCTGTAATTACTTTTACAGTAATTTATTGTGTTTTTCTTTTTACTTGAGATTAGTTGAGCGATCAAATTGACTTCTGCTAATATTACAGCATTTCAAACTGCAGCATGAATTTCAGCCCCTCAAAGCTAGTACCCATGTATTAGTCGACTCTATAAATTGAACCTTTAAAACTAGTCTAAACATTTTGACTTTCACATGAGTATATACAGTGTCTTAATCATGTTAATGATTCCTGAAATGTGAAAGAAAATGCTTAACCAAAGAAAGATGTTCTGAAACTGAACATTTTCATTGAAGGAAATGAAATTTGACAGCTAAGAACAAATTACAGGGACATATATGTTCAATGTCATTGAAAAGATGATCTGGCTAGACTGGGATTGAACAATTAGATTAGATTCCCTACAGTGTGAAAACAGGCCCTTCGGCCCAGCAAGTCCACACCGACCCTCCAAAGAGTAACCCACCCAGACCCATTTTCCTCTGAATGATGCACCTAATACCATGGGTAATTTAACATGGCCACTTCATCTGACTTACACATCTTTGGACTATGGGAGGACCCGGAAGAAGCCCACGCAGACACGGGGAGAATGTGCAAACTCCACTCCTGAGGCTGGGATCGAACCTGGGTCCCTGGCGCTGTGAGGCAGCAATGCTAACCAATAATCGACCATGCTGCCCATTATGAATAACTTTAGGCTATCTCAGTGTACTATGAGGAGAACGGAAGAAGAAGAGAGATACTGCATTTGAAAATGCTGTTTATGTCCCAATCAATCGTGCAATTGAGTTTCTCCAGCACTTGCTGTTTTTATTTCAACAATATAGTAGTACTGATTTATTAGAGGAGATGCCTTCCTAAGAGTTCTCCATCAGTTGAACTCAGAATAATCATACCCAAATGAGCAGGTAGAGTTTCTCCAGTGGACAGACAAAGGCCACATGTGAATGAACAGGTGTAGATTCAGCCAGATCAGGTGTGGACCAGATAGATAAGTATAAAGACATTGAAAACATGAAACAGAGCTAGCCCAGGCCCGGAATGGTGCAGGCAATGAGAGGCAGTTGGAAACATATAGCAAAAATGGAAAAATAAGATTTTCAATGTTGAGGAAAAAAGTCACTTTCTGCCTAAAATTGCAACAGCTAGGTGAGAATTTCACTAGTGAGCAAGTGGGGTGTATATGCATGCATTCACATACCATTATTACCGACTCTCACCTCATTTATCTATTTTCCCAGGCAACAGAGAGAAAATAGATAGCATCATTTCCCGACATGCAAGTCAGGAGAGTCACTTGCTGTCTGCGTTTGCTGGCATCTTCTCCAGGCATCTCAAGATATGCGCCAAGAATAGCAACTGCCTGCACCCTCAGTCTAGATAAGTTGGTATCAGCCAAGCACCAGCCCCAACACATCAACATGGCACAACTCCAAGGCAATTATAATACAGTTCACCCTTTCAATACTGCAATTCCAAGCTCACTGATATCATTCAGTGCAATGCTGCTGCCAGACCATCTAGTACACTGTTACAGGGAACAACTTGTGTATCAAAACAGTTTGCTCCCCAAGTCCGGGGCAATGATTTACACACCTCAACTGTCCTCATGCACAATCCCATCCATGCTGGAATATTGACGGTCTGGCAGTTGGTTAACAGCAGAATTACTCAGATCCCAAAAGTAATTGCCTTGCTCTATAAAGTTTCTTTGAACAGTTTTCAAAGAATGTTTACTTAACAGCTTAGATAGCTCATTGGCGACTACACCAGCCATTACAAAAATAGCTTACAGTAGTTATTTCACATGGATATACGGCACTCTTGAGCAATATAAATGTCTTCAGTATGCAATTTAGAGCAGGACGTACTTTCTTTTTCCTTAACCTTGCATTAAGTATTACTGTTCAGTGAACGAAGATAGTATGCAGCTGAAGGTTACTCATTAAAATGAGTGCACAATTAATACATCCATTACAAGAATGAAATCTTGCTGCGACCAGTATAATTTTTTCAGATTGATCTTTATTATGTTCCTCCTATCCCTTAGAATTCTCTCTTAGATGTCACTGCCTCTACATTTTGGATAGCTCATTGAACAATAATACTTTTCATCAGAGATGAAACACCTATTAACACTTGGGAGGCACTCACAGGATTCATAGAAACAAAGAAGCATAAAAAATAGGAGCAGGAGTAGGTTATTCAGACTTTTGAGCTTTCTGCTATTCAATGCTCTGAATGATGTAGCGGTGCCAGTGTTGGACTGGGTTGGATAAGGTCAAAAATCACACAATACCAAGTTATAGTCCAACAGGTTTATTGAAAACACAAGCTTTTGGAGCCTCGCTCCTTCTTCAGGTGTTTTTGAGGGAGAGAGACCTGTAGTGCAACATGAACCCAAGATCCCAGTTGACACTATCCTCAGAGATACTGAACTTGGCTATCAGCCTCTGCTCGGCAACTCTGCCTTGTTGCATATCCTGAACTCTGCCTTAGAGAACGTTTGCCCAAAGATCCAAAGCTGAATGTCCTTGACTGCTGAAGTGCTCTCCCTCTAGGAGGGAACATCCCTGTCTGGTGACTGTTGCATGGTGTCCATTCATCAGTTGTCATAGCGTCTGCATGGTCTCACTAATATATCATGCCTTGGAGCATCCTTGCCTGCAGTGTATGAGATAGACAACATTGGCTGAGGATCAGCTGTGCACTTGGTGGGTGGTGTCCCCACATGTAATGGCAGTATCCATGTTGATGCTCTGGCATGTCTTGCCATGAACGCCAATATACCATTTGCCTTCCACATTACCTGCTGATCTTGGAGACTAGGTTTTTTTTTCCTGATTCATGCATGAGGGCTCCTAAATCCCTCTGTTCTATAACTTTCTGCTCCTCCTGATGAAGAAGCAGCGCTCTGAAAGCTTGTGATTTCAAATAAACTTGTCGGACTATAATGTGACTTTGACTTTGTCCAACCCAGTCCAACACCAGCACCTCCACATTGTAACTTTATGCAGCCTGTTTCCCTTTAAGTAATATTCAGCTGCCTGTTCTTCATGCCAACTTGCATAACTTCAGATTTTCCCACATTATATTCCATCGACAAAAAATTTACCCACTCTCTTACCCTGTCTATATCCCTCTGCAGATTCTCTGTATCACACTTTTGATTTGCCTACCCACCTATCAGGATGTTTCCTGCAAATATGTTCCTCATCCAAGCTATTAGCACATACTGTAAATATTTATTGGCCCAGAACTCGTCCCTGTGGCATGCTGAAAATACCTCCACATCTCCACTCTCTATCTCCTATTATACTCTGCACAGCAGCGTGGGCTCCTACCATATTAAGTAGCATGTGGTACATTATTAAATGCCTTTTGAAAATCCAAACATATTCCATCCACTGCTTCCCCTTCATTTATCATGCTTGTTATGTCTTCAAAGAATTTTTGTAAATTTGTCAGGCATGGTCTCACCTTCATGTGGCCATGTTTTCGCTGCTTGATCATATTATATTTTTCTAAATGCCTGACAACTACATCCTTTATGATAGTCTCTACATTCTTCCCAATCATGAATGTTAAGCTAACCAGCCTATAGATACCTGTCCTTTTTCGTCTCCTTCCATTTTTGAATAAAAGCGATAAAAGCGTTATGTTGACAATTTTCCAATCTTCTGGGATTTTCCAGAACCTACAGATTTTTGGAAGATTACTATCATGCATCCACTCTCTGCATAAATACTTCCTTTAATGTTCCATTGGATGCCTCCCATCAGGTCCAGAGGACCTATCAGACTTTAGCCCCATTACTTCCTCCAGTTTTTCTACAGTGACAGCTATTGTCATAGAATCTCTACAATGTGGAAGCAGGCCATTAGGCCCATTGAGTCCACACCGACCCTCCAAAGACCAGCCCAGACAGACCCACCCCCGACCCCTGTAATCCTGTATGTCCCAAGGCCAACCCATCCAACCTGCACATCCCTGCACACTATGAGCAAATTACCTTGGCCAATCCACCTCACCTGCACATCTTTGGACAGTGGGAGGAAACCGGAGCACCCGTAGGAAACCCACACAGACACGGGTTTAATGTGCAAACTCCACATTAACAGTCACCCAAAAGTATAATATTTATTTATTTAATATACATATTTTCTCACCTTTTTCTTGCCCCTTGATTATTTTGTATCTTCTACAGTGAAGATTGATGCAAAGTATTCAACTCACCAAGTCTTTCCTGGTTCCCCATTATTATTTTCCTCAGACTCATTCTCTGAGGAGCCTAAGTTCACTTTGGCTTCTCTCTTCCTTTTTATATTCTGAAAGAAGCTCTTGCTGTCTGACTTGAAATTTCTTTCAAGTTTACAGTCCAAGTTTATTTTGCCCAACTTTGCTATTTTCTCTTCATCTGTTTTGGTTTTTCAAACGTTCCCAATTCACTGACTTATGACTAATCTTTGCCAAATTGCCAAATCTTTCAATTTGATAGTATATTTAACATACCTGGTTAACCAAGTTGGTTAACTCACCTCCCAGAATCCTTCTTTCTCACTGAAATATATATTTGCTATAAGGTATGAACTATTTTCTTCCATTATACTGCAACTGATTTTGCTGCTAAACCCCTTTTCCTAAACCCAGCAAGTCTACTTTCATTCCTTTGTACTAGTCCTTATTTAAGCCTAAAACTTGTTTCCAACTCCAGTTCCTCTCTCTTAAACGAATGCTACGTCCTACCATCTCCCATGTCACTGTTTTCTTTCACTCTGACATAATGTATTAAACATACCTCATTATACATCATTAGATCCAAAATAGCTTGATTTCTGATTGGATCTATAATATTCTATTTTCGTAAATGGTCACTTTTTGAATTCTTCCCCTGGTTTCCTCTGCCAGTCTGACTATTCCAATCTATATGAAGATTAAAGGCAGCTATGATTAATGCATTGCCTTTACTACATATCCTCATTGTCTCCTAGATTATTTCTTGTCCCACCATATCGTTGTTGTAGGGGTCCAAAAGCTACTCCTACCAGCGTCTTCTTCCCTTTTTTGCTACTAACTCCCACCTACATGGATTCTACATCTTCTGATCCAAAATCATTTCTTGCTATACCACTTATTTCAGTCTGTACCAACAATGCTCCCCCATCACACTCTCCTTCATGCCTGACCTTTTGAAAAGTCACATACTCACTGAGTGTTTAGTTCCTAGCTTTGATCTCCTTGTAACCATGTCTCTGTAATGGCAATAAGATCATACCCATTAACTTGTATTTGTGCCATGAGTATTCAAGTAAAGAGCCATTAATTTTTGTTGAAAAGTGTGGCACTGGAAAAGCATAGCAGGTCATGAATTATCTAAGGAGCAGGAGAGTCGACACTTTGGGCATAAGCCCTTCATCAGGAATATGGGTTTATGCCTGAAACGTCAATTCTCCTGCTCCTCAGATGCTGCTTGACCTGCTGTGCTTTTCCAGAGCCGTACTGTTCGACTCTGATCCCCAGCATCTGCAGACCTCACTTTCTCCTAGCCATTAATTTTTGCCTTTTTCCCATTTTTACTTCCTTTGACCTTATTTACTGTTTTTCTATGTATACTGTACTCTTTCCTGTCTATGGACTATGTAAGTGAGTTTCTGTTGGTTGCAAGTGATGTGTTGATAACCACGGTGGCTTGAATGATAAAAGATACTTTTGAGTATCTTTATCCAAATAACCATTCTGCAGTGCTGCCATATGCTCTTGCCTTATAAGCCTATATTTCCCATCTCCCAAACCTTCCTACCTTCTAATTAGTTTAGCCCGAGCTATTTGACTTGGCAGGACATTAGTCCCCACATGGTTCAAGTGGAGCAGAACTTTCACTCGCCTGTGAACCTGACTGCTGGGCCCTAACTCATCCCAGATGGTTCAGTTCACCAAGTTTCCCTTTAAAAATCCTGTTGTCCTTCATGCCCCATTAACAAGCTCCGAAGAAATCTCAATGGACTATCAATTGGACATGATTCTGATTCCTCCATCCAAGCAACATGCTGAAAACTTCAAACTGTTCCAGATGGTTCAGGATCCATGTTTGATCTCGGGGATAGCAATTTTCCAATTGTATCTGCATTCCTTACTTCACCAACCCCTGGATTTCTGGAGTTCACACCATGTGTGGCAAGGAGAATACCGTTGATTTTTCCAAACTCAGTTAAATAATGGAACAAAATACACTTCTCTCCAACCACATTATGTTTACTCTCCCCAAATACTGCTTTCCTCCACTGATAACTAATTCATTAGATTTGAGACTCACTCTGTAGCACTATAAAGATTTCCTAACAATAAGATGGTCTTTTTACTCCATTATGACTGTCAATCTTGGAGTGGAGGTTGAGTAGAGCAGGAGTTGAACATATGCCAGTGGTACTATTCTTACCCAGTTTAGCCAACATGTGAATGTAGAGCTGTGGCAATGTCGTTGACTCTGAATACCCGAGCCAGCTATGCAGATAAAATGCAATTAGCAACAGGCAACAACTGCTAACATTGCCAGTTTTGCCCACACCCAAGGAAAGAAATAAAAATGCATACCTCAATGATCAAATCACCAACTTTTAAACTAAACATTGGAACAAATGCCTTCGGGACACTCATGTCCCATCAAAAGAATAACTAAAAGAAACCAGGACTTTTTTTATCATTCAAGCCACCATGGTTATCAACACATCGCTTGCAACCAACAGAAACTCACTTACATAGTCCAGAAGGGATTTTAAATTAAATGTCAAAGAAAAACTGCAGACAACATTCCAGCCAAAGGAAATATAGATATTAGAAATATTGTAGATTCTAAAAAAGCAAAATTTCTCTCATTAAAAACTTGCAGAGGAGTTTATCTTAGCAAAATGGGAGCAGTTAGACTGCAAGTCACATTCTGAACTTATTTACTGATCTGGAAGGGTTATGATGGAATATCTTGTTTATGAAAAGACATTTGTCGCTTCATGTCTAGAAAGATACTGCATCCATTAATAACATAAGTTCAACTTCAGCTAGAGGAGATTTGTACGATTGCAGTCTGAATTAACAGCTTCTTATCCTCGTCTTTGTTTTTGTGTGTGATCTCTTGCTTTTGTTTCTGTTCAGTCTTCATTGGCACATTAGTTTTCACTCTCAGCTTTTTATTTTTGTACCCCAAGTACAGTTTGATTAATGTGTCGGGTTTCATCTGTATTTCGTCCACATTTGAACTTTCATCTTCCAAACCGAGTTGCATGGACTTCAGCAATATCTGTAAAACTTTGATCAATACCAGATGACAAGAATTAAATTTTTCCAGTCACAACGCCAACAGAATGGTGCACAGGAATCATTCCAATTCCTAAATTCAATGGTACTCTTTGCATTTGTGTAGAATTGACTCAATCTATTACGGCTGAAGGAAGATAAATTCCTCCAAAGTCCCAAGTGAGTGAAAGCTTTGCAAAGTTGTTGAAAAATGTCATGTTCACAAAGTTGGATATAAGTGATGATTTTTATAAATCCCTTTGATTGCAAATTCAAAAATAGATTTTGTTATTCCATTCAGAAGATTTTGTTTTAATTGGTTGCCATTCAGTACCAGACATTTTCCAACAAATTGTTCTGTAGGGGCTAAAGGAATAATCTACCACATGGATGACAGTTCTACCCTTGGGTGAACATGACTTAAGGGTTAGAATAATTTTTGGTTTCATTCAAGAGGAAGGCCTTATATTCAATGAAAAGCCAATTCTCAAAAATGTCTATTATGTTCTTCAAGCATATATTAGCAAGGACTTAATGGCAGCCTTGCAAAAGGCAAGACTGATGATTGAATATCCAGTTTCAACTTCTGTCCAACTCTTCAATCATTCTATGGATTCTATGGATAATCAGCTGACAACATTTCTGTCCCATCTAGTGCAAGTTTCTGTATCCGTAAAACGACAATTAAATAAAACTCAAGCATCATGGTGGAACGCATATCGGGAACAGACATTTCAAAGCATCAAGGAAATGTTGATGTTTCTAGCTATTATAGAACATTTTAACCCCTCTCTGTTGATCACAATTTCAGCAGGTACCTTAACCTTTTATAAGCATAACCTGACAGGTGTTGCAAACCAATTTATTCTGCAACATAAGCATTGTCTGAAAGTAAATCAAAGTACGTGTTATCTGAGGAGTCATAGAGATGTACAGCATGGAAACAAACCCTTTGGCCCAACCTGTCCATGCCGACCAGATATCCCAACCCAATCTAGTCCCACCTGCCAGTACCTGGCCCATATCGCTCCAAACCCTCCCTATTCATATACCCATCCAGATGCCTTTTAAATGTTGCAATTGTACTAGCCTCTGCCACTTCCTTTGGCAGCTCATTCTATACATGTACCACCCTCTACGTGAAAAAGTTGCCCCTTAGCTTTCTTTTATATCTTTTCCCTAGTATCCTAAACTTATGCCCTCTAGTTCTGAACTCCCCCACCCCAGGGAAAAGACTTTGTCTATTTATTCTGTCCATGCCCCTCATGATTTTATAAACCTCTATAAAGTCACCCCGCAGCCTCCGTTGCTCCAGGGAAAACAGCTCTATCCTATTCAGCCTCTCCCTATAGCTCATATCCTCTAACCCTGGCAACATCCTTGAACATCTTTTCTGAACCCTTTCAAGTTTCACAACATCTTTCCGATAGGAAGGAAACCAGAATTGCACGCCATATTCCAATAGTGGCCTTATCGATGCCCTGTACATCTGCAACATGTCCTCCCAACTCCTGTACTCAATTCTCTGACCAATAAAGGAAAGCATACTGAACGCCTTCTTCACTATCCCATCTATCTGTGACTCCACTTTGTTGAAGAAAATTATTGTTAGTAAAATGGTTGTACTGAAAATGTTAATGTTTAATGTAGTTGGAAATTGATAAGTCTCCAAAAGCTGGTTTTCTACTTTCTGAAGTGTTAAAGGATATAACTACAAAGGTAGATAATGCACTTGCGATAATCTTCCGAAATTCCATAGATTCTGGAATAATTCCTGCAGATTGGAAGCTCTCAAGCTGTCACCTCACTATTTAAGAGTGGAGTGAGAGAGGAAGCAAGGAACTACAGACTTTTCAGCATTACATTAGTCGAAGAGAAATGCAAGATTTTATTGCAAATCATGTAGTAAGTTGACAACTTGATAATAATGATCTGTGTGGACATAATGAAGATGGATTTGTGAATGGAAAATTGTGCTTGATGAATTTGTTTGGAGCATTTACTATGAAAATTGAGAGGGGATGATGAAAAAAGTATACTTGGATTTGGGGGTTTGGCTGGCAAAATTGAAGCACATGGAGTTGGACAATGTATTGATAAAGATTAAGCGTTGGCTAGCAGGCAGAAAATCGAGAGTAAGAATGAGTGAGTCATTTTTTGTAAGAGCAGACTGTGACTAGTAGGATTCAGCAAGGATCAGTACTTGGGTTCCAGCTGTTCACAATATATTACAATGATTTGGATGTGAAGACCAAGCATGATATTTCCAAATTTGCAGACAATATAAAAGCTGAGTGAGAATGTGTGCTGTGAGACAGATGTAAAGCAACTTCAGGAGAATTTGCACAGACTTAGTGAATGGGGAAGAACAGAAGAATTGGGGAATAACATGGAGCAATGGAGTTATCCAATATAATAAGAGGAGCTGATGCACAGAGTACTTAAAGAGGATGAGGCTGTAAAGTATAGCTGTATACAGCGGTTTTAATGTTCTTGTAATAAGTCAGTAAAGACTAATATGTATCTGTGGCCAGTTATTAGGAAGGTTAATGGAAAGTTGGCCTGGCAACCTCCTGGCCTGGCACAGTGGCCTCCTCCAGTAGGGGCCTCCCAGTGTGGCATGGCAACCTTCCGGTCTCCTGCAGTGGTCCTCTGGAGTGGCATGTTACCAGTGTGGTGTGGAGCCAGGGCCCTGTCCGGACTGGAAACTAGGTGCCTACATAGTCTTCTGAAGTGAACTCTTATTTCTGTAATTCTGGATATTTCATTTCTATATTGTCTAAAGAAGCAATGCCCAAGCACTTTCGTATCTAAGTTAGCGCTATAACTGGCGACATATAAACTTTTCACAATAATCATTGCGTATATGAGAAAATAAAGGCTATTCTATTCTATTCTAACCTGTTCTACTCTATTCTAACCTACTCAATTCTAATCTACTCTATTATATTCTATTCTAACCTACTCTATTCTAACCTATTTTAACCTATTCTATTCTAATCGATTCTAATATATTCTAACCTATTCGATTCTATTCTAACTTATTCTAACTTATTCTATTCTATTCTAACCTCTTCTATTTCACTCCAACCTATTCTATTCTAACTTTTGTTACCAGGACGTTTAAGTGCAGGAGTGATGAAGGTTTGCTTCAAATTTATGAAGGATTGGTTAGACCATATTCAGGAACTGTGTGCCATTTTGATTTTCTTCACAGGGTTACAACAGGATCTAGACCAGATGGGCCAATGGGCTGAGAAGTGGCAGATGGAGTTTAATTCAGATAAATGCAAGGTGCTGCATTTTTGGAAAGCAAATCTTAGCAGGACTTATACACTTAATGGTAAGGTCCTAGGGAGTGTTGCTGAACAAAGAGACCTTGGAGTGCAGGTTCATAGATCCTTGGAAGTGGAGTCGCAGGTAGATAGGATAGTGAAGAAGGTGTTTGGTATGCTTTCCTTTATTGGTCAGCGTATTGAGTACAGGAGTTAGGAGGTCATGTTGTGGCTGTACAGGACATTGGTTAGGCCACTGTTGGAATATTGCGTGCAATTCTGGTCTCCTTCCTATCGGATAGATGTTGTGAAACTTGAAAGGGTTCAGAAAAGATTTACAAGGATGTTGCCAAGGTTGGAGGATCTGAGCTACAGGGAGAGGCTGAACAGGCTGGGGCTGTTTTCCTTGGAGCGTCGGAGGCTGAAAGGTGACCTTATAGAGGTTTATAAAATTATGAGGAGCATGGATAGGATGAATAGACAAAGTCTTTTCCCTGGGGTCGGGGAGTCCAGAGCTAGAGGGTTTAGGGTGAGAGGGGAAAGACATAAAAGAGACCTAAGCGGCAACTTTTTCATGCAGAGGGTGGTACGTGTATAGAATGAGCTGCCAGAGGATGTGGTGGAGGCTGGTACAATTGCAACATTTAAGAGGCATTTGGATGGGTATATGAATAGGAAGGGTTTGGAGGGATATGGGCCGAGTGCTGGCAGGTGGGACGAGATTGGGTTGGGATATCTGATTGGCATCGATGGGTTGGACCAAAGGGTCTGTTTCCATGCTGTACACCTCTATGACTCTATGACTCTAAAGGCCATTAATGCCATAGATGGAGTGCAATGAAGGTTTACCAGACATATTCCCAGGATGGTGAGACTGTCTTTGAAAAAGGCGTCATGCAAACTGAGACTGTTCTCTCCAGCTTTGAAGAGTAAATGGCTGAAACCTATAAAATACTTCATGGAATAAATAGCATCAAGGCTGGTAAAAATCATTCCCTGGCTGAGAAGCCTAGAACTAAGGGACACAGTTTAAAAATAAGGCAGATGTCATTTAGGACTATGGTGAGGAGAATTTATTTTTAATCAGGGAGTTGTGAATCTTTTGAATTCCCTATTAAGAAAAAAAACAGTAAAATGTGTGTATGACACATAATGGTCAGAATTATTTTGTACACCTCAGCATAGTGTTCCAGTGCGACCGATATTTTCACTTCTCTGTGTTACTGTTTGCTTATTTTACATTTTGTCCCCCTCCTCCCTCTGGTCTACTCCGGAGGGTTGTTAAAGCTTATTCTTTGAGCATGGTTAAGATTGAGATTGACAGAGTTCTGGTTGCCAATGGTGTAAACAGTTATGAGGAGAGTGTGAATAAAAGGCATTAAAACATTTGACCAGCCATGGTCATGATAAATGGAAGAGAACGCTGAAGGCCTATTCCTGTTCCCATAGGATTGAGTTACATTCTCATTTCACTGCAGCACAATGGCTGGTAAACTCAAAAGGCTCCAAGAAATTTGTCATGTGCCGATGCAAGATGAGGAATACACCCAAAGCCAACAACACTGTACACAGATTTGACCACAATAATCCCGCAGTGGCACAGCATTAGAAACCTATTGAGAATAATTTACTGGTGTATTGAAAAGCTAATGATTACTGACCTCACTACAGGCAGAAATCTTCGTGCAAATACACCAAGGCTACATAAGTGTGTAGAACATGGGCTCAGTTATTTCGGTGGTGGCTCACAGCATTGAGATCTATCAAATAAATGATTTCTAATCATTAGCCATTGCAGTGCAGATGAGAATAGAGGAATTTCTAATCAATTCTGAACCAAACCATGAAAACATCTGGGATGGATCTATTTAAGTTGAAAGGGAAATCCTACCATTTTTTATAGATGCACCATGGTTTGGTATGGCAACTGCTCTGTCCAGGACTGTAAGAAACTACAGAGAGATCTGAACACAGTTCAGTCCAACACACAAGACAACCTTTCATCCATTGACTCCATCTATACCTCTAGGAGAAACTGAGGACTGCAGATGCTGGAAATCAGAGTCAAAAAATGTGGTGCTGGAAAAGCACAGCTGATCAGGCAGCATCAGAGGAGCAGAAGAGTCGATGTTTTGAGCATAAACACTTCATCAGGAATTCCGGCTGTGCTTTTCCAGTGCCACACTTTTTGACTCCATCTATATTTCTTCCTGCCTCAGGAAGGTAGTCAACACAATCAAAGATTTTTCCCATCCTCGTTATAATCTTTTCCAACCTCTTCCATTGGGAAGAATATATTAAAGCTTAAATGCATAGATTCAAGAACAGTTTATTCCCCACTGTTATCAAACTTTTGAATACCACTCTCAGATTTTAAGTTTCAATGTTGATCTCACTCTTTATGCATCTTCTCTGCAGCTGTAACATAGTATTCTTCACTCTATTCTATTACCTTTATGCACTTTATATAGTATGATCTGCCTGTACTGCACACAAAACAACACTTTTCACTATACTTAGGTACATGTGACAACAATAATAAATCAAATCAAATATCTGATTATCGTTGATTATTTTTCCAGGTGAGTTAAGGTCCGATGTTTACACATTATGGCTAATAAGATGGTCTTTGAAACTTTAAAGGTCTTTATTACACATGGCTTTCCTGACCAGGTTAGCTCCAATAGTGGTCTAATTTTCAAATGGCTAATTTATGCATTTTGAGAAAAAAGGCAATTAATTATCTTATCATTTTCTCACAATATCCTCAGTTCAGCATGGAAGTGTAAATGGAGTGAGAACAGTCAAAACACTACTAAAGAGAAATTGAAGTTTTCAGATGCCACCCATAAGCTACAGATCTATAGTGTGGTTTAGCACCTTCAGAGCAGTTGACAGGAAGAAATGCCAAAACATAACCTGCCATTCTACCCAAAAGATTACTTCCAAGGTTTGAGTTCCAAGACTATCAAAGAGTCTAATTAAAAACAACAAGTTTTTAACTATAATTGGAGATGTCCTACAAGGGACCTACCCAGGTTAAAGGAAGGCGACATGGTGTGGGCAGAAGACCAAGTGAGAAGAGGTATAGTCATCCAGGGAAATGATAATCAGTAGAGACTTATTGATTATATACAGGTACAAAATCCTTGGGGCAAGTTGGTTTTCAGAATTTGGAATTATTCTGATTTCAGAATAAATTACATTTTCACAGTGAAATAAAACAAATTACCAAATAGCAGATGCACGTGTGAAAAGAGCAAGCGCTGAGACACAACTAACACCTGCCCGTGCATGGCCATGCCGCCGTGTCACTCTGTTCGTGTTCGTGTTCGAATGGGTGTGGAGTTGGGTCATCTGTTCGCATGCCAAAATGACGCTCCACACTCCCTGAAAATAATTTCAGATTTCGGGGCTTTTCAGGTTTCAGAATTTCAGATAAAGGATTGTGTACCAGTACTTACTTCAAAAGTAGAATTAGAAAAAGACAAAAGAAATCTTATTTTTATTCATCAAATACATCAGTCAACATACGTTTGGATTAATTAGATGTTGAACCTCAGGGCTTGAATACTACCCTTCAAAACTTGTGCAGTAAAGAATCATGTGTGGACAAAGACATGGGAGAAGATGTCATGTAAAGGTTAAACCACAACCAATGATCTCACACACACACACACACGAGGGAGCAGTCCTATGGTTTGGTAAGACTATGGTGACTTTACCTACTTGCTTTACTAAATCTTATTTTCATTTGCTTTTCTTACAATTTGTGTTACTTTAAAAAGAAACGAAGAGGAGGTAAGTACATTTACCAGACCATTGCGCTGCTCTCTCACTAGAGAGAGACAGATGGCGGTGGTTTAACCTGAGGGTCACCGTGCCTCAGGTAATGGGAGAGGTTGAGAAGGAGAGTCCTTCATGGGAACCTCAGCTGGTTTGGGAATTGAACCCACACTGTTGGCATCACGCTGCACCACAAACCAGCCATCCAGCCAACTGAACTAACTGATCTATTAAATCAAAATAGAATTTCTAAAACAGAATTATAATATTAATATGGACATTTGCTCTTCAATCTTGTGGCTGGAAAAACTTAGTGGGCTGGATTTACAGAAGGGCATGTTTTTCACTTCCCATTCCATTTACTGAGAAGCCTTTCAAAGTCCAGCACTGGCTGCCTGACAGCTCTAATAGGCTGGAGCTAGTCTTCAATGAATTGGAGTTCAACATTCATCCCCATCTGTGAGGAATTCCTACCCTAGAGAGATGTTGGGCCAATCTGCTTGACAGAACCTGGAGAAACAGTATCATAGACCCCAAGCTTCCAGTCATTCTGAGGACCTTAGACAGTCCTGGCTGACTAAGATGTTGCGGATTGGATTTCGGAGGTCAGGTATAAATGGTAGGATGCAATCTTGATCTGGTGGACAACGGCACATCTGAAAAGAGACATTGCCCTTCCCATTAGTCATTATACAGAGGAGCCTCGATTATCAGAAGGCCACGGATTTCCTTTCAGTGAAAACAGTGAGCCTGCTGCTTTGTCTTTGTTTCTGTCTATACAGAGATGGAATAACACCACTAAGCAGCCATGGATCTCACTTATGGACCCCAATAGGCTGAAGGATGATCTGCCTTCCTGCCCATGGTGACATAGGAGACAAGTGGGGGCTGATGGCGAGGTTATTTGTTTCATGGTATGAGTGCTCCTCATATTCAACAACACGGCAAGGCTGAGGGAAGAAGAAGGTAAAATGCCATCTAGTGTATTTTGTTTCTCTTCCAGTATTGGGAGGTGAGTGTCACTGATAAGGCTGATGTGTATTTCCATTTCCAACTAACCAGAAGGCATTTGAGAGTCTGTAGTCACATGTAGGCCAGACTAGGTAAGGATAGCAGTTGCCTTCCCTTAAGGATATTAGTGAACCAGATGCTTCATTTCAATAATCAACAGCAGTTTCCTGGTTATCATTAGATTCTTAATTCCAGATTTTTATTGAATTCAAATTCCACCATCTGCCATGTCAGGATTCAAACCTGGGTCCCCACAACATTAACCGAGATTGGTAGTCTAGCAATAATACCATGGAGCCACTTGCTCCCCTAATAGTACTTGAATATAGCTGCTGTTTCAGAGGGCAGTTAAAAGTCAATCCCATTGCTGTGGCTCCGGAGTGACAGTAATTAGGTACGGATGCTAGGTTTCCTGCCTTACTGGCTATGAGAGAATCAGATGGATTTTTATGAAAGTCTACCTCTTAGGGAAGTAAACATGTGGCTAAAAGAGTGGTGCGGGAAAGATGGGTTCCTTTTCATGGGTCACTGGCATCAGTATTGGAACAGGAGGGATCTGTACCAGTGGGACAGTCTCCACCTGAACTGAGCTGCGGTCAGTGTTCTCACAAAAAGGGTAGTCAACAGGACTTTAAACTAGAAAGTGAGAGGGAAGAGAAGGGTAAAATTCCAAGTAGTACAGAGGAACCTTGATTATCCGGCATTCGATTATCTGAATGAACTACTCCACACCCATGGCCTTCAGCTAATCGAGGTTCCTCTGTATAATGACCAATGGGAAGCAAAGCTGCAGGTTAGATTCAACTTCATTGAAAAATGTGAAAAAATGAAAAGAAAGGAGAACTCAGAAGACATTATTAAAGTCTCCGGCACACAAAACAGGACAGAGCGTTTGGAAAGGGTTAGGAGCCAAACTACAAGCACACTGGATAAACAACTAACAATGAGAAGAGAGACTGGACCAAAGGTGTTGTATCTGAATGCGCACAGGATATGAAAGAGGGTGAATGTGCTTGTGGTGCAGATTGAAGTTGGCAAGTATGATGTGCTTGACATCATGGAGACATAGCGCAAGGGGATCAAGACTGGGAGCTAAATATCCAAGAATATACATCCTATCAAAAAGACAGGCAGATGAGCAGAGCGGATGGGATTGGCTTGTTAGTAAAAGATGAAATTAAATCAATAGTAATAAACAAAGTAGGGTCAGATGATGTAGATTCTGTGTGGATAGCGTTGAGAAACTGCAAAGATAAGAAAACCATAATGGGAGTTATTCATTGGCTTTTGAACAGTAGTCAGGATTTGGGACATAAAATACATCAAGGGTTAGAAACGCATGTAAGAAAGGCAAGGTTACAGTGATCATGGGGGATTTCAATATGGAGGTGGACTGGGAAAACCAGCTTAGCAGTGGATCACAGGGAAAGGAATTTGTGGAATGTCTACAAGATGGCTTTTTGGAGCCCACAAGGGAACAGGCAATTCTGGATTTAGTGTTGTGCAATGAAGCATACTTGATAAAGGGAGCTTCAGGTCAAGAAATGCTTGGGAATATTACAGTTGAATAAAGGCAACTACAGAGGCATGAGGGAGGAGTTGACCAGAATTGACGGTGAGAGAGGCCTGGCAGGAAAGATAGTGGAACAGCAATGGCAGGAGTTTTGGGAGTTATTTGAGAGACACAGAAAAAAAAAATCATCCCAAGGACAAAGAAGCATACTGAAGGGAGGATGAGGCGATCATGACCGACCAGGAAAGTCAGGGACAGCATAAAAGCAAAAGAGAAAGCATATAGTCTGGTGAAGGGCCGTGGGAAGCTAGGTGATTGGGAAGTCTACAAAGACCAACAGAGGACATCGAAGAAAGAAATAAGGAGGGAGAAGATTAAATATGCGGGTAAGCTAGCCACTAATATTTGGAAAGATTACAAGAGTTTCTTTAGATATGTAATGGGCAAAAGAGAGGCAGAAATGGAAATTGGGCAGCTCGAAAATGGATGCTGGAGAAGTAGTAATAGGGAGCAAAGAAATGGCTGAGGAACTGCATAAGTATTTTGTGTCAGTCTTCATGGTGGAAGAAATGAGAAATATCCAAAAAATTCAAAAGAGTCAGGGGCAGAGATGAGTAATGTGACCATCACCAAAGAGAAGATGCTAGAAAAACTGAAAGGTCTGAAAGTGGATATATCACCTGGATCAGATGGGCTACACCCTACAGTCCTGAAGGAAATAGCTGAAGAGATAGTGAAGGCTTTAGTAGTGATCTTTCTGCTATCACTGGAGTCAGGGAGAGTCCCAGAGGACTGGAAAATTGCAAATGCAACCCACCATGTTTAAGAAGGGAGCAAACCAAAAGATAGGAAGTTATAGGTCAATTAGCCTGACCTCAGTCATTGGTAAGATTTTGGAGTCCATTGTGAAAGATGAGATTTATGGATACTTTGAAGTGCATGGTAAAATAGGGCAAAGTCAGCATGGTTTTATCATGGGGACGTCATGTCCGACAAATCTGTTAGAATTCTTTAAGGAAGTAATGAGCAGGTTAGACCAAGGAGAGCCAATGGATATTAGCTGTCTAGACTTTCAAAAGGCCTTTGATAAGGTGCCACACAGGAGGCTGCTGGGCAAGATGAGGGCCCATGGTGTTAAAGGCAAGGTCTAGCATGGCTCTCTGGCAAAAAGCAGCAAGTGGGGATAAAAAGGTCCTTCTCAGGGTGGAAGGTGGTGTTCCACAAGGGTCAGTGTTGGCACCACAACTTTTCACTTTATACATTAATGATCTGGAGAAACTGAAGGCATTCTGGCTAAGTTTGCAGATGGTATAAAGATAGGCAGAGGTGCAGATGGTATTGAGGAAGCAGGGAGGCTGCTGGAAGATTTAGACTGGTTAGGAGAGTAGGCAAAGAAGTGGCAGATGAAATACAACATGGGAAAGTGTGAGCTTAGGCAATTTGTTTGGAAGAATAAAGGCATGGACTATTTTCAAAATGGGGAGAAAATTCAGAAATCTGAAGTGCAAAGAGATTAAGGAGTCCAAGTCCAGGATTCTCTCAAGGTAAATTTGGAGGTTAAGTTGATAGTTAGGAAGTCAAATACAATGTTGTCATTCGTCTCAAAAGAACTTGAATATAAAAGCAGGGAGGTACTTCTGAGGCTTTATAAGACTCTGGTCAGACCACATGACCACATTTAATGTATTATGAGCAATTTTGGACCCCATACCTCAGGAAAGATGCATTGGTCTTGGAGAGGGTCCAGAGAGGTTGACAAAAATGATCCCAGGAATGAAATGCTTAACATATGAGGAATGTTTGAGGACTCTGAGACTATACTGGATGGAGTATAGAAGGATGAAGGGGAATCTGATTGAAACTTTCAGATGACAGTCATAGAGATGTACAGCACAGAAACAGACCCTTCATGGGAAAATGTGAGGTCCAACTTGTGCATGCCGACCAGATATCCCAAAGCAATCTTGTCCCACCTGCCAGCACCTGGCCCATATCCCTCCAAACCCTTCCTATTCATATACCCATCCAGATGTCTTTTAAATGTTGCAAATATAATAGCCTCCACCACTTCCCCTGGCAGCTCATTCCACACACGCACCACTCTCTGCTTGAAAATGTTTTGCCTTGGGTCTCTTTTATATCTTTCCCCTCTCAACCTAAACCTATGTCCACTAATTCTGGACTCCCCCACCCCAGGGAAAAGATCTTGCCTATTTACCATATTCATGCCCCTCGTGATTTTATAAACCTATAGAAGGTCACCCCTCAGTCTCTGACGATCCAGGGAAAACAGCCCCAGACTGTTCAACCTCTCCCGATAGCTCAAGCCCTCCAACTCTGACAACATCTTTGTGAATCTTTTCTGAACCCTTTCTAGTTTCACAACATCCTTCCGAAGGAGACCATAATTGCACGTAATATTCCAAAAGTGGCCTAACCGATGTCTTGTACTGCTGCAATATAACCTCCCAACTCCTGTACTCATTACTCTGACCAATAAAGGAAAGCATACCCAAATGCCATCTTCATATCCTATTTACCTGTGACTTTACTTTCAAGGACCTATGAACCTGCACTCCAAGGTTTCTTTGTTCAGCAACACTCCCTTGGACCTTACCATTAAGTGTATAAGTCCTGCTAAGATTTGCTTTCCCAAAATGCAGCACCTTGCATTTATCTAAATTAACTCCATCTGCCACTCCTCAGCCCATTGGCCCATCTAATCAAGATCCCATTTTAATCTGAGCTAACCTTCTTTGCTGTCCACTATACCTCCAATTTTGTCATCTGCAAACTTACTAACTATACCTCTTATGCTCACACCCAAATCATTTACATAAATGATAAAAAATAGTGGACCCAGCACCAATCCTTGTTCCACTCCACTGGTCACAGGTCTCCAGTCTGAAAAACAACCCTCCACCACCACCACCCTCTGTCTTCTACCTTTGTGCCCGTTCTGTATCCAAATGGCTAGTTCTCCCTGTATTCCATGAGATCTAACCTTGCTAACCAGTCTACTATGGGGAACATTGTCGAACGCCTTACTGAAGTCCATATGGATCACGTACACTGCTCTGCCCTCATCAATCCTCTTTATTACTTCTTCAAAAAAACTCAATCAAGTTTGTGAGACATGATTTCCCACACACAAAGCCATGTTGACTATCCCTAATCAATCCTTGCTTTTTCAAACACATGTACATCCTGTCCCTCAGGATTCCCTCCAACAGCTTGCCACCACCAATATCAGGCTCACTGATCTATAGATCCCTGGCTTGTCCTTACCACCTTTCTCAAACAGTGGCACCATGTTAGCCAACCTCCAGTCTTCCGGCACCTCATCTGTGACTATCGATGATACAAAGATCTCAGCAACAGGCCCAGCAATCACTTCTCTCACTTCCCACAGAGTTCTAGGGTACACCTGATCAGGTCCTGGGGATTTATCCACCTTTATGCTTTTCAAGACATCCAGCACTTCCTCCTCTGGAATATGGACATTTTGCGAGATGTCACCACCAATTTCCCTACACTCTATATCTTCCATGTCCTTTTCCACAGTAAACACTGATGCAAAATACTCCCCCATCACCTGCGGCACCACATAAAGGCTACCTTGCTGATCTTTGAGGGGCCCTATTTTCTCCTAGTTACCCCTTTATCCTTAATATATTTGTAAACTCCCTTTGGTTTGTCCTTAACTCTACTTGCCAAAGTTATCTCATGTCCCTGTTTTGCCCTCCTGATTTCCCTCTTAAATATACTTTTACTTTCTTTATACTCTTCTAAGGATTCACTCAATCTATCCTGTCAGTACTTGACATATACTTCCTTCTTTTTCTTAACCAAATCCTCAATTTCTCTCGTCATCCAGCATTCCCTATACCTACCAGCCTGCCCTTTCACCCTAACAGGAAAATACTTTCTCTGGACTCTTGTTATCCCATTTCTGAAGGCTTCCCATTTTCCAGCTGTCCCTTTACCTGCGAACATCTGCTCCCAATCAGTTTTTGAAAGTTCTTGTCTAATACCGTCAAAATTGGCCTTTCTCCAATTTAGAACTTCAACTTTTAGATCTGGTCTATCCTTTTCTATCACTATTTTAAATCTAATAGAATTATGGTCGCTGGCCCCAAAGTGCTCCCCCACTGACACCTCAGTCACCTGCCCCGCCTTATTTCCCAAGAGTAAGTCAAGCTTTGCACCTTCTCTAGTAGGTACATCGACGTACTGAATCAGAAAATTTTCTTGTGCATACTTAACAAATTCCTCTCCATCTAAACCCTTAACACAATCCCAGTCCCAGTCTATGTTTAGAAAGTTAAAATCCCCTACCATAACCACTCTATTATTCTTACAGATAACTGAGATCTCCTTACAAATTTGTTCCTCAATTTCCCGCTGACTATTAGGCGATCTATGATATAATCCCAATAAGGTGATCATCCTTTCTTATTTCTCAGTTCCACCCAAATAACTTCCCTGGATGTATTTCCGGGAATATCCTCCCTCAGTACAGCTGTAAATCTATCCCTTATAAAAAAATGCCACTCCCCCTCCTCTCTTGCCTCCCTTTCTATCCTTACTGTAGTATTTATATCCTGGAACATTAAGCTGCCAGTCCTGTCCATCCTTGAGCCATGTTTCATACTGAACAACCTGGACAGATGGACATTGGGAAGATGTTTCCATTGGTGGGAGAGACTAGGACCTGAGGACACAGCCTTAGAATAAAGGGAAGACCTTTTAGAATGGACATAAGGAGAAACATCTTTAGCCAGAAAGTGGTACATTTGTGAAATTCATTGCCCCAGAAGGCTGTGGTGGCAAGGTCTTTGAGTATATTTAAGACAGCGATAGTTAAGTTATTGATTGCCAAGGGGATCAAAGGTTACCGGGAGCAAGTGGGAAAATGGGATCGAGAAACCTTTTGGCCATGACTGAGTGGCAGAGCAGAATTTCTGCTCCTATGTCTTATGCTCTCATGATCTAATAGTTTCATGGTCATGAAAAGTAATGCTAACTCCTCCTGATTTCTATCTGACAAGTCATCCAAGTATCATGGTAGGTTTATTGCCTCTGAATCAAAGAGTTTGAATACAAGTTCTACTTCAGCAAGGGTGACACTTCCAGTAGTGCTGCATTGCTGATGCTAACCTTTGCATGATGTATTTTACTGAGGCTCTGCTTGCTGAATAGGCACATACTGAAGCTGCTGTGGCAATATTTTGAAAATTAGCAGAGGAGTTATCCCCAGTGTCTTGTCAAATATTCATACCTCAATCAGATTATCTGCTTTATTAACACGTTGCTACTTGTGAGACTGTTTTGCACTTTAGCCGCCACACACTTGGCATTAAAACAGTGGCTTCACTTCAAATATCCAGGTTTTGTGGCTGTAATGTGCTGTGGACACCCAGTGATCTTGAAAAGTGCTATATAAATGAAAATAATTTATTTCTGTCTTTTCTACTAGCTGTTAAATTAGGATTATGAACCGCAGTCTCCAGATAGTTAGTCTCAGCATCTAGATTATCAGCCCAATAACATGGCACTCCCACTAACTTTTTCCCTTATTAATATATCCACTTCCTGCACCTTCATCCTTGAACCCCACCCCACTAATCACAACAAGGATAGAAACCCACCTAGTCCTCACCTTCCACCCCATTATTCTCCAGATACATCGCATTATCCTCTGCCATTTCCAGCATCTACAATCAGACTCCACCACCAAAGATATATTTCCATTCGCATCCCTATCTGTGTTCCGCAGAATCTATTCCTTCTGCAACTCCCTCGTTAGGTCCATGCCCCCCACCAACCCACCCTCCACTCCCAGCACCATCCATTTCCACCGAAGAGGTGTAGAACCTGCACCCACACCTGTCCCCTCACCTCTGTCTTTTCACATCCAGCAGAGATTTTCCTGCACATCTACTGTGTCCATTGCTCTCGATGTGGTCTCCTCTACATCAGGGAGACAGAACACCAAATTGCATTTCAGGGAACATTTCTGGAACACACACACCAAACAACCACTGTCCTGTGGCCAACCAAATCAACTCTCCCTCCCACCCCATCACCACCAAATCCTAGCTACCTGACTACTGGAGGAGGAACACCTCATCTTCCACCTTGGGACCCTTCAACCACACAATATCAACATCAACTTCACTCGTTTCCAAATCTCCTCTCCCCCACCTCATCCCAGATCCAACCCTCCAACTCAGCACCACACTCTTGACCTGTCCTACATGTTCATCTTCCTTCCCACCTAGCTGCCCCACCCTCCCCTCCAACCTATCACAATTACCCCACCTTCATCTACCTTCCTACTTAACTCTCATCACCCCACCCCCTGCACGTTCCCAATGAAGGGCTTATGCCCAAAACATTGACTCTCCTGCTCCTCAGATACAGCCTGTGCTTTTCCAGTGCCATTCTCTTTGACTATAATATGCAAGGGCAAAAGACTAAAGTTTATTTATAATTCTACCTACCACCTTGTTGTATGAGAATTCACTTGAATCTCAAAAGTAATTAAGCTTGTCTTTTCTTTTAACAATGTGATTGACAGCATTAGGGAGTTGACAGTTGGAAGTACAGTGCTTTTTGTTGTTACTTGTGTTTTGTCACCATGAATTGGCTGTAATGCAATTGATGAGTAGGTAAACCCTATTTATAAAACAGGAACTTTTGTATATGTGACTTGGCTATTAAGGATTTCCATTTCCAACACAAGTGTTGCGGTGCATGGAGGAATGCAATGTTTACACCAACAAAGTCTTAAGTTGACATTGCATCTTCAGTTGACCTGCATGCTTTGCTGTGAAGAGCTTTTTGAGAGGCACTCCATAATTTTTGTTCTTTCTTTTGCAAATTTTGCTGTGTTACCCATAAATATGGGAGGACAAAGTGATAAGAATGTTTACAAAAAGTGTCCTGGTGATAACACTGCAGGTGATGAACATTAAAGAAAGGATATAACACTTGAAGAGAAGCTTAGATGATTATAAAGCGCTTTGAACGTATTGAAAGAACACGTGATATTATTTGTGCAACAAGAATAAAGGAGTCTACATTAGGCACCATTGGAGACAATGCAGAAAAGGTTTAAAGCAAGCTGTATTGCTGGAATAAGCCTCAGTACTAGCAAATCTGTGAGGTCACCCACAACGGAACTTGCGGAGATGGAGTGGCTTCCAAGTGTGTGGATAGAAGATCACTTGAAAAGCTATCTGGGACCAGCTTAAAAGAGAAAGCCTTATCAATTTATGAGGTGCTCAGAAAAAAAAGCTGAAAATCCTGCAGTTGTGCCTGCCTTTCCAGCTACCCACAAACCCACCAACACACTAGAAGAGCAGCTAATGAACTAGAAAGACCCTATACATACAGCAAGCAAAACTAATGTCATTTACAAAATATCTTGCAAGAACTGTAACAAACACGACATTGGGCAAACATTTCATCACCATACTAGGTAACATCATCAGTGAGCCTCTGGATGAAGCACTGTTGGTGTAGCCCACTTTCTATTTGTGTTTAGGGTTCCTTGGGCTGGTGATGTCATTTGCTGTGGTGATGCCATTTCCTGTGGTGATGACATTTTCTGTTATTTTTCTCAGGGGATGGTAAATGGGATCTAAGTCAATGTGTTTGGCGATAAAGCTCGAGTTGGGATGCCATGCTTCTAGGAATTCTTGTGTGTGTCTCTGTTTAGCTTGCCCGAGGATGGATGTGTTGTCCCAGTCGAAGTGGTGTCCTTCCTTACTCATATGTAAGGATACTAGTGAGAGTGGGTCATGTCTTTTTGTGGCTAGTTGATGTTCATGTATCCCGGTGGCTAGTTTTCTGCCTGTTTGTTTGTTCATTGTTTGTCCAATGTAATGTTTGTTACAATTCATGCGTGGTATTTTATAAATTACATTAGTTTTGCTTGTTGTCTGTGTAGGGTATTTCAAGTTCATTAGCTGCTGTTTAGTGTGTTGGTGGGTTTGTGAGCTACCATGATGCCAAGAGTTCTGAGTAATCTGGTGGCCATTTCTGAGATGTCTTTGATGCAGGGGAGAGTGGCTAGGGTTTCTGGATGCACTTTGTCTGCTTGTTTGGGTTTGTTGCTGAGAAATCGGCGGACTATGTTCACTGGATGCCTGATCTTTTTGAAGACATTGTATAGTTGATTTTTCTTTGCTCTTCATAGTTTCTCTGTGCTGCAGTGTGTGGTGGCTCATTGGAATAATGTTCTAATGCAGCTTGGTTTGTGGATGTTGGGATGATTGCATCTGTAGTTCAGTGTTTGGTCTGTATGTGTTGTTTTCCTGTAGACGCTGGTCTGAAGTTCCCCATTGGCTGTTCACTCTAGTGTGACATCTAGGAATGGCAGTTTGTTGAAAAATCACCTATACAGTGTATTCAAAAAGATCAGGTATCCAATGAACACAGTCTGCCGATTTCTCAGCAACAAACCCAAACAAACAGACAAAGTGCATCCAGAAACCCTAGCCACTCTCGCCAACATGAAAGACATCTCAGAAATGACTGGCAAACTACTCAGACCTCTTGGCATCATGGTAGCCCACAAACGCACAAACCCACCAACGCACTAAAAAAGCAGCTAATGAGCTTGAAAGACCTTATACATACAACAACCACCTTGTCTGGGACAGCACATCCATTCTCAAACAAGCCAAATGGAAGCACGCACAAGAATTCCCAGAAGCATGGCATTCCAACCGGAACTCTATCACCAAACACATTGACTTGGATCCCATTTAACCCCTCCCCTGAGAAAAATAACAGGAAATGACATCACCACAGCAAATGATGTCACCAACCCAAGGAAACCTAAACATATAAATAAAAGAAGGCCATACCATCAGTGCTTCATCGAATGCTCACTGATGATGTTGCCTAATATGGTGACAAAATCCCTGAAAATGAACCTTCCAGCTCAATCAGCAAACTTGCATCCAGAACCTCAATCTGAGTTGCAGATCATCTCAAAACTTATTAACTACCATATTTGTTTTGATTTTGAGCAATATTTTTCAACTGTTTTTCCATATTATTTTTATTTGCAATGTTCTTTGGCACGAGGTCTCACAAGAATGCAACTATTGTGTTACAGCAGAAAGGATTGCATAAGAAACAATGAGCTGAAAATGTGTTGCTGGAAAAGCGCAGCAGGTCAGGCAGCATCCAAGGAACAGGAGAATCGATGTTTCGGGCATCAGCCCTTCTTCAGGAATGCATAAGAAACAATGAGGCTCACAGCTCCCTGCTGAGCCTGGCGATTACTCGTAACTTTTGCACCATCCATGTAAAGTGCAGATATAGAAGAAGGAAAGCTTTTTTGATTACAAGTGGAAGAAGAAGCTCTGTTTATTTTCAATTATTGGTGACACTGTGTTTAGTAGCTGGCTTGTGGTGTTGCTGTAGCTTCATAGTTCTGCATCCAGCGGTAGAGAATGAAACACTATTATCAATGTTTGTGTTGGCAAACAGTGCTCCCATGGATTGGAGTACTTTCTCAGATAGAAACTACAAATAAAAGAAATTACTTAGACACATACTTGGATACTTCACTCAGTTTACATATCGTTTAGAAGAAAGGAGAGTGTGGTTTTCTAACATAACCAATTTAGCTTGAAAGTTATGATTCAAAATGCTTGGCTTGCCTTTTCAATTCTATACACTTGGTTAGTTTTGGAATACTGAGTTCATTTCATGTCTCCCTGCTATAAGAAAGATGTTGTGAACCTTGAAAAGGATCACAAAAGATTTACAAGGACGTTGCCAGGGTTGGAAGGATTGAGCTATAGGGTGAGGCTGAATAGGTTGGGGTTGTTTTCCCTGGAGAGTCGGAGGCTGAGGGATGACCTTGTCGAGGATTGTAAAATCACGAGGAACATAGAAAAGGTGAATAGCCAAGGTCTTTTTTCCAGAGTAGGGGAGTCCAAAACTAGAGGACATAGGTTGAAGGTAAGTGGAGAAAAATATAAAAGGGGCAACTTATTCACACGTGTGATGCGTGTATGGAATGAGCTACCAGAGGAGGTGATGCAGGCTGGTACAATTACAACATTGAAATATGATTTGGAGGAGCCAGTGTTGGACTGGGTTGGACAAGGTCAAAAGTCCCATAGCACCAGGTTATAGTCCAACAGGTTTATTAGGGAGCATTAGCTTTCGGAGCGTTCCTCCTTCATCACGTAGCTTCTGAAACCTAGTGTTTCCAAATAATCCTGTTAGGTTATAATCTGGTATTGTGGGATTTTAACATTTAAATTGCATCTGGATGGGTATATGAGTAGGAAGGGTTTAGAGTGATATGGACCAAATGCTGGCAAATGGAACTAGAGTAATTTAGGATATCTGGTCAGCATGGATGTATGGACCGAAGGATCTGTTTCCATACTGTACAGCTCTAGGACTCTTATGCTGTCTGCAGCTTAAAACCAAGAACTAACAGATGCTATTTTGAAATGATTTATGACTGAAATAGATGAATCGCCTACTTGGAACTGAACAGTACACAGTTTAGATCAATGTTTCATTTCAAGACAAGCAAGTTATTGGGCAATGAAAGTATCTACACATTGAAGCATGAGGCACGTGTGAAGTCTAATGTGATATCACTCAATACATCTGGAGAATAGGGAACTAACTAATCTTGTTCATTGCTGAAACAAAATGGAAGATGTCACACTGAGGTATCAATAGATGTTTGTACAAAACTATCCTTGCACATGGAGCTAATTTTGGGATTGTAGAGGGGGTATTTCAATATTTTCCACTGAAATTTCTGTTCCTGGTGGATAAGCCTTCCTCAATGGAACACAATTACAAAATTAGTTAACTTACTATAGCTAACTTAGGAGTTGTTTCTTTGGCCTCAAAATTTACAGGGATGTGGCAAAGGAACAAGAATGTTCATTAGAAGTGCTGACTCACCATCTCAACTCAGATTTGGGATGTCTTACACAGACCCTGTGATGTCATCTGTACCCTAGCCTTCGAGCTACAGATTTCTTCTGTTGGCTTGCATTTTCTGTAAGGATTCACCTTGTTTATGTGTCATTTTCTGATTTTTTTTTTACATTGCTACTTGGTTTTTGGCATACACTGTCACCGGCAATCAGTAGTATGTTTCTCATTGACATTTTCTGAATCAGAAGCATGTCTTTTTATCTTTAAAGACCACGTGCCAATTTCTGCTAGTTGGTGCCATTTACAAATCGTGCATTGTTGTGTATCATGTTGTCACCATGTTGTTTCAGCCAGAAGGGACAAGTAGCTGATTCATCATCTTCCGGATGTCCCCAGCATTAAAACTGACAGTATTCAGCCTAATTGATTCACTCCACATGATATAAAGAGATGGCTGAAGGCACTGAATTGTACAAAAGTTCTGGACCCTGACAAAGTTCCATCATCAGTGATTTGTGCGTCAGAATATACTGCATCTCTAGCCAGGTTTTTCCAGTCACTTCCAACACTGACCTCTACTCAGTCATGTGGGAAATTGCCTAGGTATGTCCTGTATGAAAAAAGCAGAATAAATGTAATCAGGACTATTATCGCTCCGTCAACTCTTGATCAGCAATGTACTGATAGAAGGTGTCACCAACAGTGCTGTTAAACAGCACTTGCTTCACAATAATCTGCTCACTAATTTTCAGTTTGGGTTTCTCCACACCCACTTAACCCCTCACCACATTACAGCCTTGGTTCAAACATGCACAGAAGAGCTGAATGCGAAAGGGGACATGAGAGTGATAGCCCTCAACAATTCACTGAATGTGACATTAAGGATCTCTCGGAAAACTGGAGGAATTGGAGAAAAACTCTTCTCCAGTTGAAGTACTAACTGTCACAAAGGAGGATGGTTGCGGTTGTTCTGGTCTAGTCATCTCAACTCCAGGACATCTCTACAGGAAGTTGTCCAGATAGCTTGCTGGCGCAACCTTCTTCAATTGCTTCATCACTGACCCTCCCTGAAACAGAACATTAGGCATGGGGATGTTTATTGATGATTGTACAATATTCAGCACCATTTACAATTCAGATTCTGAAACAGTTCATTTTCAAATGGAGCAAGACTTGAACAATACCTAGGTGACTCTATAAGTGACAGGTAACATATGCTCATCACAAATGCCAGGCAAAGATTATTTTCAACAAAACAGTTGAAACCCTTGTTAAAGAGAGGCTATTAACAGTTACAAAGAGAAAAAATCAATAAAAGGGCCTAGTGGAGTAAGGAAGTGTAATGGGCAAAAAACATTTAGGAGAGCAAAGAGGAGGTATGGGGAGATAAGATGAGGCAGTATCTCAAGATACACCATACGTATATCAGAGGGAAGAAGCTGACCAGGGAAGGAGTAGGGAGAAAGCGAGGACAGCAGATGCTGGAGATCAGAGTTGAAAAGCATGGTGCTGGAAAAGCACAGCCAGTCAGGCAGCATCTGAGGAGCAGAAGGATCGACGTTTCAGGCAGAAGCTCTTCATCAGGAATGAGAGCACTTATGCTCGAAATGTCAATTCTCCTGCTGCTCAGATTCTGCCTGACCGGCTGTGCTTTTCCAGCACCACACTCTTCGACAGGGAAAGAGTAGGATCTATTAGGGACCAAGGGTGCAACCTGTGCACAGAGCCAGAAGACATTGGCAGGATATTAAAGGAGTCTGTCTTTACTCAGGAGAAGGAAAATGTGGGTACACAATTCAGGAAGAGAGGCTAGAAGACTCTTTTGCAGATTGACATAGAGAGTGTGGAGGTTTTGATGGGCTTAAAAGTGGACAAATGCCAGGGTCCAAACAAGTTGTGTTTCGGTCTGCTGTGGATGATAAATGAGGAAATTACAGGGCAAAAAGCAAAGAATTGTGGAGGCTGGAACACTGAAGGAAAAACAAAAATTGCTGGCAGAACTCCAAAAGTCTGACAGCATGTCAGTGGAGAGAAAGCAGAGTCAACATTTCAAGCCCTAGTAACCCTTCTTCAGTACTGCTGAGCTTCTCCAGCAATTTCTGCTTTCATGCAGGAAATTGTGGGGCTCTGACCCAAATTTTTAATTCTTCTCTGGCCACAGGGGAGGTGTCAGAGGACTGGAAAACAACTAATGTGGTTCCACTTTTCACGAAGAATGGTAGAGATAAACCAGGGAATTACAGAGTCTCAAGTCAGTGGCGAGGAAACTAATGGAAAGAATTCCAAAGGAAAAGAAATACAAAACTTTGCTGAGTCCAAAGCTGGAGTAGTGTGTACCGTTCTGGTCACTGTATCATAGGAAGGATGTGATTGCACTGGAGGGGGTGCGGAGGAAACTCATCAAGATGTTGTCTGGGATGGAGCACATTAGCTATGAAGAGAGGCTGGATAAGCTTGAGTTGTCTTCTTTAGATCAGGGAAGGCTGAGCTGGGAGCTAATAAAAGATATGCAGGATTTTAAAGGTCATAGACAAGGTGCATAGAAAGCAGCTGTTCCCCTTAGTTGAACAGTCAATGACAAGACAGCATAATTTTAAAGTGAAGGGGAAGTGGTATAGAGGGGATTTGAGGGAATTGCGTGCTCAAATTAGTTCAGCTTTTCTAACAATAGGTGTGAAGTCTGTCTATGTTCCAATGTTTAGTCAGACTGACAATGTTCCCTCCCAATTGGGGAACAATTCAGCAGTCCAGGACATTCGGCCTCGGACCTTCAAGTGACCATCCTCCAAGGCTGACTTCAGGGCAAGCAGAGTGGCTGAGCAGAAGCTGATAGTGAAGTTCGGTGCCTTTGGGAATGGCCTTAACCATGACCTTGGCTTCATGTCACACTACAGGTGACCCACAGCACAAGACACACACACACTCTCTCTCTCTCTCTCTCTCTCTCTCTCTCTCTCCCTCATATGCTCACACATGTACCCTCTCACAGACACGTATCCCTTCACACTCACACGCAATTAACCAAGCTTACACATACACACATAAATAGACACACACTCTATCACATGCACTCATACCCACATGCACACTCACTCTGTCGCTCCTACATGTGCACGCATATAAGCTTATGCGATGAATTTGTTTATGCAGAATTGCATTTTATTTTGCTCAAAAACTGCATGAATCTGTGTAAAACTGTGATGGTCTTTCCAGTCTGACAAAACATTGGGACACAGACAGACTTCACACTTATTATTAGAAAAGCTGAACTACCTTGAGAATTTATTTTAAAAGAAGTTCTAGGATTTACATATCAAAGAACAGAAACCAGCATCCAATTTTAAAACATGAAAGATTTAATCTAAAATGGTTTAATGTATCACATCTCCGTGACACTGGACTCCTTTAGCTGTAAATAATGTGATCATGATCTTATCCTCCATAACCACCTGATGCTTCCAAATAAACCTGTTGGACTATAACCTGGTGTTGTGTGATTTTTAACTTTGTATACTCCAGTCCAATGCCGGCACCTCCAAGTCAATCTTCTGACAAACACTTATGAGGCTTTGCCACACCCTACCCACAGGTTGCTACTATTATATGTGAACTGCTTGTCCGATTGCTAATGCTGGTTCAATTAGGCTGGGATGGGCTGCTCATCAGGCTTTGAGGTTTGGCTGATGTTTCAGGATCTGCATAATTGATTTGGGCTTCCTCTCCCATCTCAAGCTGGTTCTTCTCTTTGAATCGTCTCACTGTGAGGTGGTCTCTCTGGGTCTGGTTAGTCTGATGATGTTAAAAATGACCTACAAGGAGCTGGAGATGCCAGTCAGTGGTGCTCTCTGCTGGTGAAGAAGGTGCAAAACACAGAGAGAACTGGAGCTCCAGGTTGCCCCTTTTATCCCCCATTCCATGCCTTTCTGTGTCCTGTGTCCTGTGTCCAATACTAGCATCAGGCAGGGGATATGAAGATTGAATGATGATCGGCTGAGGATCCTGGGATTTTATTCATTAGAGTTTAGAAGGTTGAGGGGAGATCTAATAAAACCTTACAAGATCATGCATGGCTTAGAAAGGGTGATGCTGGGAAGTTGTTTTCGTTAGGCCGAGAGACTAGGACCCGTTGGCACAGCCTTAAATTTAGAGGGGGTCAATTTTGAATGGAAAATGAGGAGACATTTCTTCTGCCTCAGAGTGGTGGGCCTGTGGAATTCATTGCCACCGAGCGCAGTTGAGGTCGGGATGTTGGGTGCCTTCAAGGCAGAGATTGGTAAATTCTCGATCTTGCAAGGAATTAAGGGCTACGGGGAGAGTGCAGGGAAGTGGAATTGAAACACCCATTAGCCATGATTAAATGGCAGAGTGGACTCCAATGGGCTGATTGGCCTTGCTTCTACTCCTATGTCTTATGGTCTTATGGAGTGACCAGTTTCCATATTTGGATGTGGCAGGACATGGTTTTGAACCTTCAAATGTCAGGTCCTGTCCTTGTTATGCTGTGCCGCTGGTCTCCTGCTGAGCTGGGTGTCACCAATTCTGTGTAGCATTCTACTAATAAAGCAGACTGAGTGGAGTTCATTCTGAACCAGTTAGCATCTGGCTAATTATTTCCAAGCCTGTCTAGATTCAATGGGGAGTCTTTCGGAAAGCAATAAATGCTGGCCAATCCAGTGATGCCCTGAACGGGAAACGAAAAGTCCTGAAAAGTGTTTAAGCGAGGGCAATAATGGGACCTACAAAGTCTAAAATATCCAGTTGGCCACTAGTTCAGCATTGGAAGTTATTTGTTGTCATGACGCTTCTACTTTGTCCAGTATATTCACAGAGCACTTATATCATTAGTCTTACAATCATGCTATGTTATGTGAGAGACACTGGAAGTAGTCAGTATGGTCACCATTTTAATTAGTGATATTGTGTCAAATTTTGGGAGAAAGTGAGGACTGCAGATGCTGGAGATCAGAGCTGAAAATGTGTTGCTGGAAAAGCGCAGCAGGTCAGGCAGCATCCAAGGAGCAGGAGAATCGACGTTTCGGGCATAAGCCCTTCTTCGGGAATGAGGAAAGTGTGTCCAGCAGGCTAAGATAAAAGATAGGGAGGAGGGACTTGGGGGAGGGGCGTTGGAAATGCGATAGGTGGAAGGAGGTTAAGGTGAGGGTGATAGGCTGGAGAGGGGGTGGGGCCGGAGAGGTCAGGAAGAAAATTGCAGGTTAGGAAGGTGGTGCTAAGTTTGAGGGTTGGGACCAATGTATGTGAATTCTGAAATGATGGGACAATAATTCAAACGTGTATGCAAAATGTGAACACTGCAGATGATCTTACACAGTTAATATTGGGGTGAGCCACACTGGTGGGAATGAAAATGAAAGAAAGTTTGCCAGATGGAAGAAATGCTATGAAATTTATTGAGCTGTAAATATCAAGGAATTTAACAAAACATTCCCACATAAACTAATGTTTATGATGTTTACATTTCCTAGAACACACAAGTAGAGGCCCATGATGTTTACCTTTTTTATTAATTGTCTATGGTCTCATCACAAATTAAGATGGATTTGAAATTTGTGTAAAAGGGTAATAGTCAGTTAAAACATTCTTCATTTTCCAATGACCTCAATTATGAAGGAATCACAATGAGCTCCTGATATTCTGTCAACCATTTTACATTTTCACAAAATCTATTTCTATTTATGAGAATGTATGCTTTGATCTGGTGGCTAAATATGAATACCACTTTGTCATTTTTTATGTAAGCAATGAGTCACAAACGTTATTTGTGCAATTTCCACAGTGAGGAATTAAGACTGCAGTTGAGAAATGTTGCTTCCATGTATGAGCTTTTCAAGGGAGTGAAGTACCATTTAAGATTGAGAGTTGTTCAATGGGCAGCTTACTTCCCTTTTTCTCTCATAGTGTGGCAGTCTGCAGAGAAAACAATCTGCATTATTGAGGATGTTCAGGCATGTTCATGTCCTTCACTCTCCTGATCACAAAGCCAGAGTGATCATGACCTGCTTGAACTTTCCTTTTGTGAGCTCTCGATCCCTTTGATTAACTATTGGGTTTCACCTTACTATCTGTAACTGGCCACTATCCCTGTCATCAGTCCCGCAGTGACCCAGTAAAATGAGGTCCATTCCCAGTCTAGAGTTGCCCACTTTCCCCAGGAGGGATGGACTGACTTTGATAAGCTTCCTGACCATTAATGACTCCATAACCAACTGTGGACCACTCCCAGATTTATTTGGCAGGACAACCCCAACTGACCATGGCCCAATCCCAGGGACTGAGCTCTCAACAGCATTCTGAATGACCTGCAACAAATACCAGACTCCTTATATTTGACCTTAGAATCACAGAATCCTCACAATGTGGAAGCAGGCCATTTGGCCCATCAAGTATGCAACGACCCTCCAAACAGCAGCCCACCCAGATTCACCTTCCTCAGACTTGAGCACTGACTGAGGCCCAATCCACGGAGTCCACAGCAGAGATCCCCAGACTTGCATAGTAACAAATGCCTGACTGATCATTTCAAGTGTTCTGGACTGGAACCAGATCAGCCCTGCTTATTGTGTTGTGTTCTCCCTAACTGACTGGAGTCCAGCCTTACCTGTCTAAACACTCATCCTCTTGACTTTCACACATTAACAGTTTCTTCAAGCACATGCTGTGTGTTTAGCACACAAGCTGCTATTACATACTGCAGGTCTGATGTTGATGTAGCTTTGCAACAACGTCCACCTCCTCTCTGATTCTAACTCTAACTTTTACTCTTCTATGCTTCGTACCACCACAAACTATCTGCCTCTCCTTTCTGCATGAAACCACAGAGGGTGACTGTCTCTAACTCAGCACTGAAGACTTCATGTGCTAGCCAGCAGGCTAAGGCAAAAAGGATGCATGCCTTCACCTTAGCACTAAAAAGTTAATAGAGAAACAAAAGAAGGCTAGCTTCTCAAAACACAAAATGCCCTGCCACCAAGTGTGCATGTCATTGCTTTCCCTCAGCTGTAATGTACATGCTTGAAGCTGACAAGTTGCGCTAGAGTTGGATCAGACAAAGCATGACAATGATGTGAGGCTTTGTTGACAACGAGTTGTGTAGATGAAGGGTCCACAAAATCACCTTGCATACATGAAGTATTTGCATATGGTTATAAGCTAGATGATTGGCACTGCCACTCTCTGAACTGCAATGGGTGTTGTTAAGATAAGTTGCTTGCTCTGTTTTACAGGAAATTTGAAGGTATGATGTTAATACAGTGAGTTTGGCTGCTAATGTAATGCGGAATTAAGCTTCTCACCCAATGGTGCAATTCTAAGCTCATCATCTAAGGCACGAAGACTTAATCTAGAGAGTTTTTTCAACATTGAGTGTTGGAGTTATGTCTGCATGGTATTTCACCTGTTGCAGCAATGTTTCTGTTATCCCTCACACCTCAAAAGCCAGGAGTCAATAGCATGGTATTGGAGATCCCAACAAAAGTTGATTGCAGCTACCTATTACATACAAACGTTACATTTGCAGACACATCAGCTATCAATAGGCTATGAGGTTACTGTCAACATCACTGCTGGCTATTGTCTCTCAACATTATCGTGGCATCATCATTGAAGTTTTCTTCCTCAGTTTCTTTGTGCTTGCTCGATATCTTGCTGTAAGATGAGCTCTGTTCCTTCACAATGTAGCATCATGATCAGCAGTTAGAGTGTGAAACAAACACAGAGAATTCTGGAGAAACTCAGCATCTGCAGGGAAAGAAATCGAGTTAAAATTTTAAGCCCTGCATGAATCTTCTCAGGACCGAGAAATATTGGTCTCTTTTTTAAGTACTTTTGGCAAGATTGAGGAAATGTGAAAGTAATAGATAGTGTAGAGGATCAGTACAAAAGACAAATGGATGTTTAAAGGTGGTGAAAGAGAAAACGAGATGTAAAATGGGTGCAAATTAAAATGTAAAAGGGAGGGGATGGTCTTCACTACTGAGAGCAAAGTAGCTAAGACACAAACAAGACCATACACTGTTGGGGGTTTGGGGGTGAGAGAAGAAAATGTAAGAAAAATAGAGGACTGACATAATGTGGTCATGATTCAGAGATGCCGGTGTTGGACTGGGGTGTACAAAGTTAAAAATCACACAACACCAGGTTATAGTCCAACAGGTTTAATTGGAAGCACACTAGCGCTCGGAGCGACGCTCCTTCATCAGGTGATTCACCTGATGAAGGAGCGTCGCTCCGAAAGCTAGTGTGCTTCCAATTAAACCTGTTGGACTATAACCTGGTGTTGTGTGATTTTTAATAATGTGGTCAGTTTCTGAAGCCTTTGGAACAAAAACAAAAATTGTTGAAGAAACTCAGCAGGTCTGGCAGCATCTGTGGGAAGAAAACAGAGTTAACATTTTGAATCTAATGACTTCATTAGAAATGATAGCAGTTGGGAAACAATAGTATTTATACAGAAAATGAAGTTGGGCGATATGGTGGTGGGGGAGGGGATAGAAAGGAGTGGTGAGCAGAGAAGTGAAGATGGAACCTAGAGAGAGAGAGAGAGAGAGAGAGAGAGGTATGAAAGTGTAAGGTAAACAAGGGGATTCTGGATGGCAGGCCAGGACTGAAGAGAAGCTAAATAAAGGATGATAAGAGCTGTGGGTAGCAGAGAAGAATCTGTCCTGAAAGCAAACCGTAGAATGTGATAATAGGAGGGAGAGTGGTGAAAGTGTGTTGGCTGTGCTGAAAGCAACCCAAGTCATGACAGGATTGGGTGTGGGGTGGGTAAGAAAATGTGGAAGGATGGAATCAGGCTGTAAAGGTACTGAACTCAACACAAAGTCCGAGAGGCCCCCTGTTGTTCCAATGTGCGCTGAGGGTCACTGAAGCACTATAGCAAGCCTGAGACAGAAATGTTAGTGTGGAACATGGTGGTGTGTGTTGAAGTGTCAGGCAACTGGATGTTCTAGGTCATTTTTGTGGTTAGAGCATCTGTGTTTTGTCTCACAGGAAACCACACTGTGAGCAGCGAATACAATAGACCAGATTGAATGAAGTACAGATAAATCGCTCCTACACATGGAAGGTACAGCTGATGCCCTTGCTAGTAAGGAGGGAGGAGGTAAATGGGCATGTATTACATCAGCTGCGATTGTGTAGGAACGTGCCAAAGGAAGGGGAGTGCGGAGGCATTGGAAATGGACGTGGAAGGGACCAGGATGTCCCAGAGGGAATAGTCCCTGCAGAATGCTGACAAAGGAGGGGAAGGGAATATGTGTCTGGTGGTGACAATCTTCTGGAGGTAGTGGATTTGGTGGCTTACGATCCTCTGGATGCAGAGTCTGGTGTGCTGGTAAGTGAGGATCTGGGGACCCTATCATTGTTGTGGGAAGAGAGAGAAGGGTGACAGCAAAAGTGGAAGAGATAGGCCGGACATGGCGAAGGGCCTAGTCAACCAGTAATAGCAGGGAATGCTCAATTATGGAAAAAGGTAGATATTTTCTGAGGTGCAGAAGATGGCATCATCAGAATAGATGCTGCAGAGACAGAGAAACTGGGGAATGGGATGGAGTCTTTGCAGGAAGGATGGTGTGAGCATGTATAGTCAAAGTAACTGTGGGGGTCAGTGGGTTTGTAATGGATATTGGTGGCCAGCTTATCCCCAGAAATGGAAGAAAAAGAGAAATTGAGGAAGAGAAGAGAGGAGTCAGAGATGGACCAGGTGAAGGTGAGGGCAGGGTGGAAATTGGAAGCAAAATGAATAAATCTATCCAATTCCAAATGAGAGAGAAAAGTGGCGCCAATTACATCATCAATGTACCGGAGGAAGAATTTGTGGGGAGGGACGTGAGGAGGATTGGAATAAGGAATGTTACATGTGAACTGTGAATGTTCTGGAGTACTCACTTGCTAACAATGGACTCATGTTCAAAATGGAAATGGAAAGATATTTCAGAGACAAAATCACTGCCTCTGTTGTGTGACTCTACAGTCACTTGACCTTTATCCACCTTGAATTGTGGTAAACCATTATTCTTTAAACCTTGTGTTCAAGCAGGTCTTTCCTGGGACATCCCAATGGTTTTGAAGAAAAGAAAATTGCATCATAGTTTCAATACAAATTCTAATAGAGCTTTAGCATCAGTACTATTCCTGAGTACACCTTGTTGGTTCTATCATGGATGAAATTAACTCTTGCTTCAACACAAAGTCAGTTTCCTTCTTGACCTTCGGCAAGAATATCAGAAGAACTTTCTTGCATGTGAACAGATGCAGCAACTTCGTTTCACGATGAATGTTAATGTGGTCTGCTGCCTTCAGCTTTCCTAGTCCTGTGCCGAGTGTAGAAATTCAGCTATGATATTTGTAGACTGATTCGCTTCTCCAGATCCTCTATTCTGAAAATCAGATATAATTCTGTACAGGCTTTTCTGCTTAAGAATGAAAAACAAAATGGGTTAGGACCACATATACAGTTCTAATTATGTTTTTCTTTCTATCTATTGAAGCGTTGTATTCAGTTGGCCAATAACTTTGAGTTCTCCTGGCCCATTTAATTTAGTGTATGATGATGAACAGAATATTTTTCAAACCGTGATCCTTTCTTAGAAATTGCTTCACTTTTATCTAAAATAAAACACGTGTTCCCTCCATTAGGCTATCAGCATTTTTAGTAGTTTCTGCATGGTTCCTTGTGCTTGCCAAGGAACACATCTCAACATTATTAATACCTGCTGTTTCGTGCATCTTGCTGTCTGTTGTGCACTTTTGCCTTGACTTATTCTGTGCAAGCTTCTTGCCACAATACGTGGAGATTGTAAATGATCTTTATCGTTTCAAAAATGGCATTCAGCCTGTTCACAAAACTATTTTTGTGGCTTTGCTTATTCCCACCACATGGAAAACAGTTGGCTAGGGTGTTTGATGAATATGTTTCCTGCCTCCTTTGCTTTTGTGCAGCCGCATTGCTGTTTTTAAATTAAACATACCTCCCTGAAAGGATCATTTTTGGAATATGGTTCTCCCTGCCATGTCAAATCAACAATCAACCTGTCCTCAGACTTCAAAGCTTGTCTGCCCAGTTTAATTGCCTTTGTTCAGGTTAAGTCAACCTTCAACATAAGTGGTCATTTGAGACTCTGTGACAATTCTATCAGTGGTCAGTTCTTTTGAAACTGCCATATTTACAGTTTTCTGCAAATTTGCATAGATACTTGATAAAAGCATCAATGCTTTCACCTTGCCATTGCTTGAAATATTCCAGTAACAGTAGGGTCTTTTCCATACTGGGAATTTCATTTACTGCCATCATATAATATCCTTCATCCTGTTGAGCTAATAATCAACATTTGAAGAGTTTTTAGATTAGATTACTTACAGTGTGGAAACAGGCCCTTCAGCCCAACAAGTCCACACCGCCCTGCCGAAGCGTAACCCACCCATACCCCTACATCTACACCTTACCTAACACTACGGGCAATTTAGCATGGCCAATTTACCTGACCTGCACATCTTTGGACTGTGGGAGGAAACCGGAGCACCCGGAGGAAACCCACGCAGACACGGGGAGAACGTGCAAACTCCACACAGTCAGTCGCCTGAGGCGGGAATTGAACCTGGGTCTCCAGCGCTGTGAGGCAGCAGTGCTAACCACTGTGCCACCGTGCCACCCAGTGTATGGAGCAAAAAAAAATTAACTTTGTTGAAGATTATTTCACTGTATTTTCTTCATGCAATGGCTGTAAACAAGAGCAAGGTCACGTGACATTATGTCATGGGTGGCACGGTGGCTCAGTGGTTAGCACTGCTGCCTCATGGTGCGAGGGATCGGTTCGATTTCAGCCTCAGGCAACTGTTTGTGTAGAGTGTGCACATTCTCCCTGTGTCTGTGAGTTTCCTCTGGATGCTCCAGTTTCCTCCTGCAATCCAAAGATGTGCAGGTTAAGTGAATCAACCATGCTAAATTGACCATAGTGTTCAGGGATGTGTAGTTGAGGTGCATTGGTCACAGGTAAATGTAGAGCAATGGGGTAGGAGAATAGGTCTGGGTGGGTTATTCTTCAGAGGGTCAGTGTGTACTTGTTGGGCCAAAGGGCCTGTTTCCACACTGTAGGGATTCTATAATACTAATGAATACTCTGTTCCATTAGTAAATTCAAATGAACTGCATACTATAAGAAACAGGCAAGTCTTATCAATAGAACTCCCAGTCAATGTTTGATATTATGCTTTGACCAATATAGCCTCTTTACTGTCTGCAATTTATGGCTTATTCTGGTCAAGTATGAACTGTACAGATACCTTAGATCTCCTTGACTAAGACTTGTCTTCTCCTCTGAGGATTACACTCTTTTCTCAGCTTATTTGACAGACTATTTGGCTTTCTTGAGAATGAGATTCTTTGGATTATAAAAGATCAGGTTACAGTGCATCAACAATGCCAACAGCTATGAGCTCTCTGATTAATTCTGTCTTCAACTCTCTGTATTCACTTTCATCAACTAGCCCGTAAAGAGGATTAATGAAATCATATATTGTGACTGTTAGGTTTCTCACTCATAAATATCTTAGTTTCATTCACTCTCAAGTTGTAATTTTGTATGAGCACTATGTAGGTGTGGTCTCTGTATGTGAAGTTGTTTAATAATTGACTTGTAAGTACTGTATTGCTGTGCCCATAGTGATTTTTTAAAAGAGAAAAAGCATTTAGACAGAGATTTCCTGGTATATCTTGGAATTTTGTTTTCATTCAGAGGGTCTGCCTGGACAGCATGCAAAACAACAGTTTTCACTGTATCTCAGTACTTGTGAAAACAATAAACCAATTAGCTTTACAAGTGAACTGCATAAACATGAAGCATTAGACTTTGGTTGGAAACATTAGGAATTGAGGGCTTTTTGTTTGGGCTTGGGGGAAATACCCACTGCACAGAAGAAAGTTTTTGTTTCAGTTTGGCACTTTGCATAAGCCTTGACTGAAGTTGGATGTGTAAATCAGTTGCTCTTGAGAATAGAGAGTAGTTTATAACTGTTAAGAAATGGGTTATGTCAGTGTAGAGAGTTTAGTTTGAATGTTTCCGCCCAGATATATTAGATTTAAACCCCAAAGGAGTTATTTGAAAAAAAGCAAGGTTGCTTGAAGGCTCAAAAAAGAGACTGTCTGACATTAAAGATTGGGATTTGAAGCCGCATTAAATTAAATCAAACCTAATGGAGGTGATGGAGAAAGAAATTCTCTGGTGTTTCTGGACTGTAAAGGGGTGCTGTTGGGATTTGGGAATTTATTATTGAAATCTTAAATCTCAAGTTATATGTAACATGTTTAGGTTGTTCTATCATATCTTAATTTCTTTTGTGTAATAATGATCTGTAAATAAAACCAAATGTGCAGCATTGCACGTTTGCATTTCAGTGAAAGATAATCTTGTTAAAGCCAAAATAAAACCAAAATGCGATCTTTCATTCCAGACATCTGTTTGGGATTTGACTTGTGCAGTAATAACATAAACTTGGATTATATCACTTGGAGGCTTGTCTAAGATTTTGAATTCACTGGATTTGGCTTTGTGTCTTTGCTTTAAATTAATGACGATGTGTTGTTTCTAGATATGAAGCCTTGTGTATTGTGGTTAAGCTTATTGTACTCAGATTAAAGATGGTTTTGGACATTCTTAAGAATTGAACAGAAGTGGCAGGTCTAAATGTGGATTATTTGAAATCGTTGACAAAAGTAAGAGAGTTAACAGATGAACTGAAGGTCGAAGTAAAGACAGTTTTTCGTTATGATGAGATGCTTTGAATGATTAGCCAACATTTAGAATCAGAGAAAAAGGAAATTGGAAATTGGGATGTTACAGTTAGAAGTAGTTAAAAGAGAAAGTGAAGGAGAACTGACTTGACATAGACAAGAGAGAAAACCAGACAGACATAGAGTTAAGAAATAAAACAAAGAACCATAGATGCTGGAAATCTGAAGGAACTCAGCAGATCTGGCAGCATCTGTGGAGAGAAAGCAAAGTTGATGTTATTCAAGTCAAGTAAATGTTAGTGGTGCTGTGGCTAAGTTGGTTAAAGCACCTGCCTAATAAACAGGCAATCATAGGTTCAAATCCCAGTGGTTCTGAGTTTTCATTTTCTGGGTGGCATGGTGGTTCAGTGGTTAGCACTGCTGCCTCACAGCGCCAGGGTCCTGGGTTTGATTCCAGCCTCTGTGACTGTCTGTGTGGAATTTGCACGTTCTCCCCACGTTTGTGTGGGTTTGTGCAGGTTTGGGTGAATTGGCCAAGTTAAATTATCCAAAGCTTTTGGGGATGTGTTAGTTAGGGGTAAATGTAGAGTAATAGGGTAGGGGATGGGTTTGGATGGGAAACTTTCCAGAGGGTCGGTGTGGACTTGTTGGGCCAAAGGGCTTGTTTCCACATTGCAGGGTTCTATAATTCGATAATCTTCTTCAGAACTAATATTAGCTAAGAAAAGGTTGATATATATCTTGAAGACAGTGTGTGGAGAATGGAGTGAGCAGATAGGTGAAGGTGGAATTCAAAAAGAGAATGACAATTAATCAGACAAAGGATTGGATAATAATATGTCAGCGAGAAAGCAAAGTTGATAATGGAGACGATAAATAGGTTAAAATAGTTTGGCCGTGCTGAAAGCAGCCCATGTCAGGGTGTGGGTGCTGGGGTGATAAAGGACATAGAAGAAGGTGTTCAGGTTTGAAAATAGTTGAACTCAATATTGAAGCTTGAAGGATGTAGGGTCCCCAAGTGGAAAATGAGGTGCTGCTGTTCCAGCTTGCGTTGAGCCTCACTGGAGCAGTCGAGCAACTCTGAGACAGAAATGTTGGCCAGGGAACCTGACGGTGAATTGAAGTGGCAGGCACTGGAGTCTAAGGGTCATTAAGTTAGGAAAAATTGAAATGGAGACAAAGAAAGAGGTTGATGAAGCTTTGAGAAAAATGTAGAACAGAAAGAGAGTGAATTTTAAAAAAATATAAAATCCAAAGAGCTAAAGTAATTAAAGAATATAAACTGGGCAAAAAAAAGTTTTGAGTAAAGATGAAGGGAGGTGACTTCACTGAGGGATGGAATTTACCTGAAAATCTATGCTTGGTGCTGAAGTTTACTGAGGAGGGAGTCAAAAATATTTTACCTCATTTGAGAACGTAGCTGAGCAGGCAAAGGGGCCAAAAAAGGTTTGGATTTTAGTTGTACAAGGTGTTTTGGTTGGCACAGTAATGACTCTGTCCTTCAGTTTGTCATAAGAACAATCTGATAGTATGAAGCTTTCAAAGAAGCAAAACTCAATGTTTATGAGTTTATGCCTGAAACTTATCAATTTCGTTTTCGGAAACCTAATTCAACTTTATTAATGTCCTTCAGGGAAGGAAACTGCCATTTTTCCTGGTCTGATGTGCACGTGACTCCAAACTCACAGTAATGCCGTTGACTCTTAACTGCCCACTGGACAATTAGGGATGGGTAAGTGCCATCCATTTCCCATGAATGAATAAAAAAAAATTGCCGATATTTTCACAGGAGAAACAGGTGGTTTAGATCACTGAAGTAAGAGGAAAGATTTGGGATTTTGAGGGAAATTCTGATCTTAGGAGAATTCAGAAATAGCATTCCTGCAAGTTTGAAAAATATTTAGATGAGCATTAAAAATTGAAGGTCTGAGAACCAGCAGTTCTGACAGATACCTATGAAGTGTTGCACACATGTCAGAGGCAAATGCAGAAATCTACAATGAAATTATGAAACAGAAAATCTTTGGAGGGAAGTTTTAGACAGAAGACAGAAGAATGTTAAAGTAATAAAGGAGTACAGCTATTGTCAGAAAATGATACATTGTATTATAATTGGATATACTAAAGCCAATTGCTGGAAGTTAAATGAGAGATTGATATGTGGTAGGAATATCTAAGAAAACTTCAGAGTAAGGCAGGGGCATCAGGAAAATAAAACTGTAAAAGTAATATAAAGAAAACAAATTTATTTAGAATACATGAAAAAAGGAGAGATGGCTCTGGACAGTCTTGCAAATTTTTTTTTTGAACTTGACAAGGAAAACCAAACTACTGAGTGTTTATCTCAAAAGAGTGATATTTTCTTATACATCAAATACGAGAGGTAAACCAAGAAGGAAATTGAGAGTCGCAATTCATCTGCTGGCAGAATTAACGAAGAGGAGGTAATTCCCTAACTGATGTGAGTGGTCCAAGCTCAAATCACTCCTTCCAGCAAGAAGCTTCCAAAAAGAAAGGACTAGCTCATTGCTGTGACACTGAAAACCAAACCAAAAACCAAATCAGCACATTTTGGTTGTGTGTTCAAAGGCACCTTAGAAAGAGTTTGATGAGAGAAAATTGAATGTGTGGGCAAAAATGAAGTTGTATGATGTTTGAAGCAACCAGCTGATCCAAAGATTCAGGTCAATGTCAACTGGAAGAACCCAATGGCTATGCAAAGTAAAGCTGCCATCTCGAGTTACTTGCTTATTACAGAGAGATGACTGTTGACTGTTGAGAAGAGAACCCTTCATTGTAACATCAGCTGGTGCAGGAATCAAACCCATACTGTTGGCATCACTCCTCATTGACTATCCAGCCAACTAAGCTAACCCCTGCCCCACACTAGCACTGAATGTTAAAAGCAAAATATATTTTACATTAAGTTCCTCAGAAAGGAATAATGGCACTTGTAATCAACTTCCAACCTAAATATGCCTGTTGCATTTGGGAGTGAATGAATTGCCACATCCTCACAGTTCTCAGTTGACCATCTCAAAGGCGTTAACCAAATTATATTAAATTGGTTATGCGTGCAACAATGAACAAAGAAATGTTGCACAAACCATTAACACTTGTCTGGTGATATTCTGCAATAATTTTCACATTTTATTTCTTTGGAGTTATTGAACAAAGCAATGAAAATACTTCAATGAAAGTTCAATAACTTACTCGTATTAACTGCATTCCAATACCTCTGAGAAAAAGCTTCAGGTTTGGAGCTGCTATGTCACAAGCCGATCACTTTTGTTGGGTCTGTATCTTCTGTTCTTGCTACTCCATTCTATCTAAAGCTTAAAGGTCCTATCCCCAACTTACTTCTTTATTCAGCCATCCACTGTCTTGTTGCAATTATTCGATTGACAGGTCCATTCTCTGATCAGCTCACAAGAGTCTCACGTTCACATTCTCTTCTTTCTTGCATTAAAGAAAACGTTATGTCAAAGGGTAAGATTGGCACCTGGAGATGTGGTGGGTTTATGGGGGCTGATAGGGGTGGTTGTGGGTAAGGAGAGGTAACTTTTTGAAACAGGATTTCTAATTGTCATGTATTGAACTAGGCCAATGGAGGCAGATGTTATCCATGTTAACATCCATCTGCCTCCATTTTCTTCAGAGGCAGTGGCCCGAGTTCTGCCCCTACCCTCCGCGCCAACTCAACATGAAAATACCTCAGGCGAGCACTGCCAGGCAGAAGGCAGGTTCACAATATCCAGAAGTGATGTGACCTTCTATTCCCCACTCAAGACTTCTCTGAGCCGCAACAATTCAAGTTAAGAACAAACAACAGCTATGGTGATACAAATATTACTGAAGTATATAACTTACTCTGAATGTTTATAATATTTATATAAATGTTTGTATTTTAAAAAGAAATGCCAGAAATATTTTCTTTGACAATCAACCATAAATTGCTCCTGGTTCTTCACTGGTACTTGATGATTAAATCAAAGAAGTAAACTAATGACTTAATTGATTTAGTAAACCTTTGTAATGTCTTGTCTGAATTTCTGATTTCAATGGTGCCCAATCAATTGTCTTCTCAAGATTAACTGTGTTTCCCTGAAAACACTCACACAACCTTTGCTTTCAGGACAAGGCTAAGGGCTCTTGTGGTGCAGTGGTAGTATCCCAACATCTGAACCTAGAGGCCAGGATTCATGTCCCAAATGCTCCAGAAGTATGTAATGACATTTCTGAGCAGGTTGATTAGAAAATATATTTAAGGGAAAACCTTTGTCCCCCATATTTGGAATGGAAAGTTAAGAGGAAGGATTGCATTAGGAAGAGCCGATGTTAGTTTACGTGGCTTGAATCCAAAGCAACTGCATTGATCATCATGAACTCTTGTTATAAGTACTGCAGTTGACAGCATGTTACTGATAATCAGCAGTACTTATGTCCCATTAGCCTAGGAGCAGTTCTTGAAGGTACACTCACATTACTAATGACTTTAAGATAACTAACATTGTTTGCAAGCTCCATGATAAGCCTGCACGGCTTAATGAGCAGGATACAGCTATGACAGAACAAGAGAGCAACAATAATAATGAACTTCTATAACTTTGCACTGTAAGGAAGAGCACTATTCCAGCAACTTGTTAGGTGGGCCTTACTGAAAGGAGCCATTTCTGTTGAATAAGCACAATTTCTGTTGCCAATTTGTGCTGACTTCCTGCCATAATAATATACAAATATATACTTAACATTAGCATTTGGGACAAGTGTACAGTATTTATTTCGTAAATGTGCTGTTTGAAACTACTGCCAGCTTTGAGTTCACAGCTAGCTTTAGGTGTTCTTTGTTTTTGATGTTTAACTAATTAACCTACCTGATAATTGCCAACAATCTCTAAGAATCTTATTTGATGATTTGATCTGATTTGATTTGGAGGAACTAGCAGTGCTGCGTACTTTGTCCAATCGGAGGGGAGAGTCCTTGGGTGATAGTACAGTTCAAAAGACAGAAGCAGCCCAATGCCTGGTGAAGGAGTTAGCATTGCAGGAGTGGAAGTCTACTCAGGGTCTAGAGAACTATTTCCATGCCTATGTTTGTAAAGAAAATATAATCTTGAATTTTTGCCCTCTCTTGTATGTCTGCTGCCTATGTCTGCTGCCTATGTTAGCTGGGAAGGGTCATACTGTTCAAGAATTAGTGTAACTGCACAAGTACGTTGGAGGTTCAGCAAAGCTTGGTAATAATGGTCAGACTATTTCTCTCCATCTCTCAGAGTTGAAAAGTGCCTCGGTTGTGAGGTACTTCATCTACCAGTCTGGCAGAGAACCCAGTAAACTCCTCATGTTCATGGGAGGCAGATGTTGTGAGTTACAGGCATGCTTTAGAAATGACCACTCAATTTACCTGGGTTCAAACCATGCTCTAACAAGCAACCAGCCATTACTTGTTTTTCGGCTTGTTTAGACTCATAGACGCAAGCCCATGCTTTTCATTTGAGCTATTTCTGCTTTACCTTTTCTTTGGAAAAGCAAACTTTGGGCTGCAGTAAAAATTTAGCACGAATTAGCAATAACATGGAAATTTCAGTCTGTGAATCAAAGAGAAAGTTAAGTTCAAAAATAGATGTTATTTTACTACTCTTCTGATGTTTCAATTTTAGTATATTAGATAAAGTTGAAGGAATAGATGTAATCGGTGTTATACCTGCCGTTGAATATGGACCTTGCTGGCAAGAATAATCTCTGTTAGCAATCCCTAATTTCCCTTGGACAAAGTGATTATCTTGGGCTATTTTAGAGGGTAATTAACAGTAAATCACATTTCTGTGGATCTGGAGTCAGATCAGGTACAGATGTCAGATGTCCTGCTTTTGGGACACCAATGAGGTAAATGGATTTTTACAATAATAAGTGATGGTAATGTTGACCATGTAGCTGAGGGTAACTTTCAATTCAAGACTTTGTAAATTAAGTTTAAATTTTACCAGCTGCCATGGTGGGATTTGAACCTAAGTCCTCAAAATATAAAAATAAAAGTAAAAAAATGTAGGTGCTGGAAATCTGATATAAAGACAGCAAATGCTGGCGGAACTAGATAGATCTGAAGGTGTCTGTGGAGAGAGAAATAGAGTTAATATTTCAAAATGTTGACTCTGTTTCTCTCTATGAGGATGCTGCCAGGCCTGCTGAGCTTCTTGAGTAAATTCTGTTCTTATTCCTTAAATCCTGAGCCTCTGCTATACCAGGCCAGGGACATTGCCACCAGATCACCATCTCCACAACCAACGAAGGAGCAGCAAGGTGGCTCAATGGTTAGCACTGCTACCTCACAGTACTAGGCACCCAGGTTTAATTCCAGTCTTAGGTGACTGTCTGTGTGCAGTTTGCACATTCTCCCTGTGCCTCTGTGGGTTTCCTTCAAGTGCGCTGGTTTCTTCCCACAGTCCAAAGATGTGTAGGTTAGGTGGATTGGATGTGCTAAAATGTCTGTGGATGTGCAGGTTAGGTGAATTAGCCATGGGAAATGCAGGGAGTGGGTCTGAATGAAATCATCTTTGGAGGGTCGGTGTGGACTCAATGGGCCAAATGGCCTGTTCACCCATTGAGGGATTTCTATGATCCTAAAGAGCTTGATGTTGCTCTGACACAAAAGTTGAATTTCAGTGGACTGTTTTTAATTGAAACAAACATTAACTTTGGCCTCGAGCCCATTGTATGCTGTACGTGCAACAACATGATGCAGTCACAGGAAACTGCCACCCTTAACCTGTGCTAGCCTGCATGTGACTCCAGATCACACAACCTGATTGACTTGTACCTGTCCTTGGGGCAATGGTGGATAGGCAATAATCCTCATTGCCGGCAATGCCCTCATCCAGTAAATGAAAACAAAATCACTATTACAGGTAATTAGATTCTGGCTACAGGTTAATAACTAGAATAACTGAACTCAAAAAAATTAAGATTCTAAATCCCTTTTAAACTCCCCTTTATACACAGAATTCACACAGGAAAAGGAATACATGTGTGGAGTAAGAGTGGAAAAGGTGAATCATCACCTGATGTTTAATGTACCTGTTGAAAAGTAAATAGTTCATCTTGAGAAAGTGACAGGGAAGGAAATAATGTGAATCATTGAAATGGTGACTTTGGTTTTCCAAGTGTGTCGTTGGAGGTAATTATACTTGCTACACCTTCACTAACTTCTGTGTTTGACTTCATTATTTCAGAAAGACTTCAGCAACACTGAGTAGGATTTTAGAACTCAAAAATCTTGTTTTGCAGTCAGGTAAAATGTAAAATCTAAAACCTACCTTAACCCCAAATAATTTCCAACCCATCTACTTCTTGGTTGAATGGAGGAGGAGGGAGAAGGGGAGGTTCTGTAAATAACTCCCAGAGTTTGTTGGCAATTTAAATATCTCAGTGTGGTTAGTAACCTTTGACTCAATTTGCTATTCAGGTTTTACAGTGATCAGATTGGCTTTCTGGCACCTGGTGAACCCAGCAATGAAAGGGTGGGAAAGACAACTTTGATAAGAAGGTAAATGCTTGTGGATTCATGCTTTCTCTCCTCCTATACTATACCCATTATCAGACAAGTACAAATATAAATGAAGAGATAATCCTCTGTAAGCCACTCACTTTTACATTGTATCTTTCGCTGTGTGAAGAATTTCTCTCACGTTGGAGGAATAGGATACCAAAGAAGAATGATACCCTTTCTGAAGAACTGCATTATGGGTTTGCAAACAAGAAGACAGAATAGGAAATTTGATCAAGATAGACTTGCTAAGATCAGCAATTGGTTTTAACATCTGAAGGTGCTACCACAAAAACGAAGGAGCCTTGTGTGCGCTTACACACATAAATATGCCTCCACTGCTGCAGCATTGGAGATTGATAAGGGTGTTGGAGATAACACTCTATGTCTGTGTTTGTTCAAACATGAAGATTGGGTTTGGACCCAGAGAGAGTCTACCATGCAGGACAATGATGGGATTTTTAAAAAATTAAATTTGTCAAAACTGGGTAATAATTGATGGAACAGTCTTATCAAGAAAGATGTATAAAGAAAGACTTTGAAAAGACTTGTTGCTGCAGTGGATAGAGTGGTTTGGTCGAATATTCTGAAGATACATTTAGAGATTTGTCAGCAAATTGACAACCTTAGATGTACTCTAGCTCGTAGGACTTCTAAACAGTCAGTGTTGTTGTGAGTATGTATTACTGCTTTATGTTTAAATAAAGATTCACCTCATTTAGCATAACCGTCCCAAGGTGTCGTATACTATTGAGATGTAGAGTAGATGCGAGAATCTTTAGGCCAATGAGAAGCTCTTAAAGATTTTAGCAAGCTGTAGCCAAAAGTCTTAGAAATGGCAAACCATTCTGTGGATGTATTACTGTCAAATAACGTGGCAGGGAAATTACCTGAAGCAGACATGGGTCTGGATTTTCCCAGAGGTAGGCAGTTGAAGTTGTTGGGTTATTTCAGAGGCACATGGTTCAGTTACAAGTACATAGTCCAGTAATGAAGTTACAAGAATGCATAAAGGGCTCCATTTTGAACAGAGGCTGCTGAGGCACGAGGCCTACAAAAGCTGATTCTTCTCTGAAATGCTGACAACTCATAAAGCTAACATCAAACTGAAAGGACTGCGATGATATCTTCAATTTCTTTCGACGACAGTGGAATTTGGGATAAAAATTTTAGAATCACATTCCAAACATTGGTCTTCTGTGGTGATTCAAGAAACAGATAAAGTAGGACCAAGCGTTATGTTAGTAAGGTAATGTCATCATAGTCCCAGAGGGCTGCTATCTCGGAGTGATGGCTGGCGGCAAGTTCAACATAAGGATCACCATGGCTGAGGCAGGCTTAAGAAGGTGGGAACTTTATGGAGACCTCAGCAACCACAGGGATTGTACCCATGCTGTTGGCATCACAAGTTGGCTATCGAGTCAACAGACCTAATCCAACCTCAATTGCTAAGGCACAAAGACCAACAATACTTATGACTCAAAGTCAATGTATTTTACTGTCTTTCAGCTGCTCTGCTTCTGATTACATGAGGAAGTGCAATACTGATCATAGCTGTATAAGGAACATGAAGATTCTGATTAATTAACATTCCATTTTGCTATACCATGACACCACCAGGATGGGATACAGCAAACAAAATCAGTTCAAGAAATGATGCATGAAACATATAAATCTTTGAGTTCAGATTTGGGCACCACACTTTAGGAAGTATATGAAGGCATTAGTGAGAGTTCAGATATAATTCATAAGAACGTTCCAAAGATAAAGAACTTCTGTTACATGCGTCAAAGAAGATGGGAGTGTTCTCCTGGAGAATTGAGGGGATAGTAAATAAAGGAAATCAGAATGTTGAGAGGGCTGCTCCGAGTTTGCCCAGATGACCCTCAGTGGTCTGGGATGCAGGTTTCAAACCTGGAACTGTCTAGCAACAGATGGTTCAATTCCACCTTTCGGGTGGCCTTAGTAATGCAGGTGTGACTCTACTTGCTTTGTGGATAGCATGCTGGCTCCATGGTTAGCACTGCTGCCTCACAGTGCCAGGGACCTGGGTTCAATTCCCTCCTCAGGTGACTGTCTGTGTGGAGTTTGTACATTCTCCCTGCGTCTGCGTAAGTTCCCTCTGCGTGCTCCAGTTTCCTCCCACAATCCAAAGATGTGCAGGTCAGGTAAATTGATCATGCTAAATTGCCCATAGTGTTAGGTACGTTAGTCAGGGGTAAATGTATGGGTCTTGGTGGGTTTCTCTCCTGAAGTTGGTGTGGACTTGTTGGACCAAATGACCTGTTTCCACATTGTAGGGAATCTAGTCTAAATAAGGAGAGATTATTGCCATTGATGGAGGATTTGAGACTTAGACAGTACAGATTTAAGGTAACTGCCAAAAGAAGCAATGTTGGCACGAGGAAGAAGCTTTTTTTCACACAGCACGTGGTTGAAATGTTCTGGAATGCTCAGCCTGAGAGTATGGTGGAGGTATTAAACAGGGAATTGAATTATCGTCTGAAAAGGTGGGTGTGTATAACTCAGAGAGCTAGCACTGAAACAGTGAGTCAAGCAGCCTCATTCTATACTATAACTATTACATAAAAATTGGTCTGAAGTCAAATCTGGCAATTCAAATGTTCCACTGGTAAGTGACTTGAGCAACTTCTCCCCTCTGGAGATTTAAAAAGACAAGGCCTGTTGTAAATCAGGCTTTCAACTTTACGATGCATTAAAGTTGGAATTCCCTTAATAAGACCCTAAGCCCCACACATAATCAGCCTGAGGATACATTCATTTCCAGACACACAGAGAGTGTGCATAGCACCATGCGTAGACTGTTCAACCTCTTGAGCCTGTTCTGTTTCATAGCTAATGTGTCATGGTTTTTCTGTGCAGAAATTAATTTTCAATCCCATTAGATTCAGTCTGTTTGAGTATAGTTTATAAACATGACCCTTAGTTTTATTCTGTTTGGAACTTTAGCTCTAATTTCTGAAAGAGCAATGTTGACCATTTTCAGGCATCTATTAAATGGTTTAATTCTGAATTCAATCACCGCACCTTTAGGTCCAGTTGGATTTGACTGTGTAACATTAATGTGGTACTTACGGATAAAGGCCAAAATATACAGACCCTGTTGCCAACTGCATTAGTATCCGGACTTCAATGAGGTACCACTAATGGAAACATGGAAATGAGGGGCAGGAGGAGGCCATTTGGCCCTTTGAGCCTGCTCCACCATTCACTATGTTCAAGGCTGAACCTCTATCTCATTACCATAATCCTGCTATCTCCCATGCTCCTTGCTGCCTTTGAAACGTATACAGCAGTGTGCTATGCCAACCTCACACCTAGCTTATCCACCAAACACCTTGCATGTGCGGCCATGTCTCAAAGTCTTAAGTGTACAGTCCTCACCAAGGGGACACTGGCACCGTAAGTCAAGGGCAACTTCTGAATCTAGTGCGGAGGGGGTGCAGGGTCAGGCATGATTAGGTGTCCATTTGCAGTGGTCTGAAACCTGAGAAGTACATGATGGTCAATTAAATACCTCAATTGCAGCCAGTCCAAGAATTAGGAATAATACAGTCAAGGAGATTGGCAGCCATTAGTCAGGGGTGTGGACATGTCCTGTCTGGGGTCATCTGTTTAAGTCTTTCAAGAAAGTGGGCCTCTTTCAGTCTGTTGGGTCTGGCTACAAAACTTAAGGGGGAGCAATCGGCTGCCTCCATGGGAATGAGACATAGGAACCTATGCATGATGACTGGGGATAGCAGCTAGGGAGAAGGGAGGGGAGTCACAATTGTGAATGGGAGCAACAGTAAGTGGAAGAGGGTATAGGATAAAATATGGAAGAGAAGGGCTCATGAAAGGAGGGGCGGTGTTTGTCAGGTTCAAGAGGGGGCACAGTGTATGACCATACGGCATGGTCACCTTATACACCAAGGGCTGGCAGGGGATGGTGGGCAGCTGTCAGCTCATGGAGATGGGTTAGCCGGGCTCTTTGGGATGTGTTATTGTGTTCACGGGGACGGTGATCAGGAAGGGGATCCGGCTGTTAGGATCCATTGAGGTAGAGGCTGAATACTACAGCAGTGGATGACTCAATGTTGCCTGACATTTTGCACCACAATATGAAGACAACTGACAGTGACCACACCTGAAGTGAACTAAGTAAGTGTCTTGACTTGTTAGAGATTGGGCTGCAGATCCCATTGATGTGAGGCATTTTAAAGGAGAAGCACATTACATAGATCACAAACCTGTGGACTCCTGCAGCCCTGGCAATCTGAATGCATTGATCCCATATGTGCAGCACACCATTGTACCCTGAACATAGACATCTGCCTTATTCATATCAGCACACTTGTAGGCAGAGGTAAGAGAATGAGCAGGGATTATCCACCCCATGGGACAAGGGTGTTGATCTTCCCAGTACATCTCAGTGTTGTCCCTAGTTCTGCAGCTGGAGTGGAAGGAGGGAGCTGGGAACAAGTTAGAGAGAGGAAAGAATTCAGCGTTTCCCCAATGGTAACAGTCTCTCTGTTCTCTGCAGTTAAGACTCATAGTAAACCTCAAGAAAACTGCTTCTTTTTCCTGCACCTTTGGTGCAAGCTGAGATTTTTAACAGATAAGTCAGGCACATTTTATGAATGAATCTGTCTCTTGTGTCTCACACCAGTGAAAGAAACCAGAGAAAGACAATTGAAACAATATGCAGGTAGCAGAAAAGTCATTAAGATCATCTCAACTATGGAACCTGAGAACAAAGACTACTGAACTATCTTTCCAATCTTTTCCCTCTGTCCATAATCTATTTTACCCTGTCTATTTGAGGTCTGTGTGTGTAAGAGTGGGTTGATAAGGAAACAAGAATTTTACTGATTACATGCCAATCATTTAAAACTACTTACCTCTAGCTGGACTCAAATTACTTGCAATAATCTTGTTCACTACAGAAACAGAAACTTGTTCTGTGCTTTCTATCAATCTGGGTCTAAAAGTAATGCAAATTGGGGATCTTTGTGTACTTTATAAAATCTTTATTTTATCTTTATTCCTGGAAAAGCTTGGTTTGTTCCAATGAGTCATAAAACTTACCACTAATATACTGTCATAGCTATTGAGCTTTCTAAATATTGGCTGACAAATGTTCTTCTGGATGCAAGTTATCCTGCACATTGAAACTATCCCAACTAATACTTGGATAGTTAAAATTCCTTACTCTTACTCCCTTACTATTCTTATACTTCTGTAAAATTTGATTCCATGTTATATGTACTTAACCTTTGGACAAATCAGATTAGTTTGTTCCTGGATGGTTGTAAATGTCAGCTTGAAAGTCTTATAGCAGATTAGCGATAGTTGGAACTGTCACTGCTGCTGTAACCTTTGAGAACTGACTAGCTGTTACTATGATGTGTTTTATGGATAAAACATCACATATCAGTATGATATTGTCTGAATGTTTTCTATGTTAGGACACATTGAGGCAGAGGCTTAATGCCATGGCAATTGATGACTCAATGTTTCCTGACATTTTGCCTTTGCTATATATGCAAAAATAAGACAATACTGGGATGAACATTGCGTAGGTGTTTCACCAGACCCAATATCTGAAGCAACAGACCCATGATCCATGACATTGCAAGGCAGCACCTCCCATCATTGATCCTTCCCCAACATTGATGATGTGGACTGTCATATCTCACAGGGAGCTTCTGTTACATGCTGCTTAGAGGAACAAACCAACCACACAGTATAAGAAGGCATGGTTGGAAGATATTGAGTAGATGAGCACCAGGAGTGTGGCAAGACATTCATAGATAAAGTGTCAGAAAGGGTTTACTGAACTAACCAGGATAGGAATGGTTCAAAAATATCCTGATAAATATAACCTCAACACCCCTCCACCACCCCGCTCCTCAGCCCCCACTCCCCCAGCCCCCCCACCGCACCCCACCCATCTCATTGGCTTCCCAAGTCTATTCCTATAGATCACTCCATATTCAAATACCCTTGCAGGTGCACCCATCCGTAAATTCATAAGATATAGGAGCAGAATTAGGCTATTCAGCCCATCTGGTCTGCTGTACCATTCCACCATGGCTGATGTGCTCCTCACCCCCATTTTCCTGCCTACTCCCTGTAAAACTTCAACCCCTTACCAATTAAAAATCTGTCTAACTCCTTAAATGTTCTCACTGTCCCAGCATCCCCCACACTTTGGGTTACTAGAAACCACAGATTCACAACCCTTTGGGAAAAGTGGTTTCTCCTCAACTCTGTTTTAAATTTGCTGTCTGTTATCCAAAGTCGTCTCATCCGAGAATGCCCCACAACATGTCTATTTTATCCACATCTTTTATCATCTTGGATACCTCAATGTGATCTCTCCTCATTCTGCTAAATTCCAGAGCGTATAAGCCTACACTGTTCAATGTCTCTTCATATGACAACCCTCCCCATCTCTGGAATCAATCTAGTGAACCTCCTCTGAACTGCCTCCAATGCCACTAAGTCTTTCCTCAAATAATGGGACCAAAACTGTGCACAATACTCTAGGTGCGCTCTCACCAGTGCTTTGGATAGTTGTAACCTTCATATTCTATTCCTTTAAGTATAAAGCTAACATTCTATTTGTTTTCTTTAATATCTGCAGTACCTGCATGCTGGTTTTCTGTGACTCATTCACGAGTACATGTAGATTTCTCTGCACTGGAGCATCCCAAAGTCTCTGCTCATTTAGATAACAGGTCACCTTCCCATTTTTCCGACCAAATGCATGACCTCGCACTGAGCCACGTTAAACTTCACCTGCCACATTTTGGCCCACTCTCCTAATCTATCTATATCCTTTGGTAAGGTTCTTATTTCTTCATTGCAATTTGCCATCCTGACCGTCCCACTGTCATTCCCTCTCTATCTAAGCTTCTCCTCACATTCCCATTTGATTATTAATCAGTGACATTGTACTTATTTTAGTGCAATAACTCACCCAGAGGTATGTCCACAGACATTATCCATTCCCCTTCAGACAGATTTGATTTGCCACACACAGATACCTTCCTCGGTGCTTGTGGGAGAAGAGAAGATACTCAACCAGGCTTGAGGCAGAAAATTGCAATGGATTCTCAACTATGTTTCAGACTGCCTGCTGCAGCAGTCAGTGGTTGGACATAAACTAACGTGCATCATCACTGGAGATGGAGAGAGAAATTTTTTTCCCCCTCCCCGCTACCTGGTAAATTGAAATAGCTATTGCACAGTCATACAGCATGCAACACTCACTCAAATTGGCTTAACATACATAGCCAATGTGGCAGCAAAGGGCATGGGATGCTCCAAGTGCTACTCAGCTGGATGTAAATGCTGAGCCTCAGTGATGGGTAGGGTGACACCATGGATGAGTAATTAAAAAGGAGAAGTAACAAAACCAAGCTATACTGGCTATGTGTATTATGTTCAAAATAGTACCCATAAAGCCATTGACATGGAACAGACCTTTTGGTCCAACTTGTTCACACTGACCGGATATTCTAAATTAATCTAGTCCTATTTGACTAGACCCAGAACTTGACCCATATCCCTCTAAACGCTTCTTTTTTATATATCCTTCCATTTGCCTTTTAAATGCAGTAATTATACCAGCCTCCACCACTTCATCTAGCATCTCATTCTATACACACACACCCTCTGTGTAAAAAAATCATGCTTTAGTTCCCTTTTAAATCCATCCCCTCTCACTTTAAATCTATGCCTTCTCGTTTTGGACTCTCCTACACTGGAGAAAAGACCTTGACTATTTACCCTATCCATACCGCTCATGATTTCATAAACTTCTATAAGGTCACCCCTCAGCCTTCGACACTCCAAAGAAAATAGCGCCAGCCTATTTAGCCTCTCTTGATAGTTCAAACACTTTAACCTTGGCAATATCTTTATCAATCTTTTCGGAACCTTTTCAAGTTTCACAATATCTTTCATGTAGGAGGGAGATTAGAATTTAACGCAGTATTCCAAAAGTGGCCTGACTAATGTCCTGTACTGATTTGGAGATGCCAGTGTTGGACTGGGCTGTACAAAGTTAAAAATTACACAACACCAAGTTATAGTCCAACAGGTTTAATTGGAAGCACTAGCTTTCGGGGCAGTGCTCCTTCATCAGGTGGTTGTGGACTCCAACCATGACCAATTAAACCTATTGGACTATAACCTAGTGTTGTGTGATTTTTAACAATGTCCTGTACAGCTGCAACATGACCTCCCAACTCCTATATTCAATTCATTGGCCAATAAAAGCAAGTTTACCAAACACCTTCTTCACTATCCTATCTACCTGTAATCCCTCTTTCAAGGAACTATGAACCTGCACTCCAAGGTCTCTTTGTTCAGCAACACTCCCCAGAATCTTACCATTAAATGTACAAGTCCTGCCCTAATTTATCTTTCCAAAATGCAGCAACTCACATTTATCTAAATTAAACTCTATCTGCCATCCATTGGTGCACTTGATCAAGGTCCTGTTGTGCTCAGAGGAAACATTCTTCGCTGTCCGCGACATCTCCAATTTTGGTGTCATCTGCAAACATACTAACCATACATCCTATATTCACATCCAAAGGTTTGATTATTAATTTCATGTTCAATTTCTCTGATGATAAAATCTTTTTCTTGCATTTTCCTGGGCTGCAGTATGACGAGTGGTCCCTTTGCCTTGTGAGAATGATAAAGCACATGTCCGAGATGAGCACTGAGTGGCTGTGGAAGGGATGAATGGTTTGACTGTTGGGTTGTTTTATGTTGGGGCTTGAGAGGGGGCCAATGGATTCAGATTCTGGCTTACTAACAAGTCCCCAACATTTGTCTTTGTAAACTATATCCTAATTTAAAAATCCCAGGCAACCTGGACACTACATGTCTCGAGCTTATGCCTCCATTCTCCCCCCACTTCTCAAGTTGCTCCTCATCCTCCTTCACTTAGGATGCAAAATGTTCAATACCTTCTTCACCCTGCAGCCCCAGTTCTGCTGATGTGTTCTAAAAGGATGCAATCGATCTGAATATCTGGATTACTGCATGCTGAAGGATGGATTTGTCAAGGTAACTACTGCAAAGCTTCATTATCGTAATTGCTTGCTCTAGCACAGCCCAGGTGGTTAATTGCTTCTGTGGTACGTGCCCTGGGCAGCATTGTCTGAGTTTCTTGCATGTATCATTAGCCAGGTAGTCAGAGAATGTCTCCACCATCTATTAACTGTGCTTCAAGGTGTGAAAGTCTCAGGGAAGTTTGACTGGCACAGGATCCACAGTATCATGGCAGCAATAAGTCTGGAAAACACATGTGTGCTCTATTCAATTCAAAGATTCAGTTACAGTGACTGATAATTATGTCTTTGTAATCCTATTACAATTATATTACAATTAGACTTCTGAATTGACCTCTCAAATCTCAAATCTAAAGTTGATCTTGCTTTTTATGTACCTTCTTTTCAGCTGCAACTTTGTATTTTGTTCAACCACCCTGTGATCTTTGCTTGTCTGGCAGCATCTGTGGAGATAAATCAGAGTTAAGGTTTTGGATCAAGTGACTCCTCTTCAGAAAGGTCTGAGGAAGGGTCACTCGACCCAAAACATTAATTCTAATTTCTCTCCACAGAAGCTGCCAGACCTGCTGAGCTTATCCAGCAATTTCTGTTTTTGTTTCTGATTTCCAGCATCCACCGTTCTTTCAGTTTTTCCTCTATGATTTTTGTATCGTATGATCTGCCTGTATCGCATACAAAACAAAATATTTCACTGTACATTTGTCTATGTGACAACAATAAATCAATTTAAATATTATAATTGCCGAAAGCTTGTTTGAGGTGGGAGAAGATGCGAGGTGGGTTCATTATCTATTGAGGAAAAATAATGGAAGCTTACAGACAAATGACACCACCATCTTGAGGTTATGTCATTCCTTCAACATTGTAAAATGCCTAAACAGGAACATTATCAAGTGAAATAATCACAGTAAATAATACTGAGATTAAGGGTGCAAACTGGTAAATTGCTGTCAACTTCCCAAAGCTCTAACAATTCCAGTCCTTTAAATTGCCCATCTGCTCCCAAACCCACATACGTTTTGCTTATCAGTTAACAATGCTGCTCAACTGGAATCCTTTACCTAAATCTTTCCGTGTCTCCAATCCCTGAAGATGTTCCTTAAAACCCATCTCTTGTACCAGGTTGCCTGTCTGAATAACATCTTCAATAGCTCGATATCAAATTTTGTTTAATAGTGCTCCAGTGTTATTGAGGGCTTTTACAATCTTGAAAACACTACATAACTGCAGGATCTAGATATTTGCCATTCAAACTTCCAATTTCACTTTCTTCATACATTGAGCTGTGAGAGTCGTGCATTAACTGTTTCTAATTAATAATTTTCTGACCAAAGAATGTGCTGCATAAATGTGTTTGGGAAATCTATATGTATTATTTTATTCAATTGCCTGCACTGCATAACTTAAAAGCAAAATCAGCAACAAGTCATATTTATGATCTAACGAAAACTACTCAAAATATTGAGTTTTGCTGCCCTCTTGTGGAAACAGATAGTAGTTTACTATTAAACCTTTTTGAAGATTGAGGTGAACGGAATACATGGATGTACAATATCTTCATCATTCAAGAACATTTCCTTCACATCTCACAATCTAAAGTTGGTGGTAATGGTTCCAATCATTGACCTACATTCTTTTGACACCCAACAGGTCATTTTGACTTGTGTGGTAAATAAAGCCCAATGATCGCAGGTCAGCGGCCATTGAGTTTTTGTCCCCATAGAACTCAATCCTTCACCTCCAATAAAGGTGACCCGAATTGATAAACACAATATCTTACATTGAAGCATCACTACTATGTGACAAAATTACAGTTGAATAGCAGGTAGTCGAGGCACTGAATGAGCTTACATTGAACAAAAGGTATTCTAAGAACCAATGGCTATACTAGGCGTTATGTGTCACCAGGTTAAGTGATACATCTGAGAATATTGGAGAACCTAAAAGTAAAAATTACAAAGGCACTGCCCGTAATCTTCCAGTCTTCTGAGGCAGTTGGGTGTTTTAAGAGAATGGAGAATAGCAAATGTTGCATCATTATTCAGAATATGTGTAGGATAAATCCTAGAACAATTGGCCAGTCAGTTTAACCACAAAGGTGGAAAGGTTTTAGGGGGAGATGGTCACATGGTAGTATTTCCACTGGATTAATATTCCAAAACACCTGAGGATAGGGCTTCACATCCCCACAAAACAATTCAATTGTTAAAATCTGGAATTAGAAGTTCATCTCCATAATTGTGACTATTAAACTATTGTCAACAATTGTAAATACTCATCAGGTTCACTAATGTCATTTAAGCGAAGAGATCTGCTGTTATATGCAGGACAGACCTCATTCCTGTCGCAAAGATGTTACTACAGTTGTTATGGGGGATTTCAACATGCAGGTAGACTGGGAGAATCAGGATGGTGTTGGACCTCAAGAAAGAGACTTTGTGGAGTGCCTTAGAGATGGATTCTTAGAGCAGCAGGTGCTGGAGCCGACCAGGGAGAAGGCAATTCTGGATCTGGTATTGTGCAACGAACCAGAATTGGTCAGGGACCTCGAAGTGAAGAAGCCATTGGGAAGTAGTGACCATAATACAATAAGCTTCAATCTGCAATTTGAGAGGGAGAGGGCACAATCGGAAGTGACAATATTTCTGTTGAATAAAGGGAACTATGGAGCTATGAGGGAGGAGCTGGCCAAAGTTCAATGGTGCAATACCTTTGCAGGGATAACAGTGGAGGAACAATGGTGAATATTTCTGTGTATAATGCAGAAGTTACAGGATCAGTTCATTCCAAAAAGGAAGAAAGATCCTAGGAGGAGGCATGGGTGGCCGAGGCTGACGAGGGAAGTTAAGAAACATATAAAGTTAAAAAAGAAAAAATATAACATAGCAAAGATAAGTGGGAAAACTGAAGACTGGGAAGCTTTTAAAGAACAACAGAGGATTACTAAGAAGGAAATACGCAGAGAAAAAATGAGGTACGAAGGTAAACTGGCCAATAATATAAAGAAGGATAGTAAAAGTTTTTTTAGGTATGTACAAGGCAAAAAAATGGTTAAGACTAAAATTGGGCCCTTGAAGACAGAAACAGGGGAATATTTTACGGGGAACAAAGAAATGGCAGAAGAATTGAATTGGTACTTCAGATCTGAGTTCACTGGGGAAGACACAAGCAATCTCCCTGAGGTAACAGTGGCTGAAGGACCTGAACTTAAGGGAATTTATATTTGCCAGGAATTGGTGTTGGAGAGACTGTTAGGTCTGAAGGTTGATAAGTCCCCGGGGCCTGATGGTCTACGTCCCAGGGTACTGAAGGAGGTGACTCGAGAAATCGTGGATGCGTTGGTGATTATTTTCCAGAGTTCAATAGATTCAGGATCAGTTCCTGCGGATTGGAGGGTGGCTAATGTTGTACCACTTTTTAAGAAAGGTGGGAGAGAGAAAGCAGGAAATTATAGACCAGTTAGTCTGACCTCAGTGGTAGGAAAGATGCTGGAGTCTATTATAAAGGATGAAATTATGATACATCTGGATAGTAGTAACAGGATAGGTCAGAGTCAGCATGGATTTATGAAGGGGAAATCATGCTTGACTAATCTTCTGGAATTTTTTGAGGATGTAACTCTGAAGATGGATGAGGGAGATCCAGTAGATGTAGTGTACCTGGAGTTTCAGAAAGCTTTTGATAAAGTCCTACATCGGAGATTAGTGAACAAAATTAGGGCGCATGGTATTGGGGGCAAAGTGCTAACTTGGATTGAAATTTGGTTGGCTGATAGGAAACAAAGAGTAGTGATAAATGGATCCATTTCGGAATGGCAGGCAGTGACCAGTCGGGTACCGCAGGGATCAGTATTGGGACCTCAGCTTTTTACAATATAATTTAATGATATAGAAGATGGTATTAGTAATAACATTAGCAAATTTGCTGATGATACTAAGCTGGGTGACAGGGTGAAATGTGATGAGGATGTTAGGAGATTACAGGGTGACCTGGACAAGTTAGGTGAGTGGTCAGATGCATGGCAGATGCAGTTTAATGTGGATAAATGTATGGTTATCCACTTTGGTGGCAAGAACAGGAAGGCAGATTACTACCTAAATGGAATCAATTTAGGTAAAGGGGCAGTACAGAGAGATCTAGGTGTTCTTGTACAGCAGTCAATGAAGGTAAGCATGCAGGTACAGCAGGTAGTGAAGAAGGCTAATAGCATGCTGGCCTTCATAACAAGAGGGATTGAGTATAGAAACAAAGAGGTTCTTCTGCAGCTGTACAGGGCCCTGGTGAGACCACACCTAGAGTACTGTGTGCAGTTCTGGTCTCCAAATTTGAGGAAAGACATTCTGGCTATCGAGGGAGTGCAGCGTAGGTTTACGAGGTCAATTCCTGGAATGGCGGGATTACCTTACACTGAAAGACTGGAGCGACTGGGCTTGTATACCCTTGAGTTTAGAAGACTGAGAGGGGATCTGATTGAGACATATAAGATTATTAAAAAATTGGGCACTCTGGAGGCAGGAAACATGTTTCCGCTGATGGGTGAATGCTGAACCAGAGGACACAGCTTAAAAATACAGGGCAGACCACTTAGGACAGAGATGAGGAGAAACCTCTTCACCCAGAGAGTGGTGGCTGTGTGGAATGCTCTGTCCCAGAGGGCAGTGGAGGCCCAGTCTCTGGATTCATTTAAGAAAGAGTTGGATAGAGCTCTCAAGGATTGTGGAATCAAGGGTTATGGAGATAAGGCAGGAACAGGATACTGATTAAGGATAATCAGCCATGATCATATTGAATGGTGGTGCAGGCTCGAAGGGCAGAATGGCCTACTCCTGCATCTATTGTCTATTGTCTGTTGTCATATTGTCCAGATATTCCTTTGAACTTAAATGCCCTCTGAAATTGAGTTACAAGCCATTCAGTTCAAGAGCAATTGGGGATGGTTGCTAATGATGCCCATATCATGGTATCCCGACAGTGTGAAAACAAGCCATTCAGCCCAACAAGTCCACACTGACCTTCCAGAGAGCATCCAGCCCAAACCCATTCCCTCATCCTATTACTCTACATTTACCCCTGACTAATGGACCTAACCTACACATCCCCGAACATTCTGGACAATTTAACACGGCCAATTCACCCAACCTGAATATCTTTGGATTGAGGGAGGAAACCGGAGCACCTGGAGGAAACCCAAATAGACACGGGGAGAATGTGCAAACTCTACACAGACAGTCACCCGAGGATGGGGTCAAACCCAGGTCCCCAACACTGTAAGGCAGCAGTGCTAACCATTGAGCCACCATGTCACCCTTTTATATCACTTAACAGAGGGTAAAATATAATAATTCAGATCAAAATCAATAGTCACTTGGACAAGTATGGATTAATTAGGGAAAGTCAGCATAGTTAAAGTTGAAAAGTGTGGTGCTGGAAAAATCCAGCAGGCCAGGCAGCATCCGAGGAGCAAGAGAATCAACGTTTCGGGCATAAGCCCTTCTCCAGGAACTGAATGGCTTGTAACTCCATTTCAGAGGGCATTTAAGTTCAAAGGTATATCTGGAATGAGGTCTGTCCTGCATATAACAGCACCACACTTTTCAACTCTAGTCTCCAGCATCTGCAGTCCTCACTTTCTCCTAATAGATTCATTAAAGGTAACTTTTTAGTTAACCTGAAAGAGATTTTGTTGACATCAATTATGATTACTCTTCTTAAGTCCAAGAGAGCAAAGTATTTCTACTATCCCATGCTGAGGTAGGCCAAAGACTGTTCCCCAAAGGCTTTTCTTTGAATTTTTTAAATAAACCCATAGCAAAATCCTTTATAATGAAGTCAGTTATAAGAAATATTAACAAACAATTCAAAATGTAGGCAAATGTCTCTGTTACTCCATCCACACACACAAGCATTCAAGACATTAAGGAAGACAGACAAAAGAGGACATAAGTTATAATTTACAGGTCAATTCTCCTGCTCCTCAGATGCTGCGTGACCTGCTGTGCTTTTCCACCACCACACTCTCGACAATTGACCTCCCAGGTCAAGGTCACAGCATCCAATGGGTTCCCCGATGTCACGTATAGAAGATGTTGGGGCTACCCTCAGCGTCCATCCTATGATGAGCCAAGAGCACGTCCTCCTCTCCATACATGGTCATGGAAGGGACCTGAGGCATGATCGGGTCTGCTTGCCATCTCAGATACTCCAACCTGCCTTGTTTTCCAATGAAAGTCCAAGCTTGCCCTTGCCTGCCTTTGTCTTGTATGGTTGCTTTCTCCATGACTTGTCCTGAAAGTTGGACTTGGCTCAAATGTTACCCATTTTTGTTTCAGGCCTAGCCATTCGGACCCTGGGCGCCCTGGCCACACATAATTACTACATTCCTTGTTGCTTCCCCCACTTGAATAGCTTCCTGTCTTGCAGTGCCATTGCCAGTTTACCCATCCACCCCAAAGCACTCCGCTCTCACACAATGAGGCTGAGGGAATCTCAAGCATATTAAACACAGAATTAGTCCCAATTACGAGTCACATTCCTGCCTCATCCACAGTTGCAGTCCCTGACAACTAATCAAATCACAAAATCCTGTCTTCAGATGTGTGACTACTTCTTAGTTTAAAACACTCAGGCAGCTTTCTTCATCCCTAACGTGTTGGAGTGTTTATGGATTAAACTCTAGCTCATAAACTCTGTGTCAAGGTTACTCAAACTTCAAATACTCACTGCAGACAGGTTTGCCCTAATTTATAAATGGATCCAGGAGCTTCCACATGCTGTTGAGTAGACACATTCTCTGTTCTGCCATAATTACAGTGTTAATTAATTAATCCATTACATTACTTATTGGTAAGTTTTTTTTTACTTTACCGCTAATTTGTAAGCTGAGTTAAAACTTAAAATAGAATAAACATCAACCACTTACCAGAAACTTATCAAATACATGGCTTCTTTCTCTGTAGTGAAGCAAGGAGCAATTTCAATCAGCTTCATTGAATCAATGAAGAGTCTGAGTTTTTGCCAAGCCAACTCCAAACGTTAGTTAACATAGCATGTATGCAAAAGACTGACTTCTTGGTGAAACAGATGTTTTGAGGTTTATATACAACATTAACAATTTACACTGGTCTGGTTCTGACAGTAGTATAGAATTTGTAGTCTGTGGTTACTGACGACTGATTTCACATGACAACTGACTGAACACACTGAACTGACTTCATTGCACTGAGCAGGGAGTGAGTGAAAACAAAGGTCTTTATACAGGAGCTACACATGTTGTGATGCCATGTAACTGCCTCAAAGGCACACTGAGCGTTGGTCTGGAATGTATAGAATAACATAATACTCCCTGTCTTTGATACTGCATACATGGTTATATTCCTGCATAGACTGTATTTTCTAATATTGACCACTTTGGCTCTGTCTACCAAATGTTGTCATTTCCAGATTCAACAATTCCAATGCTCCCATGTACCATCTATAATACACAGGCAGGAGGCTGGAAGAACACAGCAAACCAGGCAGCATCAGGAGGTGGAAAAATCGATGTTTGGGGTGTAACCCTTCATCAGGACTGGGGATGGGTGTGGGGGCAGCTGCAGATAAAAGGGGTGACGGGAGCAGGGTGGTGAAGTGGCGATAGGTGAAGACAGGTAGAGGGGAGACCGCACATAAACTTAGGGAATGGTTCACTGAGCTTTGCAGCCTGGTGTGCAGGGGTTGACCAGACCCCCAGTCACCACCCATTTCAATTCCCCAAACCAGTCCCTTTCCAACATGACCATCCTTAGCCTCCTACATTGCCAAAACAAACCACAGCATAAATTGGAAGAACAATGTCTCATTTTCCTCATCAATGACGTCCAGGCATTGTACAGTCTGGAAGACTCAACACTGAGTTCTCCAATTTCAAATAACCTCCCTACCCATTTCCCGGCTCCCTTCCAAACCCCTCCCCCTCCCTTCCACTGCTCCCTGCCACCAACCAGATTCATTCCTCCCACTGTTTAACCAGTTCGTACCCTCTATCTGTCTTCACATATCCCCACTTCACCACCCTGCTCCCGCCTCCCCCTTTATATGCTGCTCTCCCCACAACCCATCCCCAGTCCTGACAAAGGGCTACACCCGAAATGTTGAATTCTCCACCTCCTGATGCTGCCTGGCTTGCTGTGTTCTTCCAGCCGCCTACCTGTGTATTTTGGATTCCAGCATTTGCAGTTCTTTTGTCTCTACCCGTGTTCCACCTGACATAAAACCATATTCTATCCCTCATCAAACTTCATTTTATTATCACCCTTTTCCTTGCTGGAGCACATTGATCATAAGGCTCTAACAACTCAGTTCAATACTCATGTCCTCATACTTAAAATCTTTCAATGACCTTGTCCTTCTTGTCTCTGTGACTTGATCCAGAACTCTCCATTCTTTTGACTCTGATGTCTCTTGTATTTCCCACACCTCTGCATTCCTTAGTCACCCCTCCAATGTCTACTGCCCAGCCTAGCCCTTTCTTTAACTCCGATGGTTCTGTAGCAGCTGTCTCATCCCTACACTCTGGAATGCCGCCCTTAAATCCCTCCACTTCCATCTTCTTTGAAAACCCTCCTTAAAACCAACTTCTTTGAATAAATGTTTGATCTTCCTTCCACCATCTCTTTCTTTGTTATAACATCCACTTTGTCCCTATCACACCTTCACTTCGTGCCTTGGGATGTTTATTAGTTTGAAAAAAATAACATGTTTTCACACATTTATCGTGGGGTTCAGTGTTAGTTTACTCTCAGCTTAATATTGTTTATGGTTTTCAATTGTCAAGACTGATGTTTATAACTGATTTAATATATTTGCTTTGCTTTTATACCCTGTGATAATTCTTACTAATATTTCCCTTAAAGGACCTACCTGGTTACAGTGGTGGATGTGCCTGAAAGCGATAACCCGAATTAATCCCATCGCCTGAATTGCAGATGGTCCATCACAATAAATGGTTCCTAATGAGTATTTGAGAATACAACTGTGTGCTAGATGAATGTACATTTTGGGTTTTTTTTAAGGGTGAACTCATTTAAACATTAAAAGAGAGTGTACACCAAGAATTCAAATACAGAGTTATATAGAAACTTTCTTTCATAGGAATGCAAAGTTGGATCAAAACACTTCGAAATTTCTGGCATGTACCTCCAGCAGACTTCTGCTCGGTGCACCAAATCATATAATGCACTGTTTGTGGTCAAACTGCCTGAGTTCATTGTAAAATAAAAGTAAAGTATTTGTTGCCATTGTGTCAGATGGATAATTTTATTGACCAGCTATGCAGTACATAGAACAAGCTAAAAATACTCTGAGCATCTGACATAATATTTCTCAATATTTACTTTCTTCATCTGCAGATTATACTTTGATTCGAAGTTGTATATGGAAAATACATTTAATCCAATTAATTTAAAAACATGATTTAAAAATTGGACCTGCAATGGTTTGAAGGAAAATGTTGGGTATTAACTTGTTGATAGATACTGGGAGGGGAGGGGGATCCTTACTGATCCCACAGATCAAAGACCTCCGTCTCGTTCAGATTATGAAGAAATAGACTTATGGAGCAGTGCAGATTTGTGAAAATTCCAAACACTGATGCCTATTTTAACATCTTCAAATCAAAGAATTGCAGATGTTGATCCAAATTCAATGGTATCTCTAAAATACTTCCTCATTTCAAATTTAGGATGAGAGAGTCAGGAGCACACAATAACCCTTGTGTAAACCTATTCAAGTATAATCTTGAGTATATAATTCATCATATGCACCATTGCTTGAGAATTGTGGTTCTTGATTTTATTTGTGTGTTAGCCCGAGAACAGGTAGCAATCTATGCCACATGGAACAATGTTGACATTTGCTGACTGGGTGATAATGGCATGTCTTCAGCATTTCTCTCGAAGTTATGGCAGCTACAGCAGCATCATTACATGATAAATACAGCTTAGGATTTTTAACAAAGAAATAACCTTTAAGTGAGCAAGAAAGTAAATTGAGGATTGTTCAAATATCCGTAAATCTTTTTGATTCACATGCTCACAGTTTAAGAAGGCAGCAGAGTGATTCTTTTCCTTCTCCAAAAATCTCGTGGTACTATACATACAATTTTAATTTCAAATAATTAAGCATTCTCCCCGAGAAGAATTTTATCTAAAGACTTCAAGCAAAATAATATTCAGGAATGCAATGAAAGTTACTGTTCAAGTTCATTTACACAAAAACAATAGTTGAAAATTTCTCTTCAAAGAGTATGCACCAAAACAGTATTAAATTGTATATGTAAAATAGACTGTTGAAGCATTGGAGTTGCTCAATTGTTTTTATAAAAGGCACCAGCTAAAAAGAGTGGTTTAATTATTCTTGCACAATGCAGAAACTGCATTGTAAAAGAGGTGAGTGGGAATACTAATAGTTTCTGACCCAAAATGTCATTTGCTACCATGTCACAAGTTTATATTTATGAACATGTCTGCAGATGATTTCAGTTAGAAGTCAAGGCACCATGAAAATCAATAGATTGGGCAAACTATGTAACTGTGAAACAGGATCAATATCGACTTTGTTACAATGAAGACATTATTTCTCTAGTGGCAACTCAAACAACAAATTTGAATTATCCTGGTGCATTGTTTCAATATATTCTACAGTCAGGCACGTGCTTTAAGAAACACCAATGCATTTTACAAGGGATTTATGGAACAGATGTTCGACACACTTTTCGGCATTCCTTTCGGGTGTCAAATTGATTCTTGTTTCCTCCACAGCCACCGTACCAGAACCGTCTGCAGTCCTTCTCTTTGTTACTGTAGAACCATTTTATGCTGTAATTGTGACAGTTGCCTTCATCAGGATTCAGTGCACACACATCTGAAAAGAACAGAAAAGGACAATGCTGATGAAACACGAAACACAAACAAATTTGCCACTTCTCAAGAACCCTCAAAACATGTTTTTGCATTAAAATGTTTGTTTACTATTAACATCTGCATATACATGGCAGCCAATTATTTTAATCCATCTCAATTATCTGGAAAACCCATAGTATCCCACCAGTGCAGAAAGAGACCATCCCGCCTATCAAGACTGCACCAACCCTTTGAAAGCAATCCACCCAGGCTCAGCATCCCCACCCTATCTCTATACCACTGTATATCCCATGGTTAATCCCCCTAACCTGCAAATCCCCGGCAACTATGGGGCAACTTACCGTGGTCAATTCACCTAACCTGCACATCTTTGTGGCTGTGGGAGGAAACTGGAGCACCCGGAGGAAACCCATGCAAATGCAGGGAGAACATACAAAATCCACAAGGCCGCCCAAGGACAGAATCAAAACTGGGTCCCTGGCGCGGTGAGGCAACAGTGCTAACCACTGAGTCAGCGTGCTATCCATTCTAATTGTACTCACAGAATTAGTTCATAATGACCTCTTCTTAAATGGGCAGATGGTACTCCTTCAGTGAGTTGGGCACAAGCCAAATTCTTTTCTCATTTAGACTTCTCACCTTGACCGGACAACCATAGTGAACATTTCATTGAAATGTGTTAGCTTGTCTGACATGTGGGTTTGCTCATTCAAATGCTGGATAAGGAGCACGCTGATTGTTAACCTGTCATATCTTTAAGCTTTTGGAGAGGATTTGTAGCTCAGATTGTGGATCAGGTTGTAAGCTTACTTGCTGAGCTGGTAAATTTGTTCTCAGGTGTTTTGTCATCAGTGAGCCTCCAGAGAAGCGCTGGTGTTCTGTCCCGCTTGCTATTTATCTCTCTTGGTTTCTTGTAGTGGGTAAACCATTTCTGGTTCTGTTTCTGAGAGGTTGGTAAATGAGGTCCAAATCTATGATTTGTTAATGGAGTTCCAGTATGAATGCCAGGCCTCTAGGAATTCCCATGTGTGTCTTTGTTGAGCCTGTCCCAGGATGGGTGTATTGTTTAATTTGAACTGGGATACACGAGCAGTAACTAACCATCAAAAGTCATGATAACTATCACTGCATTCATACTGGAACTCCATTAATAAACATATCGATTTGGACCCCATTTACCAACCTCTCAAAAACAGAACCAGAAATGATATCACCCACCACAACAAAACAAGACAGATAAATAGCAAACGGGAAAGAACACCAATGCTCTACCAGAGGCTCACTGATGATGTTACCCAGCATGGTGACGAAACGTCTGAGAACAAGTCTACCAGCTCAGTGAGCAAACTTACAACCTGATCCACAACTTGAGTGACAAGTCTTCTCCAAAATCTCAAACACCTATGGGCACAATTTGCTCAAATTAGCCCAAAGGTGGGAAACCAATGACATCTGATTGAGCGCCACGCACCAACAACTGTACTTGCTACACAAATACCTCAGGAAACAGGTATTACCATATTGTGTCAAATACAAAGCACCTCTCAACATCCCAGAAGCCAGGAGAACAGCAGAACAGAATGGCCACAGAATGCTATGAGAAATTAGATTAGATTAGATTCTCTACAGTGTGGAAATAGGCCCCTCAGCCCAACCAGTCCCCACCCACCCTCCAAAGAGTAACCCACCCAGACCCATTTCCCTCTGACTAATTCACCTAACACTATGGGCAATTTAACAGGGCCAATTCACCTGATCTGCACATCTTTGTATTGTGGGAGGAAACTGGAGCACCTGGAGCAAACCCACACAGACACGGGGTGAATGTGCAAACTCCACACACAGACAGTCACTCGAGGCTGGAATCAAACCTGGAACCCTGCTGCTGTGAGGCAGCAGTGCTAACCACTGAGCCACTGTGCCTCCCCACAAATGATAAATGATGCCCACAACCGATCCACAAATGTACATGCGAAAGTTTGCGTCACAACATTCTGCACACAAATGCAACTGACCATGAATGGGCAGCTACGCTAGAACAAGCCATCAACACTAAACAACTGGGAGAAAGTGAGGATTGCAGATGCTAGAGATCAGGGTCAAGAGTGTGGTGCTGGAAAAGCACTGCAGGTCAGGCAGCATCTGGGAAGCAGGAGAATCGAAGTTTCGAGCATAAGCTCTCCATCAGGAACCAGGAGCAGAACAAGTCAAAGAAAAGACTAGTTCTGCGAGAAAAACTGGCCAACTCACACACAGCAATAACACGGATAATTCAGAGACTTGGATAAAGAATCTGTCTGACCGACCACTCATAGACACGTAAAAAGCCATCCCAGTATGAGGGATGAACTTCAACTGCAGGGATGTGGATAAAAAGGACATCCTAGCTGCACTGGAATTCAGTGATCTACTGAAAGACAATGAACTGGAAGACATCCGGCAGGCCATCAGACAGACAGTAGCACCAACATGAAACAGAATAAAAAGGGAACACCCTCAACATACTGGAAAGGAAAGCTGTGGAAGGACTCACAAAGACAGAAATATTGTAATCCTACCGGCAGATAAAGGGCGCATGACGGTCATCCTGAACAGGACACAATACACTGAAAAAGCATTACTCACAGATACCAAAACATACCAACAGGTGGCGATGGACCTGACTCCATAGCTAGAAAACTGTATTACAACATCCCTGAGGAAACTCCACAAGACAGGTGAAATTAACAAGACAGACCCCCCCCCAAAGAATGAAACCTAAAAGATCCAACACACCCCTCAGACCCATAATCTCACTTCCCAGCAAACCAACATACAGACTAGCAAAGGAAAAGCAATGCAAACCGAAATACCGAGTAGAAAACTCAACTCACTCAATCGACTCTGCCCAGGAATTCCTTTACATCATCAAAGACACCAAGGTCGAGGATGACGAGGTCATGGTCTCCTTCAGTGTAATATCCCTATTCATATTAATAAACATTATCCTGGCCAAAGAAATGCTGGCCTCACTGCTAGATGAACCGAGGACACCAACACCTGACAGCACCAACTCTATCAGCAAGGTCAGCAGCCTCAAATTAGCCAACCTGTGCCTCACAACCCACTTCACCTTCAATGACAAGATCTACAATCAAATCAATGGGACAATATCAGGACTCTTAGCAGAAGCAATTATGCAGAGGTTAGAATGAACAGCCCTTCCCATGATCCAGCCCAAGCTTTGGGTCCACTATTTGGATGACATCTTTGTCATTACGAAATGCAACAAATTAGAAGAAATCCACAATCACATAAACAATATCCTTACCGGTATAAAGTTCACTAAAGAGGAAAAGAACAATAACTGACTCTCCTTCCTAGATGTCACACAAGAATGAAAAGCCAATGAAGAGCTGCAGACCAGCATCTACAGGAAAGCCACACACACTTACCAGATACTCAACTACAGGAGCAATCATCCCAACACCCACAAATGGAGCTGCATCAGGACATTACTTAAATAAGCCACAACACACTGCAGCACCCAGAAACTACAAGAAGCCAAGGAAAAACACCTATGCAATGTATTCAGGAACAACAGGTACTCAATAAGCACAGTCTGCCGATTCCTGCATAATAGGCCTAACAAGATGACACAATACGCCCAGAGACTCTAGCCACCCTGCCATACATTAAAGACATCTCAGAGATGATGACCAGACTACTCCAGCCCCTAGGCATCACGGTAGCTCACAAACATACCACCACACTGAAACAGCTCATGATGAATTAAAAAGACCCCAACAACCGGCAAAATGAACATCATATACAAATTACCCTGCAAGGACGGCAACAAACATTATATTGGACAAATGAGCAGATAGCTAGTCACCAGGATACATGAGCACCAACTAGCCATCAAAAGACATGACCAACTATCATTAGTATCCATACACACAGACAAAGAGGGACATCAGTTCGACTGGGACAATACATACATCCTGGGACAGGCTAAACAAAGACACGCACAGGAATTTCTAGAGGCCTGGGATTCAAACCAGAACTCCATGAACAAATATATCGATTTGGACCCTATTTACCAACCTCTCAGAAACAGAAACAGAAATGATATCACCCACCACATCAAACCAAGCCAGATAAATAGCAAATGGGACAGAACACCAACACTTCACCAGAGGCTCACTGATGATGTTACCCAGCATGGTGACGAAACGTCTGAGAACAAATCTACCAGCTCAGCGAGCAAACTTACAACCTGACCTCTCATATCCATAAACAGGAATGCAATGGGCATATATTTAAGAAACGGGCAAGATGTTTACAGGGAATGTAAGGAAAAGATTTTTTTCATTTAGAATGTGACATGATTGTGGAACTCCACTGCCTGTAAGAATGGAAGAGGTAGAAACCGCAGAACATTTAAGAAGTATTTAAACATGCACTTTTGATGCCAAGGCATACAGAGCCTTGTATGGGCTAACTTTTAGAAAACAGGATTACAATAGTTAGATGTTTGTTTTTGATGAGCACAAGCTCAATGGACCTCTATGACTCAATGAGTCTATAACCATGGCCTGGATTTTCTGATGAGGTGACAGTTGTTATGCCAGCATAGTTGGAAGTTGCACCTTGGAAAACTGTGGGAATCCCCATTGTAGCAGACTTCTGAAGAGTTGCCTTCGCAATTGAATATTCCACTGGACAATTCTCTGGAACACTTCATTTTAATTGGAGAACATGGAGTGTTCCAATGGAATTAAATAGTTACTCAGGAAAGGTTAACTTATTAAAACCATAGTCTAACTCCCGAGCAACTATACAACTGACCCCATACTTAACCCTAAGCACATCTCCCTCTCCAGACCCTGACCTGACATCTCCTTTCTCCCCTGGGAGCAAAATCCTCTACCAAACCTGATAAACCCCTTTCCCCGCTCTGAACTCATTTCCCCTTTTCCCCACTGCAGATCGAAACTATCTCGACCGTAGATCTGGACCACCTTCCTCTACTCCTTCTATACTGCACCAGCCTGTCCCCTTCTCCCTTTTCAGACCTGAACAATTTTCCCTGGCCACCAGACATGATCCCACTGGAAGCTGACACTCGCTTTTCCCTATCCCCGCCAGTCCTGATATCTCCCACCCACACCAACCTATTGTAAACACTGCATCACATATCTGGCCTGCTTTTCACCTTGGCACCCTATCCACTTGGCATCCTACCGAACTAGCACCGTACCCCTTTCCCCTTTTGCGCTGTATTCTACTTGGCACCCTAGTCCCCCATGCATTTGACATCAACTGAGCTGACTCCCTACCCATACTCCATGTAGCATCCCACCCACCTACCCTCTGGCACACTAACCTCACACGTCCCTTTTGACAGCAGCTACCTGTGATTGTAGATCTATAAATTTCAGAATAGGGCAGGCACCTGCTGTGTAAATGGGCCATGTTTTGTCTCTCCCCCAGACAATTCTGCACTATGAGAAACCTGTCAGAATGGGAATGTGTCTCTGTATTTGTGCAGGACCCCTGATTGGAATCTCCTGCTTGAAATTAGGAACGCTCTCCTTCCATTGAAAACAGACAGGGATAAGGTTCAACCTGAAGTGGCAGCTGCCAGTTAGGCAATCCTGCCCAAGATTTTTCCTATAGCATCCCTTCAACAAATTTGCAAACATTTGCCTGCACAGCATGGTGGTCAATGCGGGATCTCAATGGCTTCCTAAGCTTCTAATGCAGTGGACTGCAAGTAGAAAGTGCCATGCATAACGGGATAAAGAAATTCCATCTCAAATGCAACATATAATTTGCACAAATGATCATGACAGGTTGCAATTGATTTTCCACTGTTCCATTGCAGCAAGCTGGCTTCTACTTAATTGTATACTTCAGATCAAAAAAGAAATTTCAGATCAAAACTGACTCAAAAATATAGTAACAGGATTTTTCTTAAGGAAGCCAAACCTCAAGTTATTTGCACTTAGGGATATTCAATGTCAAGTGCTTTTGTGGTGTGAAATTGCTTTTTCCTTCGCAGTCTTTGGAGTTCTTGGACACTTTCTAAGTTCATGCAGAAGGCTTCATTTTCAAAGGAAATGGAATATAAAACTGGAAAGATTTTGTTAAAACTAAACAAGGCATTGGGTAGAGTTGAAAAGTGTGGTGCTAGAAAAGCGCAGCAGGCCAGGCAGCATCCGAGGAGCAAGAGAATCGACGTTTCAGGAATTCCTGAAGAAGGGCTTATGCCCAAAATGTCGATTCTCCTGCTCCTCGGATGCTGCCTGGCCTGCTGCGCTTTTCCAGCACCACACTTTTCAACTCTGGTCTTCAGCATCTGCAGTCCTCATTTTCTCCAAGGCACTGGGTAGACCACAGTTGGAATATTGTGAACAGTTTTGGGCCTCTTATTTAGTGAAAGATATACCGATTGCATAAATTAAGAATATTCAAGGTTAATCAGTAAGAAAATCAAGGGTTATGGTGAAAAGGCAGGAAAGTGGAGTTCAGGATAATCAGATCAGCCATGATCTCATTGAATGGCAGAGCAGACTCAATGGGCTGAATGGCCTACATCTGTTCCTACATTTTTTGTCATAAGGTCTTAATACTTTGATGGTCTCACTCAAAATACTACAACAAAGTCAAGGCTTGGAACAAACCCTTAGGCAAAATGAATACAAATACATTGAGTTCTCTCAACTCCCAGGCTGTGATCTACAGTTTATGACATGCCTTAATATGGATGACCAAGACTACCATCCTACAAGCAACACTCTGAGATACTGAGGGCCCTGATTGTTGAGCTCTGTAATTGCATAGTCTAAAATTATATCATTGATCAATGGCAACTATGTCTCAGTAAATTATGTTCTCATCTTTGAGTCAGAAGGTTACAAGTTGAACACAAAAATCAAAGTTGACGTTTCAATACAATACTAGAAGTGTGTTGCAATGTTGGAAGTCTTACCCTTCTGATATCATGTTAAACCAAGTGCCTGTCTGACTTTCTCAGATTGACATAAAAGAAGAAGAGGATAGTTCTCCCCAGTGCTCTTGCTAATATTTAGCTCCTAACCGTAATACCGCAAAAAAACAAACAGATTATCTGATCATTATCCCAGAGTTGCTGCAAAGTTTGCTATCAACAGATAGGCTGCATCATTTCCAACCTTGCAATGATGACTGCATTTCAGTAAGTGCTTTGAAATGCTTGGTGGTCGTGAAAGGTAATATATAAATGTCTTTTTCTTTTAGTTGGACACAATCAAAATAAAAAAAAACTTTTCATGCCATTTGCAGGGATCCAAGAAAGACTGGCAGCATCGTCTGGGAAAATGTCAGGGAGCGTACAAAATCTGCTACCATGGGATTTGCTAATAGTGGGAATGTTGTTGCTCAACTGCCTGCTGATGAAGGCAGGATGGAGGACAAATTAAGATATTGAAGTAGTCAATTCAGGGCCATTTACTGCCTCTGTGGACTTCTTGCCCATATTGAGCAGACCCCATTTGGGGACACTACCTGGTTAAACTAACAGTTTTCCTGTGAGTGCTAGGAGGATTGTACTCCTTTATGGGTATTGCATGGCCAACATTAATTGACCACCACCACCACCACCACCTCCCCACCCCACCCCCCCACCCCCACCACCACCCCTTACTTCCTGCCCAATCTCCCTGCATCCCAGCAGGAATGACCACTTCCATGATTAAGCCACTATCATGAACTACCTCTGGATCCTTGATCCATAGCCACCGTGTCTCCATCATCACTTAACTTCCTTGGAGATGGCCACTCATTACGAGACTCCTTTCATATTATAGCTTCAAGAAGGCATACACCCCTCCCCCACTGATTCATGGTATCACTGCTGAAGGCTAGCAGCTCTTGAAAATGGGCTATCATACTTAATTGGAATGATGGCCCAAACTGCCTCCCTATTTGGGTCTTGTCACTGCCCATTGTGGGCTCACCTCCTGGTTTCAGCTCTAGTGGCATAAGTTCTGCTGCCTGCACAAAACTGAAGTCCATAATTCCCTTTACCTACCGGCATTGTCAGTGTAACTCTGAGGTTGCTCGATATCATCTTGAACAACCATCCTGAAAGGAAAAGGACAAGTTTTAACAATGAGAATAGTCTGTTATTACAATCTTAACAATAGATAGAAGTTATCTACAAAGCATACAGTTCTAAATAATTGGACGGTGTTTTCTCTGCTTCTTTTACTGTCTCCTGAGATTCTGTTCCGCTGCATTTTTTTGCTAGATCTGGAGGTGGGTAGCTGTTGATTCCAGCTGCAAAATAAAGAAGAACTCATTTAATTGGAGGCAAGTTTCTTGGTTAAAACATCTATTAGGGAGTTTAAACTGTAAAAATAGCTTGGAGAGACAAAATAACTTTTGGAGAATTAAGATTCAGATTTGCTTCTGGGACACATTTGAGGGAGGTGAGGTGCCTTTGGGACTGTAATAAGTACCATGAATGTGGATAACCTCATTTGAACTGTTCCACTTACGAGAAACATGAAAAAAAAACAATCTCAAAATGGCTATCAATATAGCCACCAAATTGGCTATCAGGAGATCAATCAAGTTGGGTGTCAAGCTAGGTGTCAAGAGGACTTTCAAGTTGCTGTCTAATGGAGCTGTCAAACTTTCAAGGTATTCGAAAACCTGGTCCTTTAAACATTTGATAACTTTTACAGTCTTAAACAATATACTTGCTATTCCACATCTCTGCTGATATATAAACCTGATGGTTATAATCATAGGATTGACATTGGTTTCACAACCATTCGTTATCACAGTGAGATACCAGTAAATTCACAGCTCAATTGACAACTTCAAGTATTTATAAATTCTTTTAAGTTGTGTTGTGAATTCCAATGCTTGTTTTCAAAAGGAATGAGAAAATTAACTAGCAATTTATTATAATCACAAATTTTATTTGAAATAGCGAATACATCAATAGACACTTAAGAACTTTGATTAATTTCAACATAGTGTTGATGTTATTGCTCCTACATGCCAACTTACCTATTACAGGGGGAACCTTGATATCCAAATACCAATTATCCGAAAATCAGATTATCCGAAGGAGATCTCAAGGTCCCGGTAGAAACATTACATCAAAGAAGCGTTTCCAACAGTGATCGCATCTTTTGTTTACAGTGATTAAAAAGGCACAGTCTCCAAATGACTGACCGTCTGCCCTCTCTCTCTCTCCCCACACCTTCCCTGGAGTTCAACAGAGGGGTGTACCCTAAACCACCCCCACCCCTTTCCCCAGATAATCTGACCAACATTGTCCTGTACAAGGTAGAGGTGGAACCTGTCAAAAAAATTGCAGTAAAAGGTTGTGTGTGTGGCTGTGTATGTGAGTGCTATTTGGAGACTTAACCCACAAAGGTAACTACAGCAGCAGTGGTTTTATTGTTGGTGTCCAGTCTAGATGCCCCGGAGAGGGACTGGGGGTGGACGGAGGTGGGGTGGCGGTGGGGGCTCCCGCGCTTTGTGCTGGGGGGCGGGGGTAGTGTTGGACCTGGTTGGGGATGGGGGGAGTGCAGGAGGCAGGTTTGGACTGGGTTGGGATGGGGTTGGACCGTGTTGTGGGGCTGGGGTGGTTTTGGATGGGGTTGGGGGGGCACGGGGAATGGGGTTGTTCCAGTTTGGAGGGTGGGAGGAGCAGGTTTGGACCATGTTTGGGGGGGGGGCAGGAGGTGGGGGTTGGGGCGGGGTTGGACGGGGGGGGGCGGCAGGAGGTGGGGGTTGGGGCGGGGTTGGACGGGTTCTGGGGGCAGGAGGAGGGCGGTGCTGGGGGCGGGGTGTCGTGCAATGTGTGTCACTGCTAGTCTCCTGAACGAGGAGCAGACTTTAAAACTCCGAGCCCCAAAGGAAAGGCTTTAAATCGATTTCCAAATAATCAATTATCCAAAAGAAATAGTGCCCGCTCATCGAGTTTCCACTGTATAGGCAATCTCAACATAGTGTTGAGGACTATCCATTGCCTATACAATAATAGGTAAGTCAACATGTAAGGGCAAAGTAAAAACAATGACTGCAGATGCTGAAAACCAAATACTGGATTAGTGGTGCTGGAAGAGCACAGCAGTTCAGGCAGCATCCAACGAGCAGCGAAATCAACGTTTCGGGCAAAAGCCCGAAACATTGATTTCGCTGCTCGTTGGATGCTGCCTGAACTGCTGTGCTCTTCCAGCACCACTAATCCATGTAAGGGCAAAAGGCTGATTGGTTGAGAGCATGTGTTGATGGATGTTGGCGTAGGTGTTGTTATGAATGACAATGGGGATTGCAAGAAATGGGTAGGCCTATATAGAAGGTATGAGGGGTCATGGGAAGACTGGAAGTGATTGGATTGCCATCAAGAGTATGATAAACCACAGGTTGTGAGTGGATTGAGAGTTGACACAATTGGCATGGCTGGGACAGTATGTAAATGGGGTTGAGTGTTAGTGATTGATGACAGCTGGAGTGTTTCATTTACATTTTTCTTCTCATTACATCCACAATGTGCTGGGGGCACTTAGGTCGGCCTCACACCCCGGGACCTTCTGGGATTCGGTAATGTCTAACTTTCTGGACTCCATTTTTACCTGTTCCCATCTACCACCAACCCACCCCACACCAAAAAAATGCAAATTCAAAGTTCTGAGGGACTTTTACTCATGGAGGTGAAAATTTTCCTAATTCTGCAAGCCTGATTTTTGAGTGAAAATGCAGTTGCTAATATTGTTCTGGTAAAGTTGTGTTGCACTCTGACCAGCGCTAAAATATCCCTCCTAACGTGTGGTGCCTAGAACTGCTTGCATTGCTCTTATATGGTTTACAGTTGGAAAGTGTGGCACTGGAAAAACACAGCAGGTCAGGCAGCATCCGAAGGGCAGGAGAGTCGACATTTTGTGCAAAGGCCCTTCATCAGGATGCCCGAAACGTGGACCCTCCTGCCCCTCGGACGCTGCCTGACCTGCTGTGCATTTCCAGCACCGCACTTCTTGACCCTGGCTCTCCAGCAACTGCAGTCCTCACTTTCTTCAGTATGATTTAATCAAGGATTGGGACAAAATAGTGAAATAAAAGGGTTGTAATTGCACTTACTTGGTAGGTTTTTTAGAAAAGCCACTGCAAACCTTTGTGCATATTCGATTTCAGCCTCCAGACCCTTATCCAGATGAACCAAATGCTGATCAAAAGGAAAACTGACAAACTCTTCGAGGACTGTGACATTAGATACATCCCCTACAGCCAGTGCAAACAGTGTGAAACCTTTACATTTTGCTTCTTGTGATATCTCCAGTAATTTGTTCCCATCAATAATTGTTTCCCCTGAAAATATTGTGAAGATAACTTTGTAAGTTTGTGGATTTGTGAGGTTTGAGAAGAAATTCTTCAAGCTCCATGTAATACTGTTGGCAATGCCAGTGGTGCCCTCAAGCTCACTGAATGGTTCTTGGATGTGTCTCTTCTTCAAAGTTTTCGTGGCATAATCCAGAACTCCAAACTCTAGGTTTAATGGATCGTTCCCATATCTCGGAGTGTAACTTGATGGGTGTTGTACCAGACCCATCCGGGGATGAAGACCAGAGGCTTTAGATTCTGGAGTGCTCAGAAATGTGTCAATCATTGTGGTCAAGAAAGTCTGAATTATTTCGGACTGTGTTGATTCCATCTGCTGCAAGTCATCAACAATGAAAGTCATGTCCAAGTTCACTGGGAGAGGGACTGGCTGACCACCTCTGATGCACAAGTCATTTGGTTCACACTGATCTGCAAAGAAAAACAATTCTTCATTTCATTACTTCTCCTCGATGAAGTCACTTAGATAGCCAATCCCCAATGGATTGAGGATTGGCTATCTAACAGAAGGCAGAGAGTTGGGATAAAAGGTTCTTTTTCAGAATGGCAGCCGGTGACGAGCGGTGTCCCGCAGGGTTCGGTGCTGGGGCCACAGCTGTTCGCATTATATATTAATGATTTGGATGAGGGAACCGGGGGCATTCTAGCGAAGTTTGCCGATGATACAAAGTTAGGTAGACAGGCAGGTAGTACTGAGGAAGTGGGGAGGCTACAGAAGGATCTAGACAGGTTGGGAGAGTGGTCCAGGAAATGGCTGATGGAATTTAACGTGAGCAAGTGCGAGGTCTTGCACTTTGGCAAAAAGAATATAGGAATGGACTACTTTCTAAATGGTGAGAAACTTAATAAAGCCAAAGCACAAAGGGATCTGGGAGTGCTAGTCGAGGATTCTCTAAAGGTAAACATGCAGGTTGAGTCTGTGATTAAGAAAGCGAATGCAATGTTGTCTCTTATCTCAAGAGGGTTGGAATATAAAAGCAGAGATGTACTACTAAGACTTTATAAAGCTCTGGTTAGGCCCCATTTGGAGTACTGTGTCCAGTTTTGGTCCCCACACCTCAGGAAGGACATACTGGCACTGGAACGTGTCCAGCGGAGATTCACACGGATGATCCCTGGAATGACAGGTCTAGCATATGAGGAACGGCTGAGGATACTGGGGTTGTATTCGTTGGAGTTTAGAAGATTAAGGGGAGATCTAATAGAGACGTACAAAATAATACATGGCTTTGAAAAGGTGGATGCTAGAAAATTGTTTCTGTTAGGCGAGGAGACTAGGACCCGTGGACACAGCCTTAGAATTAGAGGGGGTCATTTCAGAACGGAAATGCGGAGACATTTCTTCAGCCAGAGAGTGGTGGGCCTGTGGAATTCATTGCCACGGAGTGCAGTGGAAGCCGGGACGCTAAATGTCTTCAAGGCCGAGATTGATAGGTTCTTGTTGTCTAGAGGAATTAAGGGCTACGGGGAGAACGCTGGCAAGTGGAGCTGAAATGCGCATCAGCCATGATTGAATGGCGGAGTGGACTCGATGGGCCGAATGGCCTTACTTCCACTCCTATGTCTTATGGTCTTAAACATTACAACTGCTTTAGCTTATTGTGAACAAATGTAACTCCAAATCCCTGGGTGAAGTAGAGTAAAACTCCATGAGGCAGATATCTCAGTGCTGCTTCATTCTGCAGTCAAGCTGGGGACTAAAACTAGATTTAATTTCTTTTATCTTTGTGTTGGTGCAGTACTACAGTAATATTATGGATGCATATTTTTAATTCTGGATGCACTTGATCTGAGATGGCAGCAAAGTAGGAGCCTCCAGTCAGAGCTCATCTGCTCTGTCTGTTCCTTGTTTTAAACATTCTCTTTCTTTTTCTCCCTTGTGATTTTTTTATCCTCTCTGCCTGTTTCTTCTCTTCCCAGCAGTCTGGAGCAGAGTAGGGACAGCAGCTGGTGGACCGGAGTGGAGCAGCGATGGTGACCAATGGGCCTAAAGCAGAGGGAGGGACAGCCAGTGGGCTCAGAGGGGAGCAGGGCCAGCAGCAAGTGGGCCTGAAGTGAACCGGGGACAGCCAGTGGGCCTGCAGCAAAGATGGTGACTGGTTGGGAACTCCTGGAGCCCAGTCAGACAACATTGAAGCCCTTATAGAAAGTCTATAATTGTCCATATCTTTAGCTTTAATTCTTATTTTCTGAACTTATACAATGTATATCTGGAATGTAATCTAACTTTGTTCTTTATTTTCTCTGCTTTTTTTTTGCACCTAAGATTGTAGCGTGGTACTTTGTACCTAAGATGGTGCTGTGTGTTGGTCATGATTTGGAGATGCTGGTGTTGGACTGGGGTGTACAAAGTTAAAAATCACACAACACCAGGTTATAGTCCAACAGGTTTAATTGGAAGCACACTAGCTTTCGGAGCGTCTCGCTTTCATCAGGTGATAGTGGAGGACTCAATCCTAAAACACAGAATTCATAGCAAAAACTTATAGTGTGATGTAACTGAAATTACACATTAAAAAATACCTTGATTGTCTGTTGAGTCTTTCATCTGTTTCAATACCATGATAGTTTCACTTCTTTCACGTGTAAATCACAAAACCTTTTTTTTAAAAGTTGCATTCTCAGGTTAGCTGTAACAATGGGTGATAGCTAGACAATATGTTGCTACGTTCCTATGCTTTTGACTTTGAAGTCATAAAGCAATTTTGCAATGATCATTAGAAAGGTACAGAAAGGTACCTGGGAAAGCTGAACATCCAGAATTTCTGCATTAGGCTTAGGATTTTTAGACCTGAGGAAAGGAGATGTGTGCACATATCAAGGGAAGTAAACACCAAAAGGTGACCAACTACAGGTGGAAATGCATTTCCACAAGTTGATATTGATGTAGAAGAGGGAAGAAATATCATAGGATAAGGAGGAAAAGAGGACTCCTTCACTGGATTCGGAAAGAAAACAAATGATGTGCAGGGTGAACCTGCTGAGTGAAGGAGGGGTATAATCTCAACATTTATATTGGGGTGCAGGGAATACGCCCTCATCATTGATCTGCACATTTTTATTTGTAAATGTATTCCAGGTTTGTATTCAATTTCAGCACTACTGAATCTACAAGTCTATTTTAAAGTCATACCAAAACACAATGTGCACCAGAGGAACCTGTTTAATATTTCTTCGGAGGCTTGTTGCTGACTTGGTAGTACGATTACTTCAGGTCTGTCTTCACTATTGACCTTGGTAAATAAGTTGAAAGAAATTCAAAATTCAGAAACACAAATCTGCAAACATTAGTAGTTTGAAGCAGTATCAATTTTATGTCTTCCATTAGAGAAATAACAGGCAGATGGTAAAGTATCACAGATGCCATGATACATTGATGATACCATAAGCATGATTCTTATAGGCATACTGACAGATGGACAATGAGGCTTAATACAAAGTAGAGCAGAATTTAACAATGGGATTTTACCCCATCATCCAAGAATTCAGCAAAAGATGCATCTTCCATTGCAAACTGCATATCAATTATTTACATGCAAACATATGAACATGGAAACAGAGTAGACCACTTGGCCCTTCAATAATGTCATGATTAATGTCAGATTTTAACCTCAACTCTGCATTCCTGTATATTGCTGACAATCTTTAATGCTTTGAGGAGAGGGAAACCTGTGCCAGAGAACTGTTGGCCAATATAATTGACCTCAAGCTCTGTAATCCCACCATACTAGTGAGAGTGGTGGTCAACACAAAGTCTCAATAATCCTCCTCCTGCAAGCAATAAAAGTGCTATGTAACTGTCATGTGGTTGATTGGATGATGCAAGAGCTGTAAGGAAATAGCCTATACGCACAGCATGAGGAGGATAATGTCATTAAAACTGAGAGACAGGCCTCTTTTCAGGGAAAACATGCAGGTGCCAATGAGTGAAAGGTTAACTGACTGTGTGTAGATGTGATATACTGAAGACTGAACAATTTCAAGGATTGATCATGAAGGCTGCTTGTGTGGAAAGGAGTATCAGAGAATGTGTCAGAGCAATAGTTAGCTAGCTCAGGAACTGGAGCTGTCTGATCATCAGATGGAAGTTAAGGTGGAATGGATGATCACCTGTTTTGGTCTGATCCTAGGATAAATCCACATAAATCAGTACATTTGTGATTCTAAGAATTATACAGGTGAGCCTCTGATGTATTACAATTATTGCAGAATTTTGTTGTCTACCTTGTTTCCATAAAGAATAGTTGGCATATTCCACTCTGGGGACTGCCTTAGCTTGTTGACATTCAGAGGCCAACCTAGGCCTAACATCAACTCCCAATTGCGTAACATTGAGAACTGGTCAGTTGCAGTCTTGGCAACATCAGGATGGGCATTTAGTTAGTTCTCTGTCCCATAAGCCACCTAAAAATCTACTAGCAGGGACCTGCTAATTATGTTTTTATTTGTTATATTTTTCACCTTAGGTTGTTGTGTAACAGTTTCAAATGCAGATATTTCTAGGTGGGCTTCAACTCATTGATGAACTGTGAAAACGTAGTAAACTAATAGACAAGAACATTCTAAACATAATGTACTTGAATCTTCATATTAGATGAATAAAAATTTACCTTATGGATTGAACATTAGATTTGCAATAGGTAGAGGTAGTGATGATAGATAACAACTACACTTCCTGACAAAATAAACCTGTGATACTTCATAAAGACCATTTTAATTATGATGACACAAAGTCTTGTTGGTAGATAAATCATAGGAAGGGAAAACTTTCTTCCAAGACTTAGGTACACTACTTAGATCAGTCAGTATGGTAAATAAATTTTAATTTGAGAAGATATAGGGCAGTCACAGAGAAAATGAAGTAAGAATCAAATGTTCAAATGGAGTACAGCCAAATTTATTGAGTAGAAAAGGGATCTGGTCCAGGTGGATTGAAATCAGAGTTTCCCAGATAATACAGTACTTGATCAGTCAGAGGCATTCATGAAGGGAATAGTTTGACTATGAATAAAATTTGAGTTCATAATTCTGAAACAAGCGGATTCAGTAAAATAAAAGGAAATACTAAAGTGAATAAAGGATATGATAACAGATTGTCAGGTGACCAAAAGACAACTCAAAGTCATTTATAGGTATGTAAATAGAAAATATTATTATCAGCACTATTATCTGTTACCTTATATGGGTTAGCCCTTCTATTTACAAATAAAAGTCATGAGGATGTGATACAAGGTTAAAACTAATTAATATTGACAACAGAATAAAAGGCATAACAGATAAAGTAATAAAATACTAAGATAGTGCAGTGATGAACCCCTTGCATCTCAGACACACTTGGGACTATTACACACTTTATCTCAAGACATTAAAAGATTCTCCCCTCTACAGTCCTCTGAACATTTAAATTAATTCGCATTCTACTCATTAAACTGGAATGAAATATGGAATGAGCATTTTCTTACCTTAAAAGCTCGTTCTATTTCTGGGATGTCTTTTAAAGAAATGACAACTGGAATGATATCTAAAGCACTGAATTTTGAAGCAGCAGTAGCAATGGCATTGGTGTCTTTCGAGTCTCCGTTTGTGAGAAACACAGCTATTTTTCTCACAAGGATCCCATTACGAACTCGTTTAAAAGTATGTCTTGCAACAAACTGCATTCCAACGCCAATATTCCGTTTTCTTGTTGATCGCTCATGTGCTAGTTCTTCTACTCCTTCGATAAGTAACTGCTTCTTCTTAAAGTCTGAAAACCGGATGAAAGGCCTTGCTATATTACTGTATGTAAGAACTGCCACCCGGGCCCCAGAGGGACAGTTGCTTTCAGCGATGTTAATATTCTGCAGCAGTTTAAGTACAATTCCCTTCATCCTTTCAAATATGGACAGTGTGACATCTGAGGATGTGTCCAGAGCAAAAGCCAGTTCAGTGGGGTACACAGGGCACTCTTCTTTTCCTGGAACAATACAAAAGCTGTTAATAATTAACAATGTCATTTATGTAACCAATTGTCTAAATTACTGTCATAATATTCAAGTTACTTACTATGTAAACAGCAAGCTGTAATAAAGAAAAGGAATAGAGAAAATTAATGATTGAGGGTTCATTATTGATCCAAGTTCCATCATTATTAATCTATTTGAATGCAAATACAAATAATTTTTCACGTTTTATGACTTTGTTTATTTTCACCTTATATTGTGAAGCTGATGCTGATGTGTTGGTTAATAATTACACTTATAAGTGTGACAAGTTAAATGCATCACAGGGTAGACTCTTCCCTTCCCTGGGAATGGTGAGAGAAGTGGTCAGACGGGGAAATGAATGGACAAGTTGGCCCCAGTGAGGTACACATCTACTTTTTGCCACCTCACCAATTAATATTGGGCACAGAAGGTCCAGTGATCTATTTCTTAGCTACTAACAATTAAGGCTCTTGTAATGAAATAATGGCCAGAAGGGCCTCAACTCACCAGTTCCCTAATTGCTTGCCTTCCTGCTGGTTTGAATTCCTAACCAGATAAACAAGGGGACCTCATGACAGGTTTGCCAAGGGTAGGGGTGGGGGTGAGGGTGGGGATGGGAATTCCACTTGATCCAATCTGGGGGCAATCAAAGGCATTGATGAGAACAAAAGGGTAGCCTCTGAAAGCTACTCCTTTTGCCTTGTATTTGACACCCTAACTATCATCTCTTTGCATCCCCCACCCCATGAGAAACAAAAGAAAATGATCTACATTCTCAACAGTGAGTCACGAGCCCACATACACATCCTGTGACATTAGGGTGGAATTTGTAAAGGCAGAGGGGAAATCTGAATTGTTCCCCTTGTTTAATTTTCATGACAACAGGAGGTTTGGAAGCAAGTGGTAACACCACCAGGTCAGTCAACTCATGAATCTATTCATAAGGCTGCTGAGGGGTCAAGGATCTTTCAGCTGGCAAGCTTTTTAAAAATTCATTTGTGGGACTTGGGCGTCACTGGCTGGCCAGCATTGATTGCCCATCCCTACTGAGAGGGTGGTGGTAAGCTGCCTTCTTGAATCGCTGCAGTCCACTTGCTGTGGGTTGACCCACAATACCAGCAGGGAGGGAATTCCAGAATTTTGGCCCAACAACTGTGAAGGAATGGCAGTATATTTCCAAGTCAGGGTGGTGAGTGGCTTGGAGGGGAACTTGCAGGTGGTAGTGTTCCCAAGTATCTGCTGCCATTGGCCTTTGAGTTGGAAGTGGCCATGGGTTGGAAGGTGCTGTCTAAGAATCTTTGAAGTTTGAAATGTCTTACCCTAACTCTAACCTTGTTCAAATAAACAATCATTTAAAACCATTTCAGAAAAAAAAATAAGCCATTGAAACCTCAGAAAAGTGTCAGATAAACAAAGCTATCATTACTCTTCAAGTTGTGCCAACATTGTCCATTGTTCATTAGTCAGTTTTGGAGCTCAGCAAAACCTCCATAATGAGGCCATCAGGCAACTGTGTCAATCAGAGCAATTGAACAGAATTTACATATTTGATTTTCTAGATGGCCTTGTCATTGTTTGCTTGGCTAAACTCCAAGAATGGCTAATGAACTCAGTTTTCCTACAGTTATTTTAATAATGTGTGAGGGGGAATGCCAGATTTGTTTAATTGACAGCTTTATGACTTAAGTTATTTATTCATTGTTGTGGATTTTCATGGTCTGCTTCTTTATTTAGATATGATTAAAGGTAATAAAAGTATTAAAGCTTTACTGTTTGACACTCTGACTTACTGTGGTTGATTCCAGTTATTACCTTGTAAGGTTTCTTTGGTCAGAGGAGATTTTGAAAACCTTTCTGCTTATTGTGTCAGCATTTCTAAGAGTTGCCTGAACTTAACAAGATGTCATCGATCCTGCGCGTACTTGGTACAGAAAGGAGCGGGAACGGAGAATTCATGGGAAGCATGTTACCATGGCAATAACTGAAGATATTGAAAGACATTGAGGTGTTGAGGGAAAATAAGGAATGGCAAGGAGATAGGGTTGGGAGAGGATTAAAGACTTGGAACTTTAAGCATGTACAGGACTGCGATAATGTCTCAGCAACCCTAGACAAGCCATCTAACTAGCCTTCAGTCTCACCGCACTTCCATATCCACTCCCACCTTGGGCCTGCTTCAGGAGATGTTGTTCCTGACTCTAGCCCACACCCAACTCCTGAAGATAAAAATCTCATGGAAGTTACCCAACCTTCAGACCTCAGGAATACAATGTCAGGAATAGCCGGCTGGTGGTTCTAAACTCTAAAGGGAACGTGCAACTCAACCCATTGCTTGACTCGCAAGCTGCTGTTTAAACAGCGGTGACTGGTCTACCATGGTTGTAAGTGTTAAAGGACATACTCACGACAGTTAGCTCTCACAGTTGATATGATGTTACATGGCTGGAATAAAAACATACAATTTAAAACATTATGTAAAATATATGAATTAATTTAAGCTTCAATATCTATTATGCATACGGATCACGTACTGCAAATGAAGTGCCCTGTTGTCCTCTGGGACCCTAGAATGATAAAAAATAAATAGCTTTAGAATAAAATAAAGCATCTTCAATAATGTTACAGAAGTTTATAACTGAAAAGAACTAATGACAAAGAAGCTGTATCCAGTAACAATGGCAAAATATTGTAGACATTTCTCAATGTCCAAAGTGTTCAGTTAGGAACAAATGAACAGTATAGGACGGCATGAGAAATCCAACACCAAGCATCGCTAAAAATGAAATGTCAACCAGAAGAAGTTACAAAATAAAACTACTTATGTGCCAAGCAACATATACAGCAAGTGATAGAAAGAGCTAAGTGATTCTACAACTAACAGATCAGATCTAAGCTCTGCAGTCCAGCCACATCCAGTTGCGAATGGTGATGGACAACTAAACAACTGAAAGGAAGAGGAGGATCTACAAATATGTCCATCCTCAATGGACTAGTGTAAAAGATAATGCTGAAGCATTTGTGACTATCTCCAGCCAGAAGTGCTGGGATATTCCATCACGCCCTCCACCAAAGTTCCTTTTGACTTCCAAAGCGTGTCCATCATCGAAAAGGCACAGTCAGGTAGTGATGGAATACTCCCCACTTGCTTGCATTGGTGCGGCTCCTACAAGACTCAAGAAACTTGACAACATTCAGAAGATTTCAGCTTGCTTGATCGGCTCCACATCACCAATCATTCTGTTCCTCCACTACTGATGCTCAGTTGCAGCAGTGTGTACTGTCCACAAGATGTACCACAGAAACTGACCATAGCTCATTAGGCAGGACCTTCCAAACTCATTACTGTTACCATCTAGAAGAACGTAGGCAATAGAAACGTGGATTGATAGATTTCCTTCAGTGTGGAAGCAGGCCATTCAGCCCGTCAAGTTCACACCGACCCTCTGAAGACCCAGACCCAACCCCCTACTCTATTTTTATAACCCTACATTTCCCATGGCTACTCCATTTGGTCTGCACATACCTGGACATTGTGAGCAATTTAGCATGGCCAATCCATCAATGAAAATACTATCATCTGTAAGTACCCACCAAAGCACTATCTTGACTTGTGACTTAGAAATATATTGCTGTTCCTTTATTATCATTGGGTCAAAATCCTGGAACTCCCTCCCTAATGGCATTATGAGTCTACTTCCAGCACATGGACTGCAGGAATTCAAGGAGGCAGCTCACCACCACCTTCTCAAAGGAAACTAGGGATAGGCAATAAATGCAGGCCAGTCAGCACATTCCTCATGGCTAACCCACCTACCCTGCACATCCCTGAACACTACGGGCAATTTAGTATGGCCAATCCACCTATCCTGCACATCTTTGGAGTGTGGGAGGAAACTAGAGCACTCAGAGGAAACCCACACAGTCACAGCGAGAATGAGCAGATTCTGCACAGTCAAATTTCACACAAGACTGGAATCAAACCCAGCACCCTGGTACTGTGAAGCAGTAATGTTAGCTACTGAGCCATCATGCCACCCTGTGTGAATAAAAAAAACAGTGATATACAAATTGCACTAAGTAAATGTTACCCACATGAGTGATTCCAAAGAAGGACTTCAAAACTTAAAAGATACAAGTCATTTGTATATTCTCGATCAGTAGTGGAATCAAGAGTATTGGGCTAAGGACAGGAAAGTGGACGTAAGGAGTGTTGAATCAGCCATTAACCTATTAAATGGCAGAGCAGGTTTGAGGGGCTGAAGGGCCTACCCATGGTCCTATTCATTATGATCTTATAACTGCATAACCACTGCGTTAGACATGATTGAACTTTATGAAAGTGAAGCAGACAAATAACATAGAATCATAGAGATGTACAGCATGGAAAACAAACCCCTCTGCCCCACTCATCCATGCCGATCAGATATCCCAACCCAATCTAGCCCCACCTGCCAGCATCCTGCCCAAATCCCTCCAAACCCTTCCTATTCATATACACATCCAGATGCCTTTTAAATTTTGCAATTGTACTAGCCTCCACCACTTCCTCTGGCAGCTCATTCCATACAGGTACCACCCTTTGCGTGAAAATGTTTTATATCATTCCCCTCTCTTTTATATCTTTCCCCTCTCACCCTAAACATATGCCCTCTAGTTCTGGACTTCCCGACCCCAGGGAAAAGACTTTGTCTATTTATCTTATCCATGCCCCTCATGATTTTGTAAACCTCTATAATGTCACCCCTCAGCTTCCGATGCTTCAGAGAAAACAGCCCCAGCCTGTTCAGACTCTCCGAATATTCAAATCCTCCAACCCTGGCAACATTCTTATAAATCTTTTCTGAACCCTTTCAAGTTTCATAACATCTTTCCAATAGGAAGGAGACAAGAATTGCATGCAATATTCCAACAGCGGCCTAACCAATGTCCTGTACAGCCGCAACTCCTGTACTCAATACTCTCACCAATAAAGGAAAGCATACCAAACGCCGCCTTCACTATTCTATCTACCTGCGACTTCACTTTCAAGGAGCTATAAACCTACACTCCAAGGTCTCTTTGTTCAGCAACATTCCCTCGGACCTTACCATTAAGTGTATAAGTCCTGCTAAACACCTCACATTTATCTAAATTAAACTCCATCTGCCACTTCTCAGCCCATTGGCCCATCTGATCAAGATCCCATTGTAATCTGAGGTATCCTTCTTCGCTGTCCACTATACCTCCAATTTTTGTGTCATCTGCAAACTTATTGACTATACTTCTTATGATCACATCCAAATTATTTATATAAATGATGAAAAGTAATGTACCCAGAACCAATCCTTGTGGCACTCCACTGGTCACAGGCCTCCTGTCTGAACAACAATCCTCCACCACCACACTCTCTCTTCTACTTTTGAGCCAGTTCTGTATCCAAATGGCTAGTTCTCCCTGTATTCCATGAGATCTAACCTTGCCAACCATTCTCCCATGGGGAACCTTGTCGAATGCATTACTGAAGTCTATCATGGCTTCTGTAATTTTATGGCCAAAGAAAATTTCATTTGTGAAAAGGAAACAGTTAGAAATGAACATAAAGATGTGAGAATGTGAGCAGTTTCCTTTATTATTTATGGGGATCAAGGACAAATTTGTAAACCTTTCTTGAGGGTGATGAAATAATTCATACTATATTATAAGGGGAAGGCGATGGCCTAGTGGTATTACCACTGGACTACTAATCCAGAGACCCAGGAAACATTCTGGAGTCTGAGTTCAAATCCCACCATGGCAGATGGTAGAATTTGAATTCAGCAAGAATCTGAAATTAAAAGTCTAATGATTACTATGTTGATTGTTGGAAAAACCCATCTGGTTCATTCATGTCCTTGAGGGAGGGGAAACTGCCTTCCTTACCTAGTCTGACCTACATGTGACCCCAGACCCACAACAATGCGATTGATTCTTAACTGCCCTCTGGGCAATTAGTGATGAGCGATAAATGCTGGCCTAGCCAGTGACACCCTCATCCCATGAAAAAATAGAAAATGTAGCTTAAATTACGTAAGATCCTAATTTTACTTTCATCTTCTTTACATTATATTTATTTTACATTTTCTTCCTGCTTTCTGATGTGCACTGTATCTTTACAATCACAGTTTGACATTGGACAGAAGAGATGCCTGAATTTGTGATGATACACTCTATATAAATATAGTTTGAGAATGATACTTCTATGGAATGATTCGCACGGGAATCAATGAATCAAATAATCTGATCTTTGCCTTCACACTGACACTTGTTGGAAACTAGACTTTCCTTTTTTTCTTTTTCCTCACCTGAAGATGCTGATAAATGGTGCTCACAATTCTTTGGTAATTCAGGTTACCGATCATTCTTCACACAGTGATGGATAGTGAATTTTGTTGAAATATTTGACTATGTCAGGATTGCAAATTCAATTTTATTCCCAACAGATCTTCACACATATTTTCTGTCAGGTTACTGGATAGCAATTAAAAGGGGCAGACTTGCTCAATCCTCCTATTATTGCATTTTGTAGTATATCTCTAATTTATAGCTCCAATCTATTCTTGAGTTGTGTGGTATATCTTAACCAACAACACAATTTCCCAATGTGTGTTAACACAGGAACTAAAATCTCCAATCTTGCTAAATCTGCTGAGCAGCCACCTGAAAAAATGAAGACCACTGGGTGATATTAGAAAGAGAGACTATACATTTCACCAAAGAAGTAGGTTTTAAGGAGGCTTTTAATGGAAGCAGAAAGTGGCTGGGTTTAGGAAAGGAATTCCTTGGCATGGAACCTCAGTAATTAAATATTAGATTCTTTCAAATTTAATTGATCATTAATTGCTCCTGACAGTTATTTAAAGTATCTTTTCAAAACACTGTGTTTCTTTACATTCAACAAGTCCAGGGACAAATATTTGAGAACAATTGGCTACCTAATCTATCCACAAATGGTGTGGCATTCAAAGTAATTTGCAAACATCTTTACGAGAGTTTTATATTGTCTGTCAAACATGTGCATTTGTAAATTGGTGACATTCTAACTTAACAAAGCAGTTGTCTGCCTTACCCTTAATCCAGTAAATCCCATCTCTCCTGGTTCACCAGGATCACCAGAATCACCAGCATTGCCCTAAAAGATAATGAGTTCATCACATTATTTCACAGAGAACCTTATATATTAATTCCTAAACTTGATGATGAATAGTATTGGAGTTATATATGTACCTGTGACAAATTTAATGAGATTTTTAATATACTGGAAATTTAATTCTTCAATAATTATTAACTAGGTAAAGGATGCCAATATTAAAATGGATTAAATTACATTAAAATTGTATATAAGTAATGAAATAATAAATAGAAATAAGAGGACATCAAGTTAAATATACATATATAATGCAATTTGCTAGAATTTTGAACATGATGGGACAGTACAGATCCACTGCCTTCAATTCCTAAGCCATGTGGAAACTTCAACATGTCCTGAATAACCATATGTCCAGGAAGTTCCTACAGTTCCTCAAATGCATATCCAGAGTTTCTGAGTGTGAGAGCAGTTGGCATCATTGCACAGCATATGGGAAGCTGAGAGTTTCCTGGAGCAACATTCCAGAAGGCAGGAATCTTGCAGTTACAGCTGTTTCAAGAGGATGTTAAATGGATGGCAATCTGGCATGGTAGAAAGAAGAAGGCAGTGTAGGAATTGTCCAGAAAGTAGTTTTTAAAAATGGTGAGGAAAAAGGAAAACATAAAAATATTCAACTTGAAGACAACTTAATTCAGAGTTGAAAGGGAATCAAAATTTTGTAGGTAAAGCAGCAAACAAGGAATGGGATTTCTTCAAAGAGAAGATAGCCTGGAAGAAAGGAAGGGCTTTCAAAATTTGAGCGTTGTGGATGGCTGAAGGTATGGACATTAAAATAAAACACTGAATGAATACTTCTGACAAATGATGGGTTCATAATTTAATAGACAAGAGAACCAAGCTACATACAACAAAGCTCAGGCAAGATCTCAAAACATAAACGAGAGGCAACAGTTATATAAAAGAGGAGCTTAGTGAGTAACATAAGAGGGAAACCAAAAATCTTTTCTAAACATGAACTGTGAAGCAATAATCAAAGAAAGGATAGGGTCCATTCGGCACTATTAAAAAGATCTGTGTATGGAAGTAGATGATATGTTTGAGGAGTAAATCAATACTAAACATTTGAATTCACTGAAGAAGATACTGCGAATATCATAACAGGTGAGAGAGGAATTAAGATGGAGTTCATCAAGAATATAGTATATGGGTTTAGAAAGATCTACTTGGGGTTGTACTTGATTGAATACAATAAGCAGCAGACACTGCAACAGTGTGGTCAGAGAATAAAGAAAAATCTTATGGGAGACAGATCTAAGGTTACATTCTCTCAACAACTTTATTATAATGTACAGCCTATTTTTGTAACTGAGAATCAATAAATTACACGTTGTTTAACTCTGTAAGTCTCTTCTCACTAGATCAGAACATAGTTATCCATGCATACACTTGGCTGTGTAAACATCTAATGAACCCATATAGTTAAAATATTAATAAAATAAAATATAAATATATAAATAACAGCTGATCAGCATGGCATTATGAGACTCTGGTTTGTAGGAATAGTTCCCAAATCCAAGTTCAGCCAGTAAACAAACAGACATCAGGGATTTAATGAGTCAAAGCTAAACATCCACAATAAAAAGGAGAAAATTTAAGCATCACAGGGTTTAAAAAACAAGTTGTAGCTCAGATCGTGTACCACCACACAGCACACAATATTTCAAGGTACAACTGGTAAAATAAAGAGCTAATAGGAGTCATGAGGCCACTCGTATAATCCGGAAGTGGAGGGCAGGTCAATTATTGAGGTGAATCTTTTCAAATAGATCAGAGGCGGACAACTTATATAAAAAAAAGAATGCTTCTGGTCTAACAAGGAAATATTTTGGCTATCTCCAGTATAATTGCGAAAGGTACAAATCCACCATTCCAACCACAAAAGCAGGGGATATATTCCTTAAACTTGCAAAGAGCCAAAAATCCCTCCAGAACAGCAAAGTGTACATGAATAGCCATGAGTGAAAAATAAATATCGCAGAGCAAAGAAATCTTCCAGGTGTGAACAGTATCCAGCTCTTCAAGCCAACCGTTTTTATTGTAATAAAGTAAGTAACTTTCAAAGAGTATGCTAAAGAAGGACCACAATCACAGAAAAGCAGAAGCTGAATAATTATCCACACAAACAGATGCACAAGGCAAGTAAGGCAAAGTTTTCTTCGAAGAACTTGGTGAGCAAAGTATTTTGATAAGCTAACATTTTTGTGAATGGACACCTCATAAATGTCAAGTTAAACATGAGAGCAATGTCTCAATATTGCCATATTATCTCAGCTGACGTAACACCTCTTGCAGCCAGAGGTTCAACGACGTGGTCCAGGAAGGGTCATGCTCAACATTATAGATATTATAAAAGCAACTCTCAAACACATGTGAACACTGAATATTACAAAATCTATATTACTCCACAACTAGGAATATTTACTCTAGATGGGATGCATTGAATGCAAAGGGACCTCAACTTCCTTCAAACGCTGAATGGGGTAAACAATAAAATGTCAAGAATCAGCCAGTAGATTTTACTTATAAGCTCATAGTGGAACTTAAACTATAAGTAGAAACCCTCAGAGGTTAAATATGTTGGAATGAGAAATTTATTTCATCCCATCAATGAGATGGAAATCTGTGACCATACTGGTTTGTCACAAATGTTTTCCACTGTGATCAAAACTGCAGAATATTTATATCCCAATACCAGCAGACTTTGAGAATAAATGCAAATGGAAGCAGCAACTGAACTTTATATCCAACTTGAGACAATGGAAGTATCTGGAACGGAATGAGTCAGATTACAATACAGCAGGGAATAGCTAGTTGTGACAAATTCAAGTCATACATTAGATGCTGAGAAGGTTAGGAAAGGATCAGTTCAAATAGAACTCCTGATCTCATAACCTCCAAAAGAAGAATCCTAAACAACTATTATGGATACCACATCAAGCAAAGAAGAATCTTTAGGGAACACAAGTAGAAGTGAACATATTGATTTTCTTAATAATTCATGTGCTAAGATATAGGAACAGAATTAGACCATTCATCCCATCAAGTCTGTTCTACCATTCGATCATGGCTAATGTATTTCTCAATCCTATTCTCCTGCCTTCTCCCTGCAAGCCTTAATACTCTTACTAATCAAGAACCTACCTATCTCTGTCTTAAACATACTCAATGACTTGGATTCCACTGTGGCAATGGATCCTTAAGATTCATCACTCTCTGGCTGAAGAAATTCCTCCTCATCTCAATTCTACAGGGTCATCCCTTCACTCTGAGGCTGTGCCTCTCCCATTAGTGGAAACATATTTTCTATATCCACTCTATCCAGGGTTCTCTTATTCTGCAAATTTCAATCAGTCTCCCCCACCTCTTCTCCCCCACCCCACCACCACCCCCCGCCCCCCCCCCCCCCCCAATCACTCTCATCTTTCTAAACTCCACTGGAGCACAGACCCAGAGTCCTTAACTACTCCTGATAAGACAAGCTCTTCAACTTGGGATTAGTCTTATATATATTCTCGGGACCTCCTCTGAGGCCAGCACTTCCTTCCTGAGGTAATATTCTAAATGTGGTCTGCCCAGAGTCATACACAGCCTCAGCTGTATAAGCAAATGCGGAAGTCTAAAATGATCAACAATGAGTATATCTACTTCAGCATAGATCTGCAGGCAGATTGAGACCAGAAGTCCACTACTATAAATTGAAAATATAATGCATACAAATCCATGGGAGACACCATTAAGAGAAAAAACAAGACATGCCGAAAGAGAGATGGAAAGAAAAATACCTGTTCTTGCAGGGTGAAGGCTCACTGTAAAAGAATTTCAAGGAATTTAAGATATTTTAATTCAGAAGAGAACTTCAGATTCTTAGGATGAGGGTCAACACAACTACTTACTACTCACTAAAGTGTCATTTTTCCGAATCTGTACAGAACATATTTGGGGAGAATAGTGTAACCTCCAAACCATCTGAATTTGTAAAGTAAAAGACTTGGCAGAGTGGGAATATTGGTAAATGTAATTATTTAGTCAACATATAACAATAATTGTCATCGGTAAAAAAAGAAAAGCAGGGAGAGAAGCTGAAAGTGGTTCTGAAAGGGCCAATACTTGATTGAGTGCAATAATCAACATATATTGAGATGATGTCATAGTGGGAGCAAAGGTGGGCCCTCTTTGTAGTACAGCTAATGTCTTACTCTTATAATCTGTGAATAATTGCAGAAATGCAATAAGCTATGCCTTGTTCACTCTACAAGACTCCTCTTACTAAACTAAACAGAAGCTTGACATGTACACGCCACAGAACTCAGACATGTAGAAGATGATTATGAATAACAATACACTGCACAACAATGAGGAGATGATGGTACATCCCTGTTTGTAAAAGGGAATTGGGATAACATTAGCAAGTGCAGGTAAATCAGTATAACGTCAGTAGCGGGTAAATGTTTATGTCCAGCTTCCTTTTAAGGCTTATGAATGTATATCTCTACGTTTCTCCCTTCATGTAAGCCATTTAAGATTGCAGAATTTACTTAATATTGCTTCTGTTCTTTCTTCCTACTGAAGCTAATCACTTCATTTTTCCCTGCAGAAAATTTGTTTTGCACATCTGCCCTTTTGACCAAAGCAACCATGTCTTTCAGAAGTCTATTACTGGATCTTCATGGTTCATTACATTTCCAAGTTCTTTGTGATGTTCAAAGTCTGAAATTATGTCAATAATCCTTTTCAAGATCAATCGGTTGATCAGATTCACTTAGAAAAGCTTTAAACATTAAAGTCAGCATGAATTTATTAAGACAACATTGTGTTTGACTTGACTAAGCACTTTGAAGAAGAATGAAAGTTGATGTTATGATGCAGTTCTTTAAAACAATTAATAAAACCCCACATAATTGATCTGCTAGCGAAATTGAAATCCTTAAATTGGTGTGGTTATGTCATTCTAAAATTGGCTAAGGAATGGAAAACAAACAGACGTGGTGAACATTTGATTTCAAACTGCAATGAAGTGTGCACTTATGGCCACAAAACAGTCACTACTGGGGCCATTATACTTTTGAAGTATATTAATGAGTGGAACTTGTGTATACAAGATATAATTTCAGATTTTGAAGATCACACAGAATTCTGAAATGTAATGAACCATGATGAGTCCAGTAATAGGCTTCAGGAAGACATGGTTGGTTGGTAAAATGGGCAGACATGTGGAAATCAAATTTACTGCAGGGAAATCTGAAGCGACGAGTTTCTGGAAGAATGAACAGAAGCAGTCTAAAGTAAATGGCTTATATGAAGAGACAGGCCTGGAGGTATACATTCATAAGTCTTTGGAGGAAGCTGAACATGTGCTGTTAAGAAAAGGTGGACAAGATCCTTGACATTATTAATTACAGAGTAGAGTACAAAAGTAAGGAAATTACAATAAATCACTATAAAACGCTGGTGGGATCCTGGCTGGAGTATTGTGATCAATTCTGGCTGCCACATTTTAGGAATAGTATCAAGAGAGGAGAATTACAGGAATAGTACATATCAAAGACTGCATGTTTGTGGAAAGCCTGGAGAAACTGCTTCAAGCGGAGGAGGCCTAGGAGAAACTTGAGAGAAGTATTGAAAATCATGAAGGGTTTGATAAGAATAACTGAAGAGAAATTTTCTATTGACAGCAATCTCACTAACCAAGGGCACAGGCTGACAGAATTAACAAAGGAACCAAAGGTGAAAAGCAGAAACATTTTAGTTGTGCAGCAAGGCATGATGATCTGAATGTCATACCTGTAAGGATCACGGTAGTTGTTTCAAAACAATCTTTCAAAAGAAATTGGATAAATATTTGAACAGGAACAATTCCCTGGCCTTTGGGAAAGAATAACAGGATTGGAGTGTTTCTTCATAGAGGTGGCACTGGTACAGTGTATTGTAAAATCCTATGATCCGCTGATTTGTTTTAGGTTCAGAGTTTTGAACCATTTCCATAACTTGTTTCTTTTTGAATGTTAGTAAACCTCCTCATATTATAAATTTATAATGATGTCAATATAATGCTAATTCTAATTAAACTATAATAATTCTCTATTTACTACAAAACATAGACTGTTAATTGACTAAGCCTATTTTTGACTCCAATTTGATAATGTAAATGTAAAAAGTCACATTTGTGCTTTAAAAATGTAACGCTTTAGATGAAGTTTCTACCCTGTTCCCTCTCATTCCTTTGGCTCCTTGTCCTCCATTTTGACCAGGAAGTCCATCTTCTCCCTAAAACCATGACAATAAATAAAGAAGTAAAGATGGGTCATCTTCCACATGAAGTAATCTAAAGTTGGAGATAACCATATTTCTTATGATAAACAGGAAATGTACCTTTCTACCGAAGTTGCCTTGTGGTCCTTGTTCCCCCTATAGAATTAAAAAGAAAGTTATTGGGCTAATTAGACAAAAACTATCTATGTATCCGTGTGGAAACACAACATTAGAGATTAAAAAATTAATCCTAATTTTGATTTTGCAGCATAGAATGAAACAATGCTAATTGTTAGATCATAAAGCTGAAGTCTTTCTGTAGACTTTTACCAAATCATCATCCACCCTCCCAGATAGTCATCACCTGCAGTATTTCAACAATAATTCTTATTTACTTATTGGGGAAGATTTTGTTTTGTTGCATTACCACAATATAAAACATTCTGGAGAGATGTTCTTTGTTAGTTATTGCTCATGGAATTGTAAAAAATCTTCTAAAGAATGGCTTCATGATTTCACTTGACCTATTAATCGAGGAGGAGGAAAGGTGGAGTCATGGTAACTGTACTTACCCAATGGAAATTGGTAATGTGCTTTTAAATGTCCTAAGGGTTAATTATTTGCTAGAAAGCTAACAAGATCCCAGCAAGACACTACCAAAGAGGCAGCAAATCTGCACTTTCAAAACAAGTCAACCTTTAATTTAAATAGGCTAATCAGGACCCCTAACAACACATTGGGCCTTAAAAAAAAAGGTTTAACAGGCCTGAGTGGACCATTGGGAAGCTGATGAACTTTGCATCTTCCTTGCTGGAACCACAAGGAGAAGAAGCTGAAGATCTCCTCTCGGCCTCAAATACAAAACTTTAATCTTTCCTGGTCTTAATATCCCTTCACTTTCTCTTGCATTATATCCAATATGGAATTCCCTTCCCAACACTTACTTGAATGCTATGGATAGCCAAAAGGTTCTTGCATGTCTGAAGGCCAGTCCTTACTTTAATCCTACTTCCTGACCAGAACTTGGAGAACTGTACATTGTTGTGTCATTGAGACCCGGCTGTAAAGTGATCTCGCCTGGTATCATTGCGGGCAGAGTGAAAATTAATTGAGACCAGTGGTTATCCACCAAAAATCTACTGGCTGTTAAAGATCCTCTCCTAACTTGCCCAATTTTCAGAATTAGAATTCCTGAATTTAATTTGACATTTTTCTCATTTTAGTGAGGAACATTGTATTTTCATATTGCATAACAAAGTCATGAGAGAAAATAAACACAATAATCTAATTGGGGCTTAATATTTTTTGTCACAAAAATCTGACTTATTTTCTTATTATAACATTTATAGTAATCAACTTAATTAAAATGAATGAATTATTATAGGGTTACAAAGAAAAACAAAAATCCATTGTGGATTTTTTTCAGTAGAAGCGTTGTAAATTAAAATAAAATCTTATTTTCAATGCTGTCTAGCACTAGTAGTAGCTCTGTGCAAACAGGAAAAGGAAACACATTTATTATACACACATAATTAACCATGAGCATCTATTTTAAGTTATGCAAGAATGTGATGAACACAACGATCATTATTTTGAGAGCAAATTTCTATGTATAAGTGCAGCATTCCTAATTCTCTTACTTTTGGAACCAAAGGAAGTGATTGACTCCTTTTATGCCCAAAAGTCCCCTTGAAAAGTCTTACTATTCAGTGAGTTCTTGATCCATAAATAGTAATGGTTTCTTCCATTTCTTGTCTTCACGATAGTTTTGGAAAATAAATGACATAGCCCATACTACATGATCCTGTGTACAGGAATGTGTGTTCTTCTGTGGGAGATTGTTAGCTGGTGATACTTCATTAGCATAATCGGTCAAAATGAGATTCTACCATTTTCAACGATTCAATAGTTTCAGGTACAGATCTTAAAACAGAAAGTAGAAAGAGAAGGCATGTTTTTGCAATGTGGAACTATAGAATATTATTTTGTTACCTTTCTCCCGTTTCTGCCTTGAGGACCAATTCCATCTTTGCCATCTAGCCCCTGTTTGGTAAAGAATATCATGATATATTATGGACACATTATATATTATCCAATCATTTTTACCTTTGCAATTTCCTGATGGAATTTAACAGGAGTAAATCCAGTTGTCTGAGGCTTTCTGCAACATCTTAGAATGACCAGTGCTTGACAGAAAATCAGTGAGAGCGTAATTTACATATTACTCAAACAAACAAGGCTTGGAGGTACTGGTGTTGGACTGGGTGGACAAAGTTAAAAATCTCACAACAGACCTGTTAGACTATAACCTGGTGTTGTGAGATTTTTAACTTTAAACAAGTTCAACAAATTGCAATAGTTGCCTCAAGTTTAGTTTTCTGTGAACTTATCAAACAGCACAGCATCATGATCAATAATGGGCTCTATTTTCCACAAGGAAACGTGAATCTAATAGGGGTCAGCATGGTGGCTCAGTGGTTAGCACCGCTGCTTCACACACCAGGGACACAGGTTCAATTCCATCCTCGGACAACTGTCAGTGTGGAGTTTGCACATTCTTCCTGTGTCTGTACTGATTTCCTCCGGAAACGCTGGCTTCCTCCCACAATCCAATGATGTGTAGTTTCGGTGGATTGGTCATGCTAAATTGCCCATAGTTTGCAGGAGTGTGTAGGTTGGGTGGTTTAGCCTTGGAAAATGCAGGGTTATAGGGTAGGGGATTGGGTCTGAGTGAGATGCTCTTTGGAGGATGGGTGTGGACATGATGGGTCACATGGCCTGCTTCTTCACTGTAAAGATTCAGATTTGTTTTGAGACATTAGTTCCACTATTAACAGTGGGGATTTGTCCAGCAAGCAGCAGAGTTTTGGTGAGGAAAGCCCAAATACTACATCTTTCTAGTATGGATGCAGGGAGTACATTTTGCTTCGACAATATGATTCCTGTCCAGAAATCAACCTGGCCGCCCAAGATAAGGAGCTTGAAGATGATGATGGGAGTGCGATGGGTGGATTGGGGTGAATAGGGAGTCAGATACCCATCCTTTGAGAGATTGATATGAGAGACTTTGATTAAAGAAAGGGATGAAATTAAAGGGAGATAGTGAAGTTTGGAAGGTGTAGGGGTAATTTCTCTTTGCCCACAAGCAGTGCCGTAAAGGCATTACCCTTCTCCAGGAGACTGTCCTAACTTTCCTTGAACTGTTGGGAAGATGGCTAATCACAGTTAAATCTATCAAGCAGGCTAAATCTGTCAAATAATAGGCAAATACTCACCAGCTGCCTGGGAGTAGCAGGATATGTGTGCGGCTTAATATTAATACTTTTACAACATGCCTCTTTTGTCCCATCTCTGTTTAATTTGTAAATTATTGGTATGGGGGTTGTAATGGGTTTGAGATTCTTAAAATCTGAACATCTCACAAGAATTCAACACTTCCATTTTTGGGGAATTACAATTGTAGTGTGTTGACTCCATTTTTAATTAACATCTATTTGGTATGCCAGCATTGGAACAGTCATCCTGCAGAATGTTAACTAAGTCCTTAAACGTCAGATGTAAAGGTTGAAAGTGGTGTTAAGTTCGATACAATGTGCTGAACACCATGTTGGCGGATCACATGGAGGTCAAATTCCTGATATGGTCCTTCAGTGCTCGAGTTCACTCAATTTCAGATTCTTCAAAGGGAGGTTTTGAAGCAATTTAAAGCACATTCATTAGACTTATGCCAATGGTTCTTATGAACAAAGGTTGACTAGTGTGACAAGGCTTTAAGATGTAATACAGGTAGACTGTCCTTCACCCTAAGTTCCAAAATCCAATAAGCTCCAAAATCTGAAGGTTTTTTGTGAAGTTTTTTTCTCATTAACGAGGTTGTTTGGCATGCAAACAGTTCACCCAAGTCGAAACCCACTCGATGCATGTCACTCAAATGCGAGGTTGTGGGGGGGGGGGGGGGAGGTGGGTGGTGTTGCCAAGCACCAACAGGTCTGGGGTTTGTCCATGAACACCCCCAGGTTGTTACCCACTCGATGCGTGTCACTAGATGTGACATGGGGGAGAGGATGTGGCCCAGCATCGGCCGGCCTGAGGTTTCTCTCCAAATGCCCCCAGGTCGACACCCATTCGATGCATGTCACTCAGATGCGATGTGAGGGGGTGTGACCCAGCACCGGTAGGCCTAGATTCTCTCTCAAGGCCTGTTTTAATTAGTATGTCTGCTCCTCCGGTAAGATTTTTAAAAATTTCACCATCAAAATGTCACTTATTCTGACATTCGAAAACTTCCGAATTCCAAAAAAACAGCTGGTCCCTACAATTTTGGATAAAGGATCATCTACCTGTATTATTAATTGGAAACTTGAGTTCTAAAGTTGAAGTAAATGTTTACTTGCTTTCAGTTATGGATGAACAACTCTTTTGTTTAGTATCAAAACTCCATTTCCAAGAAACTTGCAACATAAGCTAAGCAACCAACTAAGATAATTGCTGAAGTGTTTACTAAGTTAATCAATGAAGCCACAAACAGGATTACTGGATCACTGACTATATTCAAAGTGAGTGTGACAGAGTTCAAATGTCAAACCGATGAAGGATTCTGGGGGTGCTAAAAAGTGGTGGTAAGACCAGATCAGATCAGCTACCAGTGCTCCTCATAGAACATAGAACATTCCAGCAAGTACAGGCCCCTTGGCCATTGATGTTGCTCCAACCTGTGAAACTAATCTGAAGCCCATCTCACCTACACTATTCCATTCTCATCCATATGCCTATCCAATGACCATTTAAATGCCCTGAAAGTTGGCGAGTCTACTACTGTTGCAGGCAGTGTGTTCCACGCCTCTATTACTCTCTGAGTAAAGAAACTACCTCTGACATCTGTCCAATATCTATCACCCCTCAATTTAAAGCTATGTCCCCTTGTGTTAGCCATCACCATCAGAGGAACATGTCCACCCTATGTAACCCTCTGATTGCCTTATATGTCATCTCCGGTGCTTCTGATTAATTTAATCCTGGGATTTTGCCGCCTAGGTGTCTCATGGAGTTTGGAAACATTAACACCAGTTAAAAGCAAAGAAAGTATCAAAGGACAATGAAAATGTTAGTAATGAAATTATAGTGTTGCACATGGTCCAAAGCTTTAAAATGTGTAAATGGGAATAGATATTTTATACAACCAAGTTATGATGGATAGCCACAAGGGGGAAGCAAAGCATCATTTTCAAAAATGTTTTAACTGGGTTGCAAATTCTTATTGTTACTGATTGTTTTCCAAGTGCAAGTAGAAATAACCTGATTTCTGGTTAACAGCCCATTGACCCGATACTTATGGTGAGGCAGGGAGGGTTTTGGGAATGCCAGCTGGGAAGAAATGCAGTCAGGCCAACGACATTGCTCCTAATCAAACCAATAGCTGTAACTGGGACGATCTGGGGACATCCCATAGAGGGAGGCCAAGATCAGCAAATGGGAGACTGAAGGCTTTCTTGAGGGGCCCTAGGGCAATGCAAGTGCCATAAAAATCCTTCTGGAATAAATGGTTCTGGTCTCTTTTTCACTACTGAGTTTCTAAATACTTGGTGAAACATGGCATGCAATGGTTAAAGTTAAATTCTTCTTCTGCTATGGGAGCCTGCTTTATGTGTATAATGAAGTATCTGTCTACATCTGAGACAGGAGCTTCACACGCCACATATAATGCTGTAAAAATTGTGTCTAATTGGCGATAGTTAAAACTCTTCCTGCACATTGTGGGAGAGTTAGTATTCAGCCACACATATCCAAATGAGCAAGCTTCATTGCTGCATAGGATTTTCTGATTAGCTTTCTAAACACTACTGTCAGGTTCAGTTAGGGATTCAAAGCCTACAGTATGCATCAAACTGTCACCCATTTGTACTTTTTTTGCCCTAGTCAGGTCATTAAGGATAACAGGCTTTTGAACCGAGAGATCCAGTTAAGGATTTCCCACTTTGACAGGAGAAGCAGTCAGTAAACAAGGGAGTGGCACCCGCTCTCCAACTCTCGAGGGAAAAACTTTGGATCTTCTGGTGAAAAGGCTGTGTCTATACCTCTGTGCCAGGAGGCCCAGGTTTAAAGTCCTGCCTGCTGTAGAAAATCAGAATAACAGAATCACAGAACAGGTTGATTAGAAAATATCTTTGAGGCAAAAAGTGTTTTGTGGGCTCAAGTCTAGAGGGGGTGATGGTAGAATGAATGCTTGGAGTTCAATCTACAGGGCAGTCTGCAACTTCTGATACATCCAGTCAGGTGGGTAGGGAAGGCCTCAGCAAGGCCTGTCTGGAATGTTGTCTGCCCTAGGGAAGCCACCTTCTCACAGTTAAACCTGAAGGCCAACTGGATGATCCCCAACCACTTCCGTTAATTGGTTTTAAGTGGCAGGTACCTGTCGTTCCTCCTCTGTAAAACTTGCCTGGGGGCTTGTTGGAACTGGTCATTCAGTACATGAACAGGAAGGGCTACTTTTAGCTTCTGCCATCTGGATCCCAGCCTTTACAGGGGCTAAGATTTAGATCTATGGTGTCAGTGCACCTCGCACTCAAATTCATTGGATTTGACACGATGGGCAAAATCTTGTACCCTTGCCGGACTGAGTTTAATGGCAGCAAGAGCATTTAGTCACTCAGTAATGCTGTGAGTGTGACAATTTGAAGTGTTTGCTGGAGGGCACTGAGAAACTTGATAGGCTGCTGAGTGCCACCCACCTGCCCCTTATTGCCAGCCCTCTACCATTCTTTGCTACTTGTGGCCTGAGCATCTCCTCAAAGCAAGGCCTCAGTGAGTGCAGTACCAGCAACGGCCACCATCACTCCTGCAGCAGTGCTGAGTACAGAAGAGTGCCTCTGATTGACTGGACGCAACCTCCACCTCTCGGCTCCTTGATGCTGGGGAGGATGTGAGGGGTTGCACACTGGGAAAAGTCTGCTATGTGACTGAGTGCTTCAAGGTGGGGAGGATCTACTTGAAAACATGTAGCTTGGCTTCACCAGCTGTCAAGTGTCCAAGATGTCTGTTACCAACAGAAGATTTCACTTTGCGTGAACAATACAGGTTGGGGTGACCAGGCCTTTCCTGTGCCACTCATGGATTTCATCTGGGCAGTATTAAGGAACACTACAAATGGTTTTGCTTTTGTGCTCGTACAACCAGCCAACATAAACCATCCAGGCACATGCAATGTTTTAGACTATTTTTTTGATTCTCTATTAAGATTATATGACAGCTAGTGTTGGAAACATACTGGGGTGGATTCATGGCAAATAATTGCAACATTACTGCGCCTGGCTGGATGGCCTTTTCCAAATCGTTATTTCCGTACTGTCGTAATCGCCATTTTTAAGATGTGCTGCAAGGTGCCAGGCATCCGCTGTGTTGTGTCACATCAAAAATTCAGGACTAGGAGGGGTGAAAAGTGAGGGAAAAATTGAGGGCAACAAGTCTTTCAGAAAAATGCGCGATGGACCATTACATAGATTTAGATACTCGCAGCCGAATTGTGAAGTCTTGCTCAGAAAATGTCCAAAATGACAACATTTTGTTTCACATTAACAGGAATTTTGAACGCCAGGTCCAATCAGCTTACCACTAATCTAGACTTTTTGACATCCGATCTCACACAGGATCTGCCTGCCTCACATGATTGACTGTGCAACTGTAGGGTGCTCATTATCGGCTGGCTTTTCCTGTCCACCAGCTCTTTCTTGTTGCATCTCTGTTTGATGCAGGGTGGATCTTCCGAGAGGATTTTGAGATTTTCTGCCATAATGCTGGCGTAAGCCACAAACCCCTGGAGAAATTATGCGGTCAACTGCTTACGTAATCCGTCCACAACTTCTGCTGAACTCTCACAATAGGAAATTGAATTACCTGTGTGTACTTCCATTGGTGAATAGGGAGCGGGTCTGTCACTTTATTTCCAGTTCCCGACCATTAGCCACACATTTTTCACATGAGATCAAGCATAAAGATTTTATACATAAAAGAAAACAAGCTCACCATTAGCCCACGGGGTCCCATTGGTCCCCTTTCACCTTTCTCCCCTCGATTTCCTGGTTCGCCCTGTTAAATAAATCCCATTAATGAAGGCAGGCACCAGATTTCACATTTCCTTTTAAAATAATTTGTTTAGTGACTCGACAATGTGATGTTAGTAAGGCATACATAAATAGCCAGGCTACCAAGAAGAATATCCTTTCCCCTTCTTGGAAAAAGAGTGCCAAGACACCTTTGACCTCCATCCAAGAGGACAGAGTTTCATGTCTCACTTCAAAGGCTGTGCTTCCAACAGAGTGGAACTCTCTCATGCTGGCCCTTTCGATGGCCTCCTGTTTTTTGTGCTCATGTTCCCAAGTGGGTTTCAAACTCTCAACTTGCTGAAGCAAGAGGAGAGATTGAACCATTTACTAAGTCACAGTCAACAGAGTACACCAATCACTCACCAAGGCTCCTTAGATTGCCCTCCCTTGTTCCATTAAAATCTACTATCCAGAATGATAAGGGCAGCAGATTCAGGAGAACACCACTGCATGCAAGGACCTCTCTAAATCACACTCTATCCTAAATTAGAAATACATCATCATTCCCTCAGTTTCACTTGGTTCAATTCCTGAAATTCCCTTTCAAACAAAAGTCTTGGGTTTCTGCACCACAGGGGCTGTAGCACTAAAGAGCACCATAATGATTGCAACAAGGTCAGCCTGGAGGACCTCACAGAGTATGAGTTCCCTGATTGGGGCTGTTAATCTGGTCCAATCAGGGAGCCCTGGCTGACAGATGTAAACAGGAATGCCAGTGGTTCTGCTCACTCAGAGAGTTAGCTCTGAGGTGGGTGGATCAGTGTCAAGGACTCTCCATGTGTAAATAAAGGGTGAGTTGGTGACAAGATACTGGCCTCTGTGGATTTATCTCAGTGGCGATGAAAGAAAAACACATTCCTGAAGAAATTTGTTCACATCAGTAGTCTTTGAGTTGGGGTAAGCAGTTCTGGCATCATGACATTATTTGGGAAGCTTGACTCGTTTGATCCTGCTGCAGACTGGGAAAAAGTGAGGACTGCAGATCAAAGTCTAGATTAGAGTGGTGCTGGAAAATCACAGCAGGTCAGGCAGCATCCGAAGAGCAGGGAAATGGATGTTTTGGGCAAAAGCCTGAAGCCTAATAAAGAATGCATTATTTTTTTCCAGGCAAATGACATTGGGGGCAGATGAAAAGCAATGAGTGATTCTACTGATGGATTGTGTACCCGCAGCTCTTTTGGTTACTAGAAGAGTAACTTTCCCTGAGGCACCAGATATGAAAACCATTCATGACTTGACAGATTCAGTTGAGTAATATTATGGCTCCGGCTCCATACCTCCTTTAATTCTGAGGTGCTATTGGCACTAAGCGGCAGTTCAAGAACTTGGGAAACTATGTTGGGAATTTTGATGAGGTTAAGATGACCAGCAGTGGTCCGTGACTTTGGTTTAGCCCTTAATGAGATACTAAGAGATCATTTGGTATGTGGGATTAATAATGTAACCATGCAAAAGCACCTAATAACTGAAGTCCAACTGGACTTCAATCAGGCACTACAACTGGCTTTATCATTGGGAAAAGCAGCAGGTAGAGCATGTGAGCTTCAGGTTACCCCAATGGTTGTTGTGGTTCTGTTCGCCGAGCTGGGAATTTGTCTTGCAAACGTTTCGTCCCCTGTCTAGGTGACATCCTCAGTGCTTGGTAGCCTCCTGTGAAGCGCTTCTGCGCTGTTTTCTCCGGCATTTATAGTGGCCTGTCTCTGCCGCTTCCGGTTGTCAGTTCGAGCTGTCCACTGTAGTGGCCGGTATATTGGGTCCAGGTCGATGTGTTTGTTGATAGAGCCTGTGGATGAGTGCCATAACAAACACATCGACCTGGACCCAATATACCGGCCACTACAGTGGACACTCGAACTGACAACCGGAAGCGGCAGAGACAGGCCACTATAAATGCCCGAGAAAACAGCACAGAAGCGCTTCACAGGAGGCTCCCAAGCACTGAGGATGTCACCTAGACAGGGGACGAAACGTTTGCAAGACAAATTCCCAGCTCAGCGAACAGAACCACAACAATGAGCACCCGAGCTACAAATCTTCTACCAAACTTTGTACCCCAATGGTAGTGGAAACCCTCACCATTCCTACTGAGCTTAGGGGATACCACTTGAGTGAAGGCAATTGCATAGCCTCACTCAGGACATATCCTGATCAGAGGGACTCTAGGTCAGCCCACAATAAAACCCCAAAACAAAGCCAAGCCTCAGCCAAACAGTGAACATTTTCTTTAGGATCTGGGCTGGCAAGCCATTCTAGTCACTGCCGGTATGCAGACTCGAGTCGGCAAGAGTCCTACTGGACCTGGAATGAGTAAGAGAACTCATAGGCTGGTATCCAGCAGAATACACACCCTGGAAAGGGCCCCATATATTTTGTTTGGAATAGTTAAATTGCTTAGCAACAGCCAAATCAAAATCAATCAAAATAAATATCTGGTTAAGTGGTCACCCAGTTCTAATGGAGGTCGATACTAGCACTGCCATTTCAGTGATCACAGAAGCAATCTTGAAAAAAATTCACTCTGAACTCCAACCCTTAAGTTGTACAAGATCTTAAGTAGACGGAGATCCTATACCAGGGAGCAGTTACAGGTTAAAGGTACAACTTTGGTTTCAGCCTTTTAAGAGAAGTAGTTGGTTCAATTAGCATGGATTGTAGTAAAAGGTTTGACCCCAAGCTTGATGGGGTGAAATTGACTGAGAAAGATTCACATTTATTGGCTTTTGTTTAGAAAAAGGCTGCCTGAGTGAAGTCCTAATTAAATACCCAGATGTTCTGGATGTAGGTTTGTTCGCTGAGCTGGAAGGTTCATTTCTAGACATTTTGTCACCCTACTAGATAACATCTTCCGAGGGCCTCAGGCAAAGCATTGCTGATAAGTCCTGCTTCTATTTATATGTTTGGGTTTCTTTGAGTGGGTGATGTCATTTCCTGTGGTGAAGTCACTTCCTGTTCTTTTTCTCAGGGGGTGGTAGACCCCATCTAGGAAGGACACCACTTCGACTGAGACAACACATCCATCCTAGGACAAGCAAAACAGAGACGCATGAGAATTTCTAGAAGTATGGCATTCCAGCTGGAACTCTATCAACAAACACATCGAGTTAGACCCCATCCACCACCCCCTGAGAAAAAGAACAGGAAGTGACTTCACTACAGAAAATGACATCACTGCAGGAAATGACATCACCAACCCAAAGAAACCCAAACATATAAATAGAAAGCAGGACTTATCAGCAGTGCTTCACCTGAGGCCCACTGAAGATGTTACCTAGCAGGGTGACGAAACGTCTGGAAATGAACCTTCTAGCTCAGCGAACAAACCCACATTCAGAACCTCAACTGAGCTACAAATCTTCTCACTAAGACCCAGATGTTCTTTTTTCAGGAAGGTCTAGGGACTATCAAAAAAGCTAAGGCCACTTTGTAATACAAATAAGCCTGTTGGACTATAACCTGGAGTTGTGTGATTTTTAACTCAGAAAATTTAAAACCATTATGGACTCTTCCAGTGGTGGTACCACCGGCGGTGTACCTGCCAGCAGGAGTCAGCTTAATTCCTCGGCATTTGCTACTTGGACTCCCAGACCAAGTGTTCCAACTTGTAATTACATGTACTTAGTATCAGAGCCCACTGCTGAATTCGGCCTGAAGCTATTGGCAGAATTACCTTATCCTCTTACAAATTTACATCTGTAAAGGTATTGGTGGAACTTCTTGACTCCAAATGTGACCGCCAAACCTTCCTTCTGTATGTGGGCAAATTTACACACTACATTAGACAAAGCTCTGGATGCATATGCTATTGGGCATTCCTCTCCACTGGCCCACCTATGAGCTATTACTACCCCAATGATGCACAGAGAGACATTGTTTGTCAATACCAGATCTTGCTTGGGATCATGGTGTGCCAATACTCTCAAGGATGATAGCTGTTTCTTCACTTCCCTGAAAGCTATGGTTTGGCTTTGCAACCATTTCCAAAGCTGACCCTTTTTTAAGAGTTGAGGCAAAGGTGCTAGGATGGAGACCTGGTTATGGATGAACTTTCCATAATTGTTCAGCAGACCAAGGAAAGACTCAAGATCTGATACCGACATGCGAGTCAGTGTACCTTTGACTCCTGCACTTTATCTTCCAACAGGTGTAATTGGTCTTATCAACTCTGTAACCAAACTAGATAATGTGGGGTGCTTGGAACACACATTTTCTATTCTAAAGCATATTCTTGCCTAGGAATAAATTCTAAGAACTATGTCCAAGTTACTTAAGTGCTCCTTATTGGTCTTCCCTAATATTAGCACTTTACCTCGATAAATGGCGACCTGGGGTAGACCTGGTAAAATATTCTCCATCATCCACTGAACAATTGCACAGGCTGATGATACTCCAACTGTCAGCCTCATATATTGGTACAAACACTTATGAGTATTAATTGTAGCATATTGTAGCACATCAAAAGGCAATTGCAAATACACATGGCTCATATCCAGCTTTGTGAAGGACAGCCTCCTGTCAGCTTTGCATATAAGTCCTCCATGCAAACCGACCCATTGGGCTTCACAATCAATATGACTGGTGCTGCCCATTCCGCAAACTGAAATGGTTTGATGAGTCCTTCACTTTCCAGCTTCCTGATTTTTGCCTCATACTTTCAGTTTGGAAAATTACTGATGGTGAGCTTTAATCTTGTTTTGTATTTATGAGTGTATTTAAATTGTAAACTCACATGTCTGGGAAAATACCAAAAACATTGCAGATGAAACAGTTTGAAACAAAGAAAGAACAAGTACTGTTTGTGTTAAATATCAGTATGTATTTTACTTTGTGCATTCTTGGAAATATATTTTAACAAGTGTTATGAATATACCTTGCCTAGAGCGGACACATTGCTAGTTGATGTCCTAGTTTTTAGATATCAAAAAATTCTTGGTTTCTGAAAAGGAGCAGCTTCAAGCTGCTGAAAACAATGGTGAACAATAGGAAGCGTTCTGGCACATATTAATTACTCAATACGAATGGGTGAGATAAGTAAGAGATGTTACATACATTTTGCCCTTTTAATCCAATGATGCCATCAAGTCCGCTCTGTCCTGGACTTCCTGGTGGGCCCTGTCATACGATTGGGACAAAGAAATATTAATTACATACGTATAAGCAATCCTTTTTATTTAGCTTTGATTTGACAATTGTTTAGCAAGGTAAAAACATGCAGTGTAAATATAAAAATATAAAATGTTTAAAAAACGTTTCTTATTCATGCCATTGCATTTAAAATGCTAATTTAAAATGAGAATGGAAATGTCTGGTAGAAAAAAGTTGTGAACAAATGTTTTAATTTTCTGAACGTAATCACTCAAGGGCAATTAGAGACTTGCAATACATGCTGGTTAACCAGCAACACTCACATCCTGAAGACAGAACATATAACAGATACACAGATGCAAATTCATAAGGAATCAGATGTCATTTTCTCTATAAAAAAAATGATTAAAGGATCTTGTGTTGAATAACGTTGTGGTAAGTACCTCATGAATATAAATAACATGCACAAATACTGGGTCCTAGTTACCAGTCAATTTTGCTATTGAGAGCAGGTGAAATGATTGAGTGATGGTTTGTCATGTTAACTCTTGAATGCATAACACATTCTCAAGGCATTCTGCACTCAAGTTATTTTAATAAATGTGTACATCTGTTTATTTTAATGTTTTAACAACAATTTCAAAACTTGATGGAGCAAAGTCAAAAGAATATATGAAGTAAGTAGTCAGATAAGTTTTGATAAGAGAAAGAAGCACATTGGAAGAGACTAGATCTCGGAGCCACAGCATAAAAGTAAGGATTGTTCAATTTAAGATGGGGTGAGGAGAAATTCTCTCTCTGTGTTTCGAAATTAATTCTCTATAGATTGTTAGATGCAGGGCCATTTGGCTTTTTTAAGGAAGAGGTCGATAGGCCCTGGAGTCAGAGACTATTGAGGATTGATGCAAATGTAAAGCTGAGACCACAAGATCTTATTGAATAACAAAGCATTCTAAGGGACATAATGGTCTACTCCTGCTCTTAATGTATATGGTTGTACATATGTATATAATAACACGTGACTTCAGCCACCTAGACAGATAAGGGGAGTGGGCAGTGAGGAGTACCACCACCTGTAAGATACCCTCTAAGCCATGCACCATCCTGACTTGGAACTACATAACCTGTTGCTGAGTCAAAGTCATGGAACTTACTAGAGAACAATTTCTTATTTATATTTATTCATTCTGTGGACCAGTATGTTTACGCTGGGCCAGTAATTATTGTTTATCCCTAACTAAGGTGGCGATGGTGAGTTGCCGTCTTGAACTGCTGCAGCCTTTGTGCTGTAGGTACACCCATAATGTTGTTGGGAAGACAGTCCCAGAATTTTTGACCCAGCAACATTGAAGGAAAAATGATATATTTCTGAGTCAGGCTGACATGTGGCTTGAAGAGGAACTTACAAGTAGTGGTGATCACACATATCCGCTATCCTTTTCTTATAATAATGGTTCAATTCTGCTCTTGCATTAGACACTTTCCTTAATATTTCTAGGAGATTTCCTGTGTTCACATGTCTTCATATTAGAATGTGTGCAACTCTTCTTCTATTTCTTTGTTCCCCTTTATAATTTCCCACATTTCTGACTGCAAGGGCCCTGCATTTGTTTTTATTAATCTTTCTCTTTTCGCATAGAATTTTCTGTGGTCGGTTTTTATGTTCTTGCAATTCTGCACACAGGCTTGATTTTCCTTTTCATAATAAAACCTTTGTCCTGTTTTTTCTGAATTCTGAAATATTCCCATTCCCCAGGCTCACTACTTTTTCTGACAATTTTATATGTCTGCAATTTGGATCTAATATTATCCCTAACTCGTTGTTTTGTAAGACATGTTGAGTCACCTTTCCTCGTTTATTTCTGCACTAGACATAAATTAATAATTGTGATTCATTCATGCGTGGTTTCAATATTAGCCATTGCCTATCCACCATCAAACATTTTAGTAAGATTCCCCAATCCATCCTTGCCAATTTGTGCTACATAGTTCCTTTTAATTAGATACAGGGCTATAGTTTTGAGTTTGACTTCTTCACTTTCCATCTTAATGAAGAATTTATCATCTTATGGTCATGTTTTGATGCTGGTAGTGGGGGATTTGGCAATGTTGATGCCATAGGATGTCCAGGGTTGAATTCACTTTCATTTGAGATGGTCAATGCCTGGCATTTGTGTGGCATGAATGATGCTTGTTATCTATCAACACATATCTAAGTGTTGTCCAGGCCTTGCTGCATTTGGACATGGACTGCTTTAATGTCTGAGGAGTTGCAAGCATGAATTGCTGAACATTGTGAAATCATTAGTTCTGTTGAAGTTAATGGAACTGAAATCAGGTGAAGTTTCTTATTTGGACTAATGTCCTTGTTGAATTTTACCCACATAATCCCCATGTTTTAAAATCTTATTTAATCAAGATCAGATTTTCTTTCAGAAGTCCAAACTTTTTGCAAGTGTGTTTACTGCTTCACAGTTCGATGTGAAAATATATTGAAGATGCAAGATGCACAGAACATGAGTGGGATCGCAGCAACATGCTCTTAATATTAATTGCACTGTGGCAAATTATACTTTCACTTTGCAAATGAGGTAAGAATTCAATGTAGAGAAGAACAAAAATCTTACTATTTTCATTGAATCACTTAACCTATGTATGGGTCCTGTGTTGCATGAATGTCCTGCATTTCTAATCCATTATTGCTCACTGTCTGCAGCTCATACAGTCAATCTTCAGTGAAAGAGCAGAATAATACTTTGCCTTGAAGCATGTTACTGACACCCATTGTACACATACATGAAGATACATATCCATCCAATTTCTAATTTAGCCTGTTATTTCCAACACAATAGCTCAACAGAATAACTTTTCAAACTAGCCTTAAACCTACACACACCACCAACGTAACAGGACTCAGATGCAAGACAAACCTGTTGACCTCGGGCTCCTTGTTCTCCTTTAAGACCTGGAGGACCAGCTGAACCTGGTGGTCCCTGTAACAAGTGAAAAGGCAGCAGTTGGGAACTGATGACATAAGTACAGGTCAATGTTGCATTATAATAAGTAATAATCAATACCTTGATTTAATAATCCATAGACCAGAGAGAAAAGTCTCTGTCATATATAAACGCTATTCCTACCATTAGATAAGGACCAACTCAAACCTATATCAGGCCAGCTCCAAATGCTTTAAAAGAAATCATTGCAATTTATATGGCTCATTTGTGATCTTTCCTTCCAATGGATAATTTTAGTGTTCTCAGGAATGCATTTAATGCAGTAGGTAGAAAATACGAAGAGCAGAATTTAATCCCTGTCCCGTGACAAGTTTGGCAGTGGTGAGAGGTGGGTGGATTGGCAATTTGCTGCCTTCCCACCTCATGCTATTAGGCCTGTAGTGGCAAAGCCCATGGACAGACTTTCTGGCCTGCCATTAAATTAAACCTTTAATTGAGAAGTTGATTTTAGCTTAAGGATCTCATCTCACTGCCAGTAATGTTAGTCTAGTGATCGATATGGAGCTCATCATGCAGAGAGCATAAGAAGCTACCTATGCAGTGTTGAGGTTGATTGTGAGCTCCTGGCTTGGGGATTGGAGCCATTCTTTCAAGGATATTCAGTGCCTATTGGATATGCTGGCAGGTGGGACTAGATTGGGTTGGCATGGATGGGTTGGACTGAAAGGTCTGTTTCCATGTTGTACATGTCTATGACTCTATCAGATAAAGGGGGCACTGTTGAAAGCAACCCTTCCCCAGCAAACTCCACTCTCTTTCTTCTTGTGGTTTGGCATCCAATGATGATCTTTGATTTCAGATGGGTGTCTTACCAGCAGCAGCCACAGTCTCATGGTGGTGCTGCTGTTCAAAAATAGACTCCAACTTCTGCTTGGCCAGAAGCCTTCAGTAGTTGCTGATTTCTGAGAAGGCCCACCACTGTCCAATTACAGGCTTTCATAAAAGAAGAAGTGAGAGAGGGTGCACACTGGCTCTACTGCTGGTGGGTGACACCCTTGTTATGTCCTTTACATCTAGACCCACATCACGATGAACTCAATTAATGTAGAATCTGATGATTATCTTAAATAATTACAATCAGTAACTGTTTTACCTCAGAGTAACCAAATTATAGGTATTATGCAATGCATTCAGAGTTCACACAATATGTAGATAACAGTATTGGCTTAGAGCAAAGGATAAAGTCATGGAGACATTGTGGTCTACAGCACAGAAAAATGCCCTTTGTCATATCAACTCTGCTCCAGTCAAAAACGAGCACCTAATTATTCAAAATCCATTTTCTAATACTTGGCCCATATACCTAAAAACTTATTAAATCTTATGAGGGTTTATGACTCCTCTTCTATCCTTGCAGACAATGAATTTCATATTCCCATCACCGTCTGGATGAAAAAAGTCCTCACATCCCTGCTAATCCTCCTGCCCCGTACCTTAAATTTAAATTCCCCTGGGCTTTGACCCCTCCATCAAAGGGAAAAGTTTCTACCTGCCAACCTATCTATGCCCCTCATAATTTTAGACATCTCAATCACGTCCCTCCTCAGTCTCCTCAAGGAACACAAGCCTAGTCTATCCAATTCCTCTTCATAATTTAAAACTCTCTAGTCCAGGTAATATCCTGATAAATCTCTGCTGCACCCTTTCCAGTGCCATCACATCCCTCCTATAGTGTGGATTCCAATTCTAGTGCACAATATCCTAGCTGTGAGGGAAAGTGAGGACTGCAGATGCTGGAGATCAGAATTGAAAGGTGTGGCACTGGAAAAGCACAGCAGGCCAGGCAGCATCCGAGGGGCAGGAGAGTCAACATTTCGGCCATAAGCCCTTCATCAGGAACATCTTAGCTGTGCTTAAGATTTTATATATTCCAGCATAATCTTCCTGCTCTTAAACGCTATGCCTCAGCTAATTAATGCAAGTATCTCATATGCGTTCTTCATCCACCTGCTCTGAGACCTTAATTGACTGGGGAACATGCACACAAAGATATCTCTGATCCTCTCCTGGGCACTCCTATGCTCCAGCCAAAAGTCCTATATATTTTATGAGTTGTCTGTCTGGTGGAGCATTTACGGATAAGTGAAACTGAGGTTCTCTGTGCCCTCTCAGGTAGCCATGAAGGAATCAATGGCACCACATTAAAGAAGAGCAGGTTAGAATTAGCTCCTGTGTCTTGGACAATGTCTCATGAAGGGTTTTTGCCTGAAACGTCGATTTCGAAGCTCCTTGGATGCTGCCTGAACTGCTGTGCTCTTCCAGCACCACTAATCCAGAACAATGTCTCATCCGTCAATGTCACAAAACTCAACTATCTGCTCATCCTTTCGACATTTACTCATTGACTGTTAAGCTTTGTGACATCCAGTGTCTTAAATTGTTCTACACAAGTTATTTATGCGATGAAGTACCATAGGAACAGTCTTAGTTAATTAAGGCACACTCTCAAATCTTCAAGCATAGAGCAAACTGTGTTATTATCCACTAAAGCCAACTCATCTATTAAATTCGAAGCAGTATTAGTTTTCATACTTAAATACACTGTAGGAAATCCCAAATCATTTATTCCTTTTACGAACAAGGCAGTTTGGGCAATCTTTCTGCCCCTCTAGTTGAAGGGACATTACCGTTGCATTAATCAAAACAGAACAACATGATTGTTAACCACATTGCTTTCTCACAATATCCGAGATTGGTTTTACCCCAAAATTATGGCACACATGGTTATGGTGCTGAGTGAGGATAGGTTTAGAACTTGAGGGCATGTGAATAAAGTCACAAGTATAAAAGTAAGAATTGGTATTTTAAGGGAAGCAGGAATTAAGTGGGAAGAAGAAGCACATGCATTTATCCTGGAGACAGACAGGGGTTAAGAAATGAATGAAACTGCAGAATTCAAACTGAAACAGTCAAACAGTAAGTTTCTACAGTGTGAGGGGAATGGTTAAATACTAAATTTCTGGTGACCACCTTTGGACCGTGGAATCCTTGCTCGCCTTTACGACCTCGTTTTCCGGGTTTTCCATTCTGACCCTATACAAACATGAAGAAATATAATTATATGATGATCTCTACTCTTCTAAACATTACCATGCTCCAAACCATGTGGTTTAAGGTTTGGAGTTAACAGCAACCCTGATAGACATATATGAGAATGTTGGTAAAGCAGTCATTTCCAATAGAACCTAAACTCGCATTAAAACCAATTTCTTGCCCACGGCCAGTGAATACTTTGAGCCAAATGACAGCCACGTCACAAGTTGAAGCACTCTATATCAGGCAAGTATTATGTGAAAGGGCAAAGAGGTTTAAAATTACTATCATTGGGATTCATGATCATCTTGTAATTAATTGGAGGCTGAGAAATTGCAGATAACTTTTAGGTTGCAGTTCACAGATTGATTTTCCTTCTTTTATCCTTTTAAAGATTACTTTTCATCGTAACACATCTGGAACCTGACATTGTTGACAGAATTTCAGCCTCAGCCAGGGCTGAAGATAGGGAATAGTGGATATTAAAATTAGAGTCACTGGCCAGTGTGCCAGTTCCCCACTCCATTCAATGCCCAGGCCATTTTCCCCCAAGGCTAGCAAAGCTGGCCTGAATGAAGCAAGTGGCTGATTGATGACACCTTCAGGCCAGATGAAGGAGCCCAACTGGAACTTTCCTGAGGGAGAGGAAGACAATTTAGCTGCTGGAAAGTGCTGACAGGCCAAAGAGCAATATTGCTACGTAAAGGCCCTCTTTGAAGGAAGTAAACAGTGATATTTGCAAATGAGGCAATTGGACTGACTTGTCCTTTATAGCTCATAGTGGAGCTCTAGTAATGCCAGTGTGTTTCCAAATATTACTGTGTTTTTAAAACTTGTTTCTCCCCCTCTGTGGCTGTACAGAACAATTCCTCTTCATAATCAATCTTAAAGATTGATATCCCTTTGCCCCTTTCGTCCAATATTGAAGGCCTGGCCACAAAGGCTGTTTTCATGTTAATTTTTTTAAAACATTGGAGAGAGGGCACCTCAATTTTGAAATCCTCAATTGTTTTCCATTGCAGCCTGTCACTGGTTTCCTGGCAGTATCTGTGGAGGGAGAAAGACCGATAACACTTCAAGTCCAATCCAACTCTCCTACAGAACCAGTTCTGAAGAGGAGGTATATCAGACTTGAAGCATTAATTCTATTTGTATCTCCACAGGTGCTGTCAGACTTGCTGAGGTTCCCCAGCACTTTCTGGTTTTATTTCAGTTTGCCATTATTTGCTGTTTGAGGTCACACAAGAAGCAGTTCTTTGGCAGCCTTCCAGTGGCAATGGGAAACTATACCTTAGTAATGAGTCATCATTTCCATAAAGAATAAGATAATTTAGCTTCTCATATCACATTACATGCTGCTGTAAATCCATTGTACAGAAAGGAGATCCTAGATTATTTTATTTCAAAATATGTATGGTGTGCATCAGTGATCCACTAAATACACACCAGATTTGTAATGAACTGTTGAAACTAGTGGTGAATCTAGAGAAAGTCTATTTGGCTTATTTTAGGATGCTTCTGTATTGTTTGCTTAAGAACAGTTCCAATTCTATAAACAAATCTGTATTCTCTAATTGAGAAAACACAGCAAAAGGGTCCTCAAGCACAGATGTAACAGCTCAGCAACCAGCAAGAATTTAAAAAGCATTTTTGAATTGGAACTTCATATTTAGGTTGTATTCCCTCAGCGGGCATCTTTGCATTACTTATTGTACGTTACATAGGAAGGGAGGAATGTACCGGACTGGAAAACATTACTGCAGACCATCTGGCTTGTTTCACTGAAGTCCCACTTAATAAAACTCACTGGTAATATTGTGCCATATGCACCACATTACTATGTTCAGTCAGAATAGTTTGAATGAAACCACTGACAAACTCACATTTTTACCAGGTGGTCCTCTGTGACCATGGACACCCTGAAGTAAATAAAAAACATTAAGCATTTCAGTTGAATCATCAAAATAGCCTTACTATATAAGTCACAAATCTGATTTTTTTTATAGGAAGAATTTCTCTTTTCAAGTCATTCAATTGCATCGAACAATAGGTGAAAAGGAAGGGATTTTACATATTTGTCTCAGCGCTGACTTTTTTTTGCACAAAACGGAAACTGCAACAAACAGATTTCTCACAAAGTTAAGGTGAAAGGACACAGGAAGCATCACAGGACTTGGCAAACCTACACTGGAGTAAGAAGGCACAGAGATTCAAATCATAGTCTAATTCAATTTATTAAATTTTGACTCATTCTCCATTTAAGAGGTAATTGTTTGATCTAAAGATATGGACAACAGAATTATTAAAAGGGAGTTAGATAAGTTAATGTTTTATCATTGACATTCTGTGCAAATTTGGAGCTGCAACAAAAATTGAAATGCAACTCACACTAAAATTTACATCAATGTTTTGCTTATGAACAATTGACCCATTACTACAGCGATGTTAACTTAAAATCTCAACTATATTGATTTCAATGGTTTTAAACCCTTTCAAGGATTAAAAACACCTTCTCAGCATAGAGGTTGTAAGACCTTATCTAAAATTAAAGGAAGTTTGTGAATTGAATACAGGGAATGAGGAGGAACAGTTAGAATTTAGGGAGACGAGGAAGAACCAATGGGAACCATTCGTAACTGTACAACTACAATAATATTGTCATTAAAATAGACAAATGTAAAATGTTAGATCAGGAGATAGAATCCAAAAGCAGATTGTACATAAAATAACAAATTCCTTCTTGCATCCTGTCCAGAAACACAAGATGGGAACAATATTAAATCCTTGGATGCATTTCAGTTTTAAAGCTGTTGATCTGGGATGAGATATTGTTGTGACCTTGAAGTAAAACACTAGGGGAAGCAAACATTTGCCAAGAAAGAGATAATCAAGCTAGTAGAACTATGGAAATGAGGTGGGACCAGAGAAAGAAAAAAAAGACCATGAATATTTAGGATGTAGGTTTGCTCGCTGAGCTGTAGGTTTGATATCCAGATGTTTCATTACCTGGCTAGGTAACATCTTCAGTGGCGACCTCCAAGTGAAACAAAGCTGTTGTCTCCTGCTTTCTATTTATATCTTTCTCCTGGATGGGGTTCCTGGGGTTTGTGGTGATGTCATTTCCTGTTCATTTTCTGAGGGGTTGATAGATGGCGCAGATTCCTCAAGATCAAACCATGACAAGCAGACCAAACACAGCCAGAAACCCTAACTACCTTTCCATACATCAAAGAAGTTTCAGAAATGACAGCCAGACTACTGAGACCCCTCGGAATCCTAGTAGCACACAAACCCACTAACACTCTCAAACAAAAACTAACAAACCTAAAAGACCCAGTACAACCCATGGACAAAACCAACGTCATCTACAAAATTCCATGCGAGGACTGCCACAAACACTACGTAGGACAAACAAGAAGAAAGTTAGCCACCAGGATACCCGAACACCAGCTAGCCACAAAAAGACACGACCCTCTCTCTCTCTCTCAGAGCCCTCCACACAGATGAAAAAAACCCACCATTTCGACTGGGACAACACATCCATCCTGGGACAGGCTAAGCAAAGAAATGCCAGAGAATTCCTAGAGGCCTGCCACTCCAAACACAACGCCATAAACAAACATATAGATCTAGATGCCATCTATCAACCCCTCAGAAAATGAACAGGAAATGACATCACCACAAACCCCAGGAACCCCATCCAGGAGAAAGATATAACTAGAAAGCAGGAGACAACAGCTTCGCTTCACTTGGCGGTCGCCACTGATGATGTTACCTAGCCAGGTAATGAAACGTCTGGATATCAAACCTACAGCTCAGCGAGCAAACCTACACCCTAAACCTCAGCCTGAGCTACAAACCTTCACAAACCTTGCAAAAACCATGAATATTGCAAAATCAGAAAATGAGACAGCACAGAAAGGAGCCATATAGCCCATTATACCTGTGTGGGTTCTTTGTTAGACCCATCCATTTATTCCTTCAATGAAACATTTTTTCTTTCCATATGACTCAATGATTTTTTTTTCCATCCAATATTTATACAATTCTCTTTCAAACGCCAATCTAGGAGGCTCTGAAATGTTATGTGGATGGTAGTGGGAACCACAGGGTGGTTGAATAAAGAGACTGTGGTATACAGAGCCATTCAAGTAGGGGAAGAGGAAGTAGAAATATGATGGTGGTAGGAGACAGAATAATTGGGTGGGGGGTGGGGGCAGGGCGGTGGTTGGTGGTGGATAGACACTCTTCTCTGCAGCCGTGAACATGAGTCTTAAAGGGAACACTGAGAGCCTCTCGGAACATGATCAATTGCCTGCCTCATGCCAGAGTTAATGACATCTCATTGGGCTAAAAAGAAACTCAGAGTGGGAGGGGATGGGTGCAGTTGTCACTATCCATGTTGGTATTGATGACATCAATAGGACTGGAAAGGAGGTTCTGCTGAAAGATTTTGACCAGTTAGGAGCTAAGCTAGAAAGAGTGGAAGCACCAAGACAATAATTTCAGCATTACTATTTGAACTACGGTCAAACCTGGCATAGGGTTAATAAAGTGAAGGAGTTAAATGCGTGGCATAAAGGTTGGTATTGGAGGAATGGGTTTCGGTTCATAGGGAACTGACAACAATGCACTTGGGAAGAAGGGAACTGTTCTGATGGAATAGGCAATACCTGAACCATGCTGGGATCAGTGTCATAGGGAGTTGGATCACTCCACCTTAGAGAGGGCTTTAAACTAGCAGGGAGGAGTGCAAGGGATACAATCATTTCAGATCAAATATGCATGGTAGAACTTAACAAACTTAACAAACAGTTTGAGAGTGAGAAGCTTTGGTCAAAAACAACGGTGCTGAGCTTAAAGAAGTTGATTACATAAGGATGAGTGCAGAGTTCGCTGCATTGGACTACAATGGGAATTTAGCAAAGGGTCACTTCATCTCAAACTACAGGGTGAATTTGACCATGTTATGGCCACTGTCTCCTCAGCGTTCCTTAACCTTAAGCTCCCTTATTAAGTCTGTTCAGTACACATCACCAAATTCAGAAATGCATGTTCCCTAGAGGGCTCTACCACAAGCTGCTCGAAAAAACAACCATCTCATAGACATTCTATCAATTTCTTTTCTTGAGATCTGCTAACAACCTGGTTTCCCAATCCACCTGTATACTGAGGTCCCCTGTGACTGTTGTAATAGTGCCTTTCTCACATGTCTTTCTATCTCCTCGTTTATTTTCTTCCCCATGTCCTGACTCTGGCTAGGAGGCCTGTACACGACTCCTATCAGGATCATTTTTCCTTTGCAGTTCTCCAGCACAACCCACACAATTTCTATGCCTTCCACTCTATACCACTTCTAGCTAGCAATTTAATTTCTTCTCTTGCTAACAAGACAATCCTGCCCACTCTCTCCATCTGCCTGGCCTATCAATAGAATGCGTATCCTTGGATATTTAATTTCTAGCCTGATCCCCATGCAGCTACGTCTCTCTGTGAAACCCACAGCATCTTCCTGCCAATTTCAATCTGTGCTACAACCTCATTATCTTGTTTTGTAAACTGCGTGCATTTCAGTACAACACCCTCAGCCCTATATTGACTGGCACCCTTTCTCATTGTTGTCCCATTATCTGCTGCGCTTGAAGTTAGATTCATGACCCTTTCCATACTATATGTCTTATTACTTGATCTGGAAACTTTAATAACCTCTGCTGAGCCCTGCCCCTTTTAACTTCTGAATAATTTTCCATGCAGCTGAACCCACACCTCACTATTTAGTTTAAAGCCCTATCTACAGTCTGAGTTATGCTGGTCCCAGCATGATTCAGGTGGAGCTTGTCCCATCACTACAGCTCCCTCCTTCCTCATGTCTAGTGCCAACATTGCAAGAATTTGAATCTGTTTCTCCCACACCAAGCTTTGAGCCATGTGTTTACATCATTAATCTTGTTGACCTTGCATCAATTTGCTCATGTCTCAGGTAATAATCAGAGATTATTATCTTTTTGGTTCTACTTTTTAATTCAACCCCCAGCTGCTCACAATCCCCCTGCAGAACCTCTTTCTCTCCATATCATTGGTATCTTTGCGAACCACGACAACTGGATCTTTCCTCTCCCAAGTTCCTTTCCAGACCAGATCAGATATCCTGAATCCGGACCCTACGCAAGCAACACAGCCTTCAGGACTCCCAATCTTGGCTCCAGGGAACAGTATCTATTACCCTGACTATACTATCTCCAGTAACAACTACATTTCTGTTTCCTTCCCTCTTCAATGACTCCCTGCACTATGGTGCTATGATCAATTTGCTCATTCTCCCTAAAGCCCCAGTCTCATACATATAGAACATAGAACATAGCAGTTCAGGCCCTTCGGCCCTCAATGTTGGGTCAACCTGTGAAAATAAACTGATGCCCATCTAACCTACACCATTCCATTATTATCCATATGCTATGTCCAATGTCCATTTAAATGCCCTTAACATTGGTGAATCCATGCCCCACTACTCTCTGAGTAAAGAAACTACCCCTGGTATCTGTCCTAAATCTATCACCCCTCAATTTAAAGCTATGTCCCCCTGTGTTAGCCTTCAACATCTGAGGAAAAAGGCTCTCACTGTCTACCCTATCTAAGCCTCTGATTATCTTATACGTCTCGATTAAGTCACGTCTCAACCTTCTTCACTGTGATGAAAACAGCCTCAGTTCCCTCAGCCTTTCCTCATAAGATCATAAGATCTTCCTTCCATACCAGGCAATATCCTAGTAAATCTCCTCTGAATGCTTTCCAAGGCTTCCACATCCTTCCTACAATGCAGTAACCCAAACTGTACGCAATACTCCAAGTGCGGCCTTACCAGTGTCTTGTACAGCTGAAGCATGACCTCCTGGCTCCAAAACGCAATCACCCTACCAATAAATGCCAACTCACCGTATGCCTTCTTAATAACCCTATCAACCTGGGTGGCAACTTTCAGGATTTGTGCACCTGGACACTGAGTTCTCTCTGTTCATCTACACTGCCAAGAAGTTTACCATTAGCCCAATACTCTGCATTCCTGTTACTTCTTCCAAAGTGAACTACCTCACACTTTTCCGTATTAAACTCCATTTGCCACTTCTCAGCCCAGCTCTGCAACTTATCTATGTTCCTCTGTAAACTACAACATCCTTCAGCACTATCCACAACTGTACCAACTTTGATGTCATCCACAAATTTACTAATGCACCCTTCTACACCCACATCCAGACCACTTATAAAAATGACAAACAGCAGTTGCCCTAAAACAGATCCTTGTGGCACACTACTGCTTATTGAGCTCCCGAATGAACATTTCCCATCAACCACCACCTCTTCTTTCAGATAGTCAATTTCTGATCCAAATCGCTAAATCACCTTCAATCCCAAAAATCAGTATTTTGTACAATAGTCTTCAGTGTAGAATCTTATCAAATGCCTTACTAAAGTCCACATATACTACATCAACTGCTTTACCTTCATCCACCTGTTTTGTTAACTTCTGAAAGAACTCAATAAGGTTAGTTACCCACAGCCTACCCTCCACAAAACTGTATTGACTATCCCCTAATCAAATTATTCCTTTCCAGATGATTATAAATTGTATCTCGTATAACCTTTACCAACACCTTACCCACAACCGAAGTAAGACTCACTGGGCTATAAATACCAGGATTGTCCCGACGCCCCTTCTTAAACAAAGGAACAGCATTTACTCTTTTCCAGTCTTCTGGTACTGCTCCTGTCGACAATGGTGACATAAAGATCAAAGCCAAAGGCTCTGCAATCTCTTCTCTGGCTTCTCTCTGCACATATTGAACAAAAACTGACCCATCTAAACTACTTGAACTGTAGTATTGTCTGTCAATATTGGGCAAGTTAACATCTCCCATAACAACTACCCTGTTACTCTCGCTCCTATCAAGAATCATCTTTGCTACCTTTCCTCTACATTGCTGGAATAATTCAGAGGCCTATAGAAAACTCCCAACAGGGTGACCTCTCCTTTCCTTTTTCTAACCTCAGCCAAACTACCTCAGTGGATGAGTCCTCAAACGTTTTGTCAACTGCTGTAATGTTACACCTGATTAACATCGCCACACCCCACATCCCTTTTACCAGCTTCTCTGTTCTTACTGAAACATCCAAATCCCTGAATCTGCAACAACCATTCCTAACCCTCCTTTAGCCATGTCTCTGAAATGGCCGCAATATTGAAATCCCAGGTATCAACTCATGCTGCAAGTTCACCCACCTTATTCTGGATGCTCCTGGCATTGAAGTACACACATTTCAAACCAACCCATCCTGATTGCCAGCACTCTCTCATGACCTTGTAAACCTATCCTTGACGTCACTACCCTCAACCTCCTGTACACTGGAACTACAATTCAGTTTCTTATCCCCCTGCTGCATTAGTTTAAACCCCTCCCGAAGAGGATTAGCAAATATCCCCCCAGGGATATTGGTACCCCTCTGGTTCAGGTGAAGACCATCCTGTTTGTCGAGGTCCCACCTTCCCCAGCAAGAGCACCAATTATCCAAGAACCCAAAACCCTCCCCACTGCACCATCTCTGTTCCTTGCCTCACTAGCACGTGGCACAGGCAACAAACTAAAGATAACAGCTCTGTTTGTTCCAGCTCTAAGCTTCCACCCTAGCTCCCTGAATTTCTGCCTTAGATCCCCACCTTTCTTCCTACCTATGTCATTAGTCCCTATGTGGGCCACCACTTGGGACTGCTCCCCCTCCCCCTCAAGGGTCCTGAAAAGGTGATCAGAGACATCATGAACCCCTGATATCTAGAAAGCAAAACACCAACCGTGAGTCTCTCTCATTCCCACAAAACCTCCTATCTGTCACCCTAACTATGGAGTCACCAATGACTAATGCTCTGCTCCTCTTCCCCCTTCTCCTCAGAACAACAGGAACAGACTCTGTGCCAGAGACCGTGCCCCATTGCTCATCCTTAATAAATTACCCCCCTCAACAGTATCCAAAATGGCATACTTGTTGCTGAGAAACCACCACAGGAGATCCCTGTACTACCTTCCCTTCCCTTTCCTACCCCTGATGGTAACCCATCTTTCTTCTTCACGTGGCTGTGGAGTGACTATCTCCCTGTAACTCCTTTCAATAACCTTCTCCGCTTCCCGAATGATCTGAAATTCATCCAGCTTCAGCTCCAGTTCCCTAACATGGTTTTTGAGGAGCTGGAGTTGGGTGCACTTGCCATAAATGAAGTCAGCAGGGACACTAGAGGTGATCCTTATTTCCCACATATTGCAGGAAAAACATTCAGCTGCCCTAACCTCTATTCCCACTATTCTAAATTCCCAAATAGAACGCTGAGAAAATGAAACACGAAAGAAAACGCTTGGCTCCTTATCAAATGACGCACAGAACTTTTTTTGGTTAGTGGAGGAGGATGGGTGGGAGACACTACCCGAGTAGTGTTTCGGGTAAAGCAACCACCCAAGTATATAACCTCTTGACCTCTCCAACTGCCTCCAGGAATTGAACAACGCCCAACCTAAAAGTGAGTAATTTATACTATATACTCACATATCCCACACAGGGAGCAAGAATCTCAAATCTGCTAGGCAAGCTAAGGGCTGAGGCTCCTTCAGCACTATCTCCTGGATCCTTCTACCTGCTTTGCTTGTAACCACACCATTCCAAGCCTGACCACTGACTAAATTTGTGGTAGTTAATCTAAGGGGGTGTGACTGACTTCTGAAACACAGGATTCAGGAACTCTCCCTCTCCCTCACGTGTCGCAATATTCAAAGCTCAGACTCCAGCTCATCAACTCTGACCTGGAGTTCCTCAAACACCCAACACTTGCCATAGATATGGTCACTATGAATCACAATGGGGTCCACCAGCTCCCACATCAAACACCTACGACACCTTGCCTGGCCCAGCATCCAACTACTTATTTCTTCATTTGACTTTTAAAAATTTCATACTGGTTTTTTAGTTTGTAGCCTGTAAATCTTTTCCCTGTTTATCTTCAACCTGAAAATAACCTCCAATAGATGGTCAAATTAATAGCTATCACTAACCAATGAACTTACAGTTTATCTGTGATGTCACTCTGTTGTGCTGGGCCCCTGATTCTGGGATTCAATTTAGCCTGTTTTCAAAAACAAATGCTTACAAATCTAGGAGACAAAAAAAACAAGCAAAAAGCAGCTCTTTCCCTCTGCACCAAATTTCCATATTTCATCCAAATTCCCCAAACTATATACTCACACAGGGTATGTCTCACTTTGGATATGATCTGTCTTACCTGACTATGCAAATATACTGGAAAGATAGCAACAAAGACATGAGGGAGGATCAGGCCAGCATCAATCAGAAAAGGAGTAGCTGAGGACTCTGGAACTCAATGGAGTTTAGAAGGATCAAGATGGGGGGTTGATCTGACTGAAACTTGTAGAATACTGAGAGTCCTGGACAGAATGGACATGGAGAAGATGTTTCCACTAGTAGAAGAGACTAAGACTTGAGGGCACAGCCCCAGAGTGAAGGGACGACCCTTTTGAACTGAGATAAGAGCAATTCAAGGCTATGGAATTCATGAATGTGGTGAAAAGCTTTAACAGCAGAGCACTTTATGTTAGAATCAGGAATTGTGTAACTTCAGACATTCTGAAAAGAGGTAATGAAGAGGTTCTTACGGGTTTTCCTGCAGCTCCCAGCTTTCCTGGATTACCATCGTCTCCTGGATCACCCTGCAACAAAATACTTGCTTATTATTACAACTCTGTTTATGGAAATTTACTGAGTAACTTTACCATCACAGAAAAACACTATTTATTTAGGATAAATGTGTTTACACCAATAAAACAGAACACTGCATTACTTAATGCCATAAATGAAATAATTAATAAATTATCCCATCCATAATTCCAGTAACATAATTTCAGCTTGATGATGAGCAGTACTCAAAATTACTAGCCAGTCCTGGAGATCGCCAAAATGTAACTGAACTCTTGGAGATGCTGCAATCAACATGATTTTTGGATGTAAGGCAAAATAATTGCTTTTAAACTAAATGCTTTCTCAAGTGGACAAAAGGCAGAATGCTAAGAGGCCCTACATTGCTCTAGGGATTGTTAAAGTACTCCATGTAATTGCAATGGGCGCCAAAGAACACTGAATTAGTGAAAAGAAGAGGAAGACGATAAAGGTAGAATTATCATGATGATCTCACTCCTAAAGAACTTCACTTAAGGACATGCAATTAAACCTGTTTTAATTTCTCATGACTGCATGCAATCTTTCTTATGAACAGGATTTAAATAAGAATGCTTTCTTAATCACTTAAGCTCAAAATTATGGCATTAACTGTGTACATTAACATAATGTATAGCAATGTCATAGTATGGGAGAAGACTGAAGTTTCCATAGCTCATGTAAACATTGTGCTGACACAGAATTGGTCCAGAGTGTGCTAAAGTGGGTCATCTCAGAACCTTTCCCATGAATTAAACCAGCTAAGACAAGTTTAAGTTTTAAAAAAAAACTTTGGCCACAAAGTTCTGAAATTATTTATTTGCAAACCAAGCAGATGCTTTACTTGATTGCAGATCCTAAAAATCGATAAGTTGTAATACAGGGTGTGTTGTCCCTCTATAAACAGTGAAAACAATTGGTTTTGCATTCAACTGCATCAAATGCCATTTAGCTCCAGCACACCTGCTACAGAGGGAGACTAAAGTTTAATCACAGAAAGTTAGGACTTGTTCATTTCAGTCCAAGTATGGTTTGTATATTGGAGAAGTCTTAATTATTGGGAAGCAACCTCATTGTACTTATGAACTTGTGGAAACAGACTTTAATTTTTGATGGAGATTCAACTTTATTTTTAACTTTTTCTGTCACTCTCTCTCTCTCTCTCTTTGGTCAGTCCTTCATAGAAATTAAATGGACAGAGACAGGCATGGCTACACAAAATTCTGGTCATTTCTCTTTATAAAAATGAAAATAAAGGATTGAGAAATAACATAACAGAGTACCGAGAAGGTCAAAAGGTACAAAAGAATGAATAAAAGAAGAGAAGGAAACATTTAATTACGAGAAGGGAAGAAAATAGAATAAGATAAACATAATATTTGATTTTTTTTTAAATCTTGAAGCAATTTACAGTTGTTACTGTTTGTAATGAAACCTAAAATTAAACACTTTCTGGACAAGAGAAATTGATTGACAATAATTTAACAATTATTATGTCATTAGAAAGGAACCTGTGTGAATAATTGCTAAACCCAATTTTCACTGGAGAGATTAATAAGCAAATAATATGAAATATAATGACAACTAGAATATAATCAGACATTAAGTGATGTACCCTTGACATTTGTATGTAATGCATGGTCAATCTGTTTAAATACATGACACAGCTAAATGTTTTTTATTTGCAGAACACAACATACAGTCATGTATAGAGGTCGATTGTGTGCAGCCTATCTTTGGGTACATATTGAATTAAACATTGAAGTTGGGTAGGAGACGCCATTTGTGTGAAACCAGTGGTAGAGAAGCAAACATTACTGGGCATCCCTTCCTCACTAATTTGCTGGCTAGGTTGTATATAAATATCACCGTGCATTAATCAGACAATATTACTTTTTCACTGGTATGATAAACCCGGAAACATTACATATTTGAATATGAATAGAGCATACCGGACGTCCAACGTCTCCTCTTTCACCTTTTGAGCCCTGAGTATTGTTTGTGATGCCAAGTTCACCCTAAATAAAATGGAAAAATCATCCTGTGAAAATTCCATAAAAGACAATTAAGAGTTTTTTGATAGTATCCTGTGGTGAAGGATTGAATTTTGAATGAAATAGCTTTTCGAGAAATTCATTGGAACTGTGGGTACACTGTACCCAAGTTATTTATCTTAACATAAGAACAAGCAGAATGTAAAGTGCCAAAGATGAGTAACATTTGCATTTTAGTTGCTGAATTCTTCAGTTTGACACAGGTGGAAGAGTTATACCAATACTTTGTGCCATATGGTACTCTTATCAACATAATAAGATGATGTATGAGTAAGCTATTCACGTGTCTACAGATTTTGACAGGACATTTCAGGTACTGCTAAAAGAGCTACAGTGAACAAATTTAAGTTGTACAGTTTTAATTGTGCAAGGCGCCATATGAACATCACCTGAATATCACTGCCAAAAGTCACAATTACTAATGTGAGCTCTTGGCTAATGATAATGTAATAACTTCACAGAGACTGGTATCTCATTGCCAAATCACCCTTTACTTACATGTGGAGAGTCCTAAGCATTGATCCAACTCCCTCAGATCCAGCTCTGAGTGAACAGAATGTCTGACACTCCTGTTCTTATCTGTCATCCAGGGCTCCCTGATTTGATCAAATTAACAGCCCCCATCAGGGGACTCCTATTGCATGAGATTCATCTGGCTGACCTCATTACAGATAACATCTCTTCACTAAATGAGTAAATGTAGGATTAAAGCCCTGTTACAGACAGCCACCAGTGAGTATACACCTGAGCTTGAGTTCCAAATGTTCTGTTGCATCCAGTGGGCTACTTCTGTGCATCAGAAATGGATGCCAGACCATCTTATCCATTCATTGTTTAATGGGTTGTGGAAGCTCATGAAGTCCTCATTCGTAAATGATCAAACCAACCATCATCTGGTGTAAAAAAGGATGTGGAAAGAGCATCTCCATAAAAGCAGATAAGCTGGAAATACTCAACAGGTCCAGCAGCTTTTCTGGAGACTGGATCAGAGTTAATGGGTCAATTTTCATTCCAGGGTCAGGACCTAAGCATCAGGATCAATTTGAGGTCTCAATCCTGCTCATCATCACTGGTGAGTGTCCAATGGTATTCTGCAGGTAAAGCTAGTGGTTTCTCCGTTGCCCAGTCACTGTTCTATTTGGCTCTGTGGATTACTTGGGGAAGTGGGATGTACTTAAAGGCCTGGGTTAATGGCCATCTGCTAAATGTAATTATGAACGTTGGCATCTTTGTCAGTGGTTGGGAACAGAATGCAGCAGAATATCAGATTGCTGCTTGCCTGAGGAGCAGCAGCCCCACAACTGGCTAATGCCTCCCTGGAGGCATTGATAGAGGTAGTGGCAATCTTGTGAAGTGTCCTGATTCTGGAGAGTGATGGGAGAAGGCCAGCCAATAAAAGCTGGGAATAGTTCAGGAGATGAGCAGTTATCCGTGTGGTCGACAGGATGTGGCCACAGTGCATGGAGTGCTTCACCACACTTCTAAGGCCTGGCAAGGAGAGCACAGTGGTACATCCAGATCACAGGCCTGAAGGTCTATACCCATAGAGGTGTACCATTGAAACCCAGGAAATTGCCCCACACCCACTCGAGTCGGATGTGACACTGGGGCCTTGAGAGGGCAGCAATGAACCCCCTAAGGTTCACAGTCTAACAATTGCCTCAGTGCTTCCAGCTAAAACTGTATGCAATGGCCCCTGTGTGCCAATGTAGCATCAGAAATGACTCCTGCTTCTCCTATAGGCTTCCTGCTTTTAACCACCAAACATCCCAGCAGAAGGGGTGGCTTCCCACGGCATCCCCTCAAAATCTCACCCACAATTCTATGCGGGTTAACTTCATCCATCTTTGCCTCAATTGGTGCCCACACAAGCAGCTACCAAAGGGGCCAAAAGAGAAAATGCTGGAAAATCTCAGCAGGTCTGGCAGCATCTATAAGGAGAGAAAAGAGCTGACGTTTCAAGTCTAACTGACTCTTTGACAAAGGGTCAGTTAGACTCAAAACGTCAGCTCTTTTCTCTCCTTACAAATGCTGCCAGACCTGCTGAGATTTTCCAGCATTTTCTCTTTTGGTTTCAGATTCCAGCATCCGCAGTAATTTGCTTTTATTTTAGCTACCAAAGGGACTTCCATTTGCAGTCTGGTGGGAGGGACTCAGGAGCAGGGGAGAGGCCTGGCAGGTCATGTATAAATAAGGGAGGCATCTTCCATCAAGGGCCACCTTTCCATATCAGGCTGCCACCCTCAAAACTCACTTCAAAGTCTGGACCTTGTAGGTGCTCCCTCAGCCCTCTTCGCATACCTGGTCCAACCTGATGTCCCAATGTTGGCTGTTTGCTGCTGGGGACAAGAGCTGCCAACTAACCAGATTAACCACCAGCTCCCTGAAAAGTGAACCAGTTCCAGCCAAATCATTGCTTCCTGCAGCAATCAATGGCTTATGGTGCTGGCATGCTCAGTGAGGAAGGGTTCCCTGTCACCTCTTTCATTGAAAGATCCAAGAACAGAATCAAACCAAAACAGATGAGAGAGGGAAAGATCCTTGGGCAGAGAGAGAGAACATTAATGACCTACATAGATGATCACCCCAAGGGTGGGATTGAACCTGGGTACCTAGCCCCTGTGATGCAGCAGTGCTAGCCATTTAGCCACCATGCCATGTATCTAAACTAGTCAGTAAATAGCCTTTCAGCCTCATCCCACTTTCTGGCTTTTAGCCCATAACCTGCTTGATAGCCATTTGAGTGATGAAGGATAAAATGAAAATTGATGAAAGAGATGATAACGATGCATTTAAGAAATGAGAACGTCTAGAGAAAACTCAAATATTTACAGACAAATCATTACCAGCACACGCTGTGTGAGAAATTGTTTTTTATGATCTGCAACTGTTGAACTCAATGTTGAAGCCAACAGGTTGTGAGGTACTGACACCCACCCCTTCCCTCTGTGTTGTGTACTTGGTTATGAAGCTTTAAATCTGATGAAAGATGAATGACTAATGATTCTCCACTTGTCTTCCCACAGAACTCTCAGCTGATTGGTGATTAAAGCACTTTCTATATCTCTTGGGGACGAAGAAAACAAACAAAAGTAGTGTTGATGTGATAAAAGAGTTATCAGTGCTACAATCGGTAATCCAGTCTCAAATCGCTTTCAAAATTGCACTTGTGTTTAGAATTGAATTCTTTGACACATAAACATTGACTGTGTAGATTAAGGCATTTTATCAAATCCCTGCAATGTGGAAGTAGGCCAAATGTCCCATCAAATCCATACCAATCCCAATCCTCTGAAGAGCCATACTCACCACCCCCTACCCATGGCTAACCCCACTTCACCTGTATATCCCTGGACAATGCAGGCAATTTAGCACACCCAATCCATCTAACCTGTACATCTTAAGACCATGGGAGAAATTCCATGCAGATGCAATGTGAACTTGAAAACTCCACACAAACAGTTGCATAAAGTTGAAATAGAACTTGGGTCCCTGACGCTGTAAAGCAGCAGTGCTAACCACTGAGCCACTGTGCCTCTTATCTGCACTGGTTGGAAATAGCCATTCAGTCTTGCCCCACTTTCCCACTTTTAATCTATCACCTATTTTACAAACCACTTCAGATATTTTTCAAATGTTGTGAGGGTTTCTACCTTCACTATTCTTTCTTGTAGTCATGATTTGGAGGAGCCAGAGTTGGATTAGGGTGGACAAAGTTAAAAATCACACAACACCAGGCTATAATCCAATAGGTTCATTTGGAAACACTAGCTTTCTGGTCATGAGTTCCAACTCTCAAGCATCATCTGGTAGAAAAAGTTCCACCTAATCTCTTTTAAAACTTCTACATACCATAAATCTATGCTCCCAGGTTATGGACCCCTCATCAAAAGGGAAATGGATCTTTTGTAATTTTATACTTTATATAATTTCTCATAGTTTGATACATTTCTAATTAGGCCTCCTCTGTTCCAAACAAACCATTGCAAACTTATTCAATCTTTCCTAATAACTAACTGTTTCCAGTCTAGGCATTGTTGAAAATTCCCTCTGCATGTTCTCCAATGCAAGTTTCGACGCAAACTCAGATGCATATTCCTGAACATAAAATCTTCTATAAACTAGTGCAATCCAGCAGCACTGAGGAAACTATTTCTTGAAATTCACATTCAAATATATTCTTTGAATTAAGAATCATATCATGATGCAGGTTTATTAATACAGTTGAAAATGGGCTTATCCAAAAAAGAAACATTTGTAATGAGTGTGTTCAGGTCAACACAATTAAACAAGCCAATCAATAATAAGTAATTCTAAAAAAAAATTAAGAAATCATTTGTTAGTTTTTGTTGGTGTAAACTGGTCGCTAAATAAATCAATACTTCTTAATTTTTAAAAACTTATCCTTGCTTAATTTTGTGAGCTTAATTGAAGTCCTGGTATTAGATATAATGAGCAAAAACTCACCCTGGATGGGTGAGTTGGGGTTGGGGTGATTTTTTTAATCACAGAAGTTTGCAGAAAATGAATTTGACATAATTTAATCTTCAAATTCTTTAATCTCTTAGTGTTTTTCCAAATTACACTGCAGAAAACACCACCTAACTGATATGAAAACTCTAGACACTAAAAATTAAAGTAAATAAATAGCCCATTCAGAATCTCATTTTATTCATATATGAATGTGGTTTTACTTACACGGTTTCCACGTAAACCTTGTATTCCATGTTCACCAATGTCTCCTTTTTGACCTTTCTTCCCCTAAAATTATGCACAATGCATTAGTTCTTAAATGACTATAGTAGGTTTTGTAATAACACACGTCTGAGTACCATAAAAATGTTCACATTGAGATATCTTCTCTGCCCACCTCTTTCTACCTTTTCCTCAAATAAGATTGCATTCTTGTTTTTTTTTAACCACCATTTCAAACCATCATGCTTTTACTCCCACCTCTAGGTCACTGCAATCCACCATTCCTTAATCTCTCCTTCCACAGAAATTGCCCACCACATTTTGACAGCCTTAGTATTGTCATTAGCTGTGGGACAGCAGTACGGGACAGATTTGTGTCTGATTTAAAAGAAGAAGACATTGGCATAAAGTTGCTGATATTACCAAAGATAATTTTCTACATAGCTTGCCAGACAGCATTGCCTGTGGATATGATGAACCATGACTCAAGAGAGGTCAGGGTTAACAATGGGCTGCTGAGAGAACTAAGTTGTAACTGACTAAGTAGAGGGCCCCAACACCAGCATCTGGTAGGAAAGTTATGACAAAGTCCTGTTACCCAAGCTTGGACCAAATATTTGGTACTGAGCTATTCATCTGTGAGTACAGAGTACTGCAGCTGTAAGAAGAAAGATGATTTTGCCAAAGTCTTTTAAAAAAAAATATAACCAGAGAAAGCACTGACTGAAGGAGTGGGCAGTTAATGCATACATTTGTAAAACAGCAACTGGTCAATGGGAATATATGAGAATTATAAGATACATTAGGTGCTAGAATGTAAATAGTGCTGTCTGGAGGTCAGATTTTATCAAAATTAGATCTGACAAATGTTTATCTACAGCTTAAGTTAGATAATAAATCTAAGCTATATTTGTCTATACCTTCCTCCTAAGCCCCATCCTCACCCCCATTTATCGCTCATCCCCTTCTCCCTCCACATTCCTGGTAAAGGGCTTATGCACAAAACATCGATTCTCCTGCTCCCCAGATGCTGCCTGACTTGCTGTGCTTTTCCAGCATGATCCTTTTCGACTCTGATTCTCCAGCACCTGCAAGTCCTCACTTTCTCCTATTCATACACAAGAGGCTATTTCAGTTCCAGAATCTAGCATTTGGTGTTTCTTCAACCTCTTGAAATTTCTCAAAGGACAATGAATCAAATTTTGCAAGGAATTCAGGGAAGACTGCTCTTTAGAGGGCTGCTTATTTCAGCTCCAAACTGGCAGACCTATGATAATTGGCTGAAGAAGGCGTTTCAATATTTGGGAAAGCATGGGAGTTGGGCAAAGGCAGATAAATATGAAATATTTTAAAGCATTGTTGAGTAATTGACAAAGACAGGTTACAAGTGTAAAGCTCAAGCAACAAAAAATGCATCAACACAATCAGAATGTCTGTGTTTGGATTTTTTTGGTTCTGGCGATTTCTACAATAAGTTAATATCAAAGTTTATTTTGTTGCATAAACTCTTGAGGACGGATATTCTGTGGACAAACTAGAGTGCAACAAAACACTGAGGTTGTGCAAAAGTAAATTGGTGAACGGTGCAATAATTGTACATTACAACATGTCCAACAACACTAAGCTCGCATGAGATACCTCTCCATTCAGAGTAAGGGCTGTGATCTCTCATGTGTTGGATAATGAAGAGAGACTGATTGCATTTGCTTCATGCATCCTCCATGTCAATGAGTGAAATTATGCTCATGAAGCATTGTCTTTGATTTTTGAAGTAAGAAGATTTCATAATTACATATATGGTTGCAATTTCACAATTGAAATTGATCAGATAGCTGTTTCAATTCCAAAGTCTCCAGTATCTACTTTAACTGCAGCCCGACTGCAAAGACAGGCTTTGATTTTGTCCGTTTTTCAGTGTGTCATTAAGTACAGATGATCTCAAGATCCTTGCAATGATGATGTGTTGTCTGGGATACTATCCTTATTGAGGTACAGCTCAACAGGGAAGGCGTATTTCTCATTTTGTACGTAAATGAGTTGCCAGTCACACTGGACAGCATTGATAGAGCAGTTCACAGGGAGCTTGTATTGTCAGGGGTATATGCCTATAACACAATCTGGTCGGAAACTCTTGCAGTCCAAGCAGCACCAGAAGAGAGTAGAGGGTGCTAATACCGTACTTGGTGGGGAAAGTGCACCTGGATTTTGACAGCAGCAAGAGATATAGCTTCCTAAGGAGGTTGGAGGATGCTCAGGAGGTGGAAGGGCTCTTGAGATCAAGTGGAGAGATGCAAAGGGTAGAAAAGAGTACAATTTTATGAGGGTGGCTCCAATGTACCCTGCTGAATTAGGATTAACCCCATCAATTTTGATGAAAAAATAGTCTTCCTACCCTCATCTGTTTGCCATAACACAGTGTATTATAGCTATAGAGGTGGGTTGAAGTTTTTAATTGCCACTTAATTGGGCAGTTAATGGCCAAGTAGACCTTAGGGTGGGTGGACTATTCAGTGTCTTACCCACACAGCGTCTTATATGGAATGGATCAAGGTAGATGGGAGACCAGTGTGCTAGGAACCCATCATATTTCACACACCCCTTCATGAACATACCATAACACCCAGCCAATGGTATTTGCAGGTTAACTTGATACTTCACAATAGAAAAAGAGTAATGAAATTTACTGCAAATTAGCATCTCATAACAGATTTATTACCTTACATCTGTGATTTTGTTCATGACATTCTTGTTTCTAAATTGCAAGGTCCTGGGTTCCAGGCAGGACATCAGCACAATAATTCGGGCAGAAACTCCAGTGCAGTTCTAAGGGAGTGCTTCCTTTTTATTGGTGCTGTCTTTGGGATGAAGGTCCACAAGCCTGTTCACATGGATCTCAGAGATCCTGTTGCACTATTGTGAAGATGTGCTGGGGACTTATCCCTGATATTTTGGATAATATCTATCCCAGAAGAAAGTGAGGACTGCAGATGCTGGAGATCAGAGCTGAAAAATGTGTTGCTGGAAAAGCGCAGCAGGTCAGGCAGCATCCAAGGAACAGGAGAATCGACGTTTCGGGCATAGCCCTTCTTCAGGAATGAGGAAGGTGTGCCAAGCAGGCTAAGATAAAAGGTGGGGAGGAGGGACTTGGGGGAGGGGCATTGGGAATGCAATGGGTGGAAGGAGGTTAAAGTGAGGGTGATAGGCTGGAGAGGGGGTGGAGGCGGAGAGGTCGGGAAGAAGATTGCAGGTCAAAAAGGCGGTGCTGAGTCCGAGGGTTGGGACTGAGATAAGGTGGGGGTGGGTAAATGAGGAAGCTGGAGAAATCTGCATTCATCCCTTGTGGTTGGAAGGTTCCTAGGTGGAAGATGAGGTGCTCTCTCTCCAGGCGTCGTGTTGCCATGGTCTGGCAGTGGAGGAGGCTAAGGACCTGCATGTCCTTGGCGGAGTGGGAGGGGGAGTTAAAGTGTTCAGCCACGGGGTGGTTGGGTTGGTTGGCTTCAGGTGTCCCAGAGGTGTTCTCTGAAATGTTCCGCCATTAGGTGGCCTGTCTCCCCAATGTAGAGGAGGCCACATCGGGTGCAGTGGATGCAGTAAATAATGTGTGTGGAGGTGCAGGTGAATTTGTGATGGATATGGAAGGATCCCTTGAGGCCTTGGAGGGAAGTGAGGGGGGAGGTGTGGGCGCAAGTTTTGCATTTCTTGCAGTTGCAGGGGAAGGTGCCAGGAGTGGAGGTTGGGTTGGTGGGGTGTGTGGACCTGACGAGGGAGTGGTGGAGGTTCAGAGGATGCTGCCTGGACTGGAGGGCTTATCTTATGAAGAGAGGTTGACTGAGCTCGGACTTTTTTCATTGGAGTAAAGGGGGAGGAGAGGGGTCCTAATTTAGGTATACAAGATAATGAGAGGCTTAGATAGAGTCAATAGCCAGAGACTATTTCCCAGGGCAGAAATGACTAACACGAGGGGTCATAGTTTTAAGCTGGTTGGAGGAAAGTATAGAAGGGATGTCAGAGGCGGGTTCTTTACACAGAGAGTTGTGAGAGCATGGAATGCGCTGCCAGCAGCAGTTGTGGAAGCAAGGTCATTGGGGACATTTAAGAGACTACGGGACATGCATATGGTTACAGAAATTTGAGGGTGCATACATGAGGACCAATGGTCAGCACAACATTGTGGGCTGAATGGCCTGTTCTGTGCTGTACTGTTCTATGTTCTATGTTCTATGATGAAGCAAAACTTAACCATGTGTGTTAAAGAGAGAAACTGCATGGATGGAAGAGACAAGGGACAACATTTAAGTACTTGTCGATGGGAGTACTTTCATCTGATTACTAGAAGATGACAATACCGGATTTCCTGCGTTTCCCTTTTCGCCAGGTGCTCCTGGACTTCCGTGGTCTCCCTGTAAGAACACAGTGCTCAATTAGTACTTATTAGCATTTCTACAAATAATATTTTCATATGATCTAATTTAGGAAATTATTACCTGTTCTCCAGCTATTCCATCAATACCATGGTCCCCATCACCACCCTGTTGTAATGGTAACATAATATACAGATTATACATTGGTAAACGTAGAAATGTCAAAGTGAACATAACATTCTGTTTTTGTTTAATAATGTTAAATAAATTTTTAATTTAGATTAAATAAAGTTCCATATTACCTTCTCTCCTGGATACCCTGATTTCCCCTAAAAAAAAGATACTCATTAATTAAACTGTGAAATAAAATATTGACTGTAAAAATTTGAGATGTATTGATTGTCTATGCCTCAAAATGAGGAGTTTCTTGCCTTGGGACCTGGGGAGCCAGGACATCCTTCCATTCCTTGAGTTCCATTTGTACCTGCTGGGCCCCTGTCGCCCTGAAATTATTGTGAAAAAACAAAATCAGTCAGAGATTTCCAATGGCTAATATTGTTAAACCTATAATAAGCCATGTCACATGCTTATGGTTGGACACATAGTGCTGTTTGTTTCAAAGGTTTAAAGATTATTCTCACAATTTCAATGCGTTAGAATTTCAAATAATTATGTTCAGGATTGTTGTTTGCTAAGAAACTAATTCTCAATCGCGCTGTGAAATAAAGGACTTTCCAGATGAAGAAAGATATAACAAGAACAATTCAAATTGACACACAGAACAGAAAAATGTACTGAAAATGTTCATGCTATTTTGGAAATGAAGACAGCAATAAAGGTTTAAATAATGGTGGCATTGCAAACCTAGGAGTCATCAACATACGTTAAGGCTAAAATATTTTATGTTGATCTTCAGATCTATTGGTCATCATTTTATACCATATAGCCCCTTTCTAGTTGGTTTATCTCCTAAGTATTATCAGTAAACAGAAGTTAACTTTATCTTCTTTTCGTGTTTAGGTGCACTTTTCAACTAGGAAAATAAAACTTAATGTTTAGGCTTTTTAAGGATTTTTTTGGCTCCTGTCTGGCATATAATAATCAATGGTGCTTTTGTACATTTTCAAATGAAAAACAAAAAATGTATTGCTTGAAGTGTACAAAGTAATAGTAATACCTAAATGGTTAGGTTAGCATGTGATAACATATTGATTAGATTAGATTGATATGGTAAATGATCCAGACTTCTTGCCATTTTTCAAGTAACTATCTATAACTGAACAGTATGAGGTGAGTATGCAGTGAATCAGGATTTTCCTTCTATAAAAGAACATTTTTAACTTTCTCAGTTCACCCACAAGCATTTTGTTCCTCAATTATGTATTAATCTGTTGTATGTAGAGGCTAATTCATTTAGTATTCAAATTATACTACACTAACCACAGTAGTCTATCTACCACACGTAGTCAAAGCTCACTGTTTTAAAGAGACTTGTATTTTGGCAGGATCAATTCACGGATATATTATCAAATACATTTTCCATGAAGTATCAAATAAAATCATACTACTGCAAATGCTGGTAATCTGAAATAAACACAGGAAATCCTGAAGTAACTCAGCTGTCCTGGTAGCATCAGTGTAGAGTTAATATTTTCAGTCTGGTATGACTCGTCTTCAGAATTGTTAAATAACAATTCATTTGGAAAATGTTGGGGAATATTTGGACTTGGGATGAGGGCGAGGTCTGAGGAATTGTGCTTTTGTATCATGATACAATTTGATATTTTATATTGGGTACAAAAGTCCTCAGAGGGATTATATCCCATTGAAGTCTGAACAAAACAGCTGTGTTCTGTTGATTTATTTACAAAACAGCACTCTCACTGAAGTACAAATGTTAGAATCAGTTATCCCTGAGTCTGGATATAAAGTCATGTTCGATATGTTGCTAAGATAATCATAATAAATGGTAAAAGTTTTCCAAATGCATCAACTCAGTAAAGTTGGATAAACATTGGGCTGAGACTAGTAATCTGTGGGTTTTTTTGTTTCCAAGTTTAAGAAATATTTTTGGCACTTTTCAGGCCAATTTTAACACCAAGAAAGAGTCATACAGACAGTGGTCATGATAAGATTTCACTTCCCACGACCAAAATGAACAATTCCTGCCATTCATGTTAAAGGTCTGAGAAGGAAATTGAAAGGACATTGAGCGTGGCAATAGGCAGAAGGAAAGTAGAGAAAGCCTAAGGTTTCTTTGTGGGGCTTGGAGTTTCCACCTTCTTGTTGCCTGGGCAACAAACAAGCTGGAAAAGAAGTCAGATTTACTTACATTTCTGAAGTTTGTTGACGTATCAGCAAGCGTATCTTAAATGCATATGGAGATTGCGTGTTAATCAATCGCTCCTTACTGTAAACTGCCAATTGCATGTGTTATGTCTATTACTGGGAGCTGAATTTCTGCATAGAATCTCCTATTCACTCTTTTTTTAATCCCAGATATTTTTGCAGCTATTTCAGTTACACAAGATAAGTGGGAGAACATAACTGCCACACCCCACCCACCAACCCAAATTCAGTCTTTGAGTTTTTAACTTTTGTGCCTAAAATTAATTAATTCAGTAAGGATGCTCCACCTATTTAGTATTTAATGTGATATTTTCATGACATGCATAAGAATTCACTGAAAATATGTAAAAAGAGAAAATCTTCACATACAAGAGTCTATCAGCAGGTCTACTGATGGAGAATCTTCACTGGAAAATGCAGATCAAAAAGTTCAGTAATGATGTACTATGGATTAGATGAAAATAGACTGGAAAGGTTATGTTCTGATAAGCTGCGGAAAGAATACCTTGAACCAAATAATGAGTGTGCCTCATTTGTCTATGCCTTATGCTCTCCCTCCCTCTTAAATCTCTCTACTTCTCTGCCTTCTTTATCTTTTAAAGTCTATCTCTTTAGATTTTTAATTAATGGACATCCTTTGGATTATTTTGACCTCACTTCATTCCTGTAAATTACTTTCCTTGATTAAATGTACTATGTAAATATAATTTGTTTTCATTTATTGGCCACAAATACAACTCCAAGATTGTTCCAGTATCCACCACTCCCTAATTATAGAGTCAATTATGAGTAAGTACCCATAAACCGGGTTAGAGGTAACAATGCAATCTGCCTTACAATTTTGTCCATAGTTTCTACATTAAGATGCATTTCCAATATGTATATGATCAATCATAGCCAACAAAGCAATGTCTTCGCTTCCTGTTCCTGCATCATTACATCTGGTATGCCCCCCCAGATTCTACCCTGAGTATGCTTCTGTTTGTCATTAACATGCTAGCCCTTGTTATCCTTTGTCTGTTTTCACATGTACGTTGACATCACCAGGCTCAACCTCATCACCACCACCTCCCTCTACTGCATCTACGTTCAGAGTGCTCCTCCAATCGATGACAAGAAATTTCCACCATTTTAGCAGTGGGAAGGATACAGCCATTGTCTGCAATCCCACTACAAACTCTGTTTCCTCATTGCCAACTTCAATGCTCTCCTTGACAACCATCTGAAGCTGAAGTGTGTGTTTTGGTGGAAACTTCAAAGCAAGGTGCAACAGCACCTCTGAGGCCTGTTCATATCCATGTACTCTAAAATCATTGCCCAAGTAAGGAGATGTGAATACTGGAATAAATTTGAAGGTGTGTTGGTTAAACAACAACAACTTGCATTTATCTAGCACCTTTAACATACAGAAACACTTGGTGTCATATTTGACCCCAAAGTGACCTGCTACATACATTTCAACATTATTACTGAGGCTGCTCATTGCCTTACTCAGATCCTGCCTCAGTTCACCTGCTTCTAAAACCTTCATCTATGTTATTGTTACCTCCAGACTTGACCATTCCAGTGCACACCTGGCTGGCCTCAACACTTGCTATTCTCCAGCAACTTGAAGCTATCCAAACTTCTTTCCCCAAAGACCCTTGTTCTGACTGAACCGTGTTAGCTTCAGGTTAAGCAACTCCATTGTTTTAAAGTTCTCATCTGTGTTTTCAAATCCCTCCTAGTTCGAGCCCGACAACTTGTCTAGGCATCTGCCCTTCTCCAATTCAATTTTAATTTCTTCGCTGTTCGAAACTACACCTTCAGCTCTCAAGGCCGTAAGTTCTGAAATTCCTTCCCTAAAGCTCTCTCCTTGCTACTTTGTTTTCCTCCTTGAAACCAAACTCTTTGACTGAACTATTTGTCACCTGCACCAATACCTCCGCCTATGGCTTGTTTTGATTGCTCATGCTATATGAAGAACCTCGGTTTGTTTTACTCTGTTAAAGACACTTTAAAAATGCAAGTTGTTGTTATTGCTGTCATTGTTGTGCCCCATATATGTTTCTTTATCCTTGATTTTATACATTTGTCCAAAATCTCTGACTTACTGCAGAGCAAACACAACAGGTCTCAAAGCCAATTAAAGTCAGGCCAATCTTTATATTCGGGAAATAGGGAGGGAATTGTATTTTCTTTTTCAAAATAAAGTGAAAGCACCAACTTACTGGTCCTCCTTCATCTCCTGGATAACCTGGAAATCCTTTTGTGCCTGGATTTCCCTGAAATAACATCGTTAACATTATTACTATGTATTTAGAAGAGACAAACAAGTTACAAGTTCAACAGTGTTGGCAGTGCTGGACAAATGTTCACCCATGAGTGATCTATGTACTTTGAGTGTCAAACATGCTCCAAAAACAGATCATTAAAAGTAACATGCTGTGCCTGTTCTAGGTCTGTGCCATCATTTAAGTTTGCTGTCTTTTTGCAGCTGTGGAGAAATAAATATTCTTCAATTGGCTGAGTTGAGCCAAAGAAGATGAAGCTATATTGAAGATCGAAAATGCACGCTGGAATGGAGGTTGTGTCCTTTATTTGAAAGAAGGTAGACAGCGACAAGGGAAGAAGTAACGGCAGTCATAAAAGAGTGAAACTGTGCTAAACAACATTTCACTAACCATTTGTGCACTAAAATCTCTTGCAGTAGTCATTTAGGAATGATATGTTCTTCCATTAACTTTAGTGCCCTGTTACGTATATTCATGCTTTCGCTGGCATAGATTCCTTATAGCCCAGATGATTAAGTGCAGTCTACTAATTGATGGTTCCTTGCTACAATCAGAGGAAGACCTCATGAACTGTGTTCTGTATGTTTTCTTATGCGTGGAACGGGACTGCGAGGGGAGATAATACGTTGGAAAGGCAAGTGTGCTCCTTAAACATTGCCTTAATCATCTCTTCCCCTGCTCTTTGTTTGTCTCTACATCAGTAATGCAGGAAAATGTGCCCATTAAGAATTTCATAGCTGCTAGAATTTTTTCATTGAGGAGGCAGAGTATTTCAGTTGTCTCTCAATGCCACAAGCTGCAGTAAGTCTGCAGTTGCCAAGGCTTGAAGCATAAAATTACAATTCCAGATTTAATTTACTCCTTGACCCATTGTGACTATAACCATAGAAAGTGCTAACCACAAAAAAAAACACAGGGATTCATGCAGTTGTATTTAAGCTGATGGACAACAATTCGCTGGGTGGATCATAGATAGGCTAAATCCTGTTTGCGAAACTTGAGCACATTGTTTTTGATGTAACTGGTGGAAATTACTTCCATCCTAATTTGCTGCCCAGGAAAATACATTGCATCATTTTGGACCCCAGAATTGTAAATTTCTCGGTCATTAAGTTTGCATTGAGTTTAACATTGGTACATGTTTTGCACAATTTCTTACCTCATCTCCTTTGTTTCCCCGAGGACCACGCTCTCCTGGCTCTCCTGTACATTTGCAAGGGATATTGCAACATTCTTTTTCTACAACTGCATTCTGGGAAAACAAAATCAAATCTTTATGGGGTACCAGTGTGAAGTCACTGATGGACAATAAAGTAAAATGTACAATTTTCTAATTAAAATTAGACCACTTTATTGGATGCTAGAGTAATATTATGGGCTCTGGAGTGACATGATCTCAATCAGGGGATGGAAGATATAATTCATGGATCATTGGTCATTTGAAGATTAACACCACTGCAATACAGAAAGTAGTAGCAGAAGCATCTTTCTCAGCAAGGTAAAGTAGCTATATTGTTTGGCATAATCTGTATAAGGATTGAAACAAGGCAAAGAGGAATGTCATGCTGTGAACATTAAGGGATTTCACTAGACAGTACAGACTTCACAGTAGAAAAATGTTCCACTTCATCACCTAACAGTTTTGCTTCAATATTGCAGACAGAATGTCCCAGTTCAGCAAGAGAAATCTGTATCTTTAAAGACAGGTTAATTGTGCCTAATGAAAAAATGAGCTGTGGTGGAATTAATATTTTATGTGCTCCTGCCAGCTGTGTTTTCTGTCAAAGGGGCACATAAATACGTTTGGCATAGGAAGTTGGGCAGCAGTGGGTAGGCTGTTTTGAACAACCATCATGGGAAAAGACAGGAAAGAGGGTGACACATTCTGCGGGTACCCTGTGCACATAACGAGAAACCAAGATTTTACCCATCCATTTCCATTTATCTGACATAGCCTGGCTCAACATCCCCTTTAATGCCCTCTCGATGCTCAAGGATTGCTCCCTGCCCTAAAACCCCCGACTTGCATACCCAGAGCAACCACCTTCCTCTTTGGACTTCTGCCGGCAGTTCTAGAAGTGCCCATTACTTATAAGACATTGCAAGAAACTGTGATCAGGCAAGCATGTATCTTTAACAGAGCTCAGTGGTGATATTCATGTGACATCACAATATGTAATATTCTTGTGGAAAAGTACTAACCCCACCTTGAGTGATATGCTGTTGTGCTTTCTAATTCATGCAGAGAGTGGTGCGTGTATGGACCGAGCTGCCAGAGGAAGTGGTGGAGAGACAACTACAACATTTAAAAGACATCTGGTTGGGTGCATGAATATGAAGGGTTTCGAGGGATATCAGACTGAATGCTGGCAAATGATACCAGGTCAAATTGGGATGCCTGGTCAGCATGGATAAGATAGACTGAAGGATTTGTTTCTGTGCTTTATGACTCTATCAGGACTGTCAATAAGTCAACCAGCATCATAATAGACAGAGCGCAGGCCATATCAATGATTGTGATAGAACTGTAATATATTCATTTCTTTGTGAATAATTTTTCTGATACTTGTTCTCAGTCAGCACCCTGCCTTCAACAAGACCTCAGAGAGATCTTCAATTTCTGAAATTGTCAGTTCAACATTTGCGTAAATTTTAGCATTTGACTACTAGCAATAGCTTCAAAACGAATCGAATCAGTTCAAAAAACATTCTTAGATAAAGCTAAAGGACACACTATTGATCTGCTTTTGGAAGGTGGCAGTATCAGCTTTAAGCTCTTGACTCTGATTAAAAACAGTAAACAAAATCAATAAACAACCCAAGTCATTGCATCAAGTGTGGTTTATTCCATTTACCAAAACAGAGTACAGCGTTCTATGACACATGCACGTAGTGTACCACAAAGGGGCACAGGGCAAAGATGTGCAGAAAATCATGGAGTCATAGAGCTGTACAACACAGAAACAGACCCTTCAGTCCAACTCATCCATGCCAACCAAATATCCTAAATTAATCTAGTCCCATTTGCCAGCATTTGGCCCACATCCCTCTAAACGCTTCCTATTCATATACCCATCCAGATTCCTTTTAAATGTTGTAATTGTACCTGCCAGCCACCACTTATCTGGGCAATCCATTCCTTACATGCACCATCCTCTCCATGAAAACAATGCCCCTCAGGTCCCCTTTAAATCTTTCCCCTCTCACCTTAAATCTACACCTTTTGGACTCTCCTACCCTGGGAAAAAGACCTTGACTATTCACCCTATCCATGCCCATCATAAACTTCTATAAGGTAACCCTTCAGCCTCCAACAGCCCAAATGAAATAGCCCCAGCCTATTCAGCCTCTCCTATAGCTCAAACCTTCCAAACCTGGCAATATCCTTGTAAATCTATTCTGAACCCTTCAAGTTTAACAACATCCCTCCTGTGGGAGGGAGACCAAATTGAACATAGTAATTCAAAAGTGGCCTAACCAATGTCTTACACAGCTGCAACATGACCTCCCAACTTCTATACTGCATGCTCTGACCAATAAAGGCAAGCATACCAAATGGCCTCTTCAGAATCCTGTGACTCCTTTTTCAAGGAGCTATGAACCTACACTCCAAATTCTCTTTGTTCAGCAATACTCCGCAGGACCTTGCCATTAAGTCTATAGGTCTTGCTTAGATTTGCTTTCCCAAAATGCAGCACCTCTCATTTATCTAAGTTAAACTCCATCTGCCACACTCAGCCCATTGGCCAATCTGATCAAGATCCCATTGCACCCTGTGGTAACCTTCTTTACTGTCCACTACCTCTCCAATTTTGTTGTCATCTTCAAATCGGGATGGGACCATTCACCGCCGCCGTTGATTCACCACCACCGATTAGCCACTGCCCTTTCACCGCTGAGGACGCTTAGCCACCACCCATTGGCCGCTGAGGACGATTCACCACTGCAAGTGTTTGTAACTCATTTTTACGTATAAACCAATAAAATGATATTTACTTCACCGCTTTTTTTTATCAATATGTACTATGTTGTTGTATAAATAAAGGAGACTGAGAACTATGAAAGAACAGGCGGAAGGGAAAACAATCAGTACATATATATATTTCCAGTGGCGAATAGTCTCCAGAGGTCAAACAACCCCAGTGGAGAAACGCTGATGGCGAACTGGCAGTGGCTAATTGGCGGCGGCGAATGTGCTGCGGCGAATCGTCACCAAACCCTTCAAATGTACTGAATCTAATGGTCAGGAAACAATGTAGCAGATACCTCAACAACACAGGAAGAGGGTTCAGTCAAAGACCAACGGAAAGTATGTAACCAAACTTAAACTTATGAAGTGCAAATATGAGGTTCAGGAAATATCTGGAACAAAGCAGTTTCCAGATCCTATCCAAGTTGTACATGCGGTCAGTCTGATACAGCACAGTGATAAAGTTAGAAGAGCTGAGTGTTCATTTTGATCAAGGTTATGATTGCTGACAAAATGGATAACAATGAGCCAAACTGACACACGTACAGCTGCTAATATTATTCAGTTCCATATCCTAGATGCAAATGTTGGCAAATGGCAAGGGGAAGGGAAGCCCACACATGACAAACTCTCTGCCTATAATGGGTCTGAGATTCCACGTATTGCTATTGCTAATCTCAAATGTCAATATAGATCTTCTGAGTGGACACTAGAAACTTGCTCCATTGTTGAAACAATGTTTAGTGTACACTGATATTTGCATAATTTCCATGAACTGGAAAAATGTCCACTGTAACACCAAGGGATCAGAGACAGAAGAATTGAATCCATCTATGACCTCAGAAATCTATATCCAGATCGATGTGATGTCCTATCCTGAAGAAGGGTTTCAGTCTTTCCACTCCTCAATATTGTTTGACCTGCTGTGCTTTTCCAGCTTCATATCTATGACTCTGGCTTCCAGCATCTGCAGTCTTTACACATCGGCAACTTACAAGGTGATGAAACCTTATTTCTTGAGGACAGTGTCCAACTTAGCATCAATCCTCCTCACAAATATGGTCCAAAGATAAGACAAACTCAAAATTGAGACAGTGGAACACAACAACATTCTCTGTAAGGCCTTGCACCAGCACTTAAAAAGACAGTAAAGTACGTCAATTTCAGACCCCAAACTGACTAAATCACATCTTGAATAGATGTTCAATAAAATTCCCAGTTTGGAGAAGCTCAATCCTCAGGTTCTCTGGTGCTAAGTGCTCCATTGAGTTGAATGAATTAACTGGTTATTGGTCAGCATATCTTTCACCTGATTCACAGAGTGTACTATCTTCCCAACACCTTCTTGTCGGTATTGTTTTTAGTACTGCCATTCAGCATATCTTATAGCAACACGTGGACTGAACTCTTGAGAATTTCCCATGTTGTCTTTGCATTGCTGATGACATTTTTGTCCAAGACAAGACCAAGCTCTACCAAATCATTGGGAAGTAGTGAGAAATGTGGCTTTGTCTTTCACAGCGAGAAATGTCAAATTAATACAAACCAAAGAAACTGTTTCAGTTCCATATACTCATCCACTTGTATTGGACCTGACCCCGCCAGGATTTTATGTACAGGTTGTGCTTACACCCCAGGAGAAAGATGACATGCAAAAGTTCCTCAGTTATTCAATTTTCTATCTTTATACATCTCAGTCTTTGCAACGAAAGACTCTCTTCTTAGCGATCTTCTGCACAAAGATGTATCACACTGAGATCAAGGCAGCAACCAATATATCTTTCAAACCCTGAACATTGCCCCTTCATCCTGTGAACATACATAACTGTATTCTGATTGATCTAAGCCAACCATTCTAGAAATAGAATTTTGTTGATGCTTGCAGAATAACAAGCCTGTCCCATTTTGGTCTAAAGTTGTCACAATGGTCCGAGCAAACTATTCTAATATCTAAAGGGGAATTCTGGCAGATGTATTTGGTATTCCCCTCATAACTCTTTAGCAAGTACTGAGTCAGCCAGCCCGAACATAAACCATTGGAAATTATTTGCAGGAACCACTTACCATGACTTCAATGTCTTCTTATCAAAATTCGAGGTTATGATTGTTGCAATATATCTCACAGGCAGTATGCCTTTCAGAGGCAAGTTGATAATATCACCACCATGTCATAGCATTTGACATGAGCCAACAAAGGTTTCAGACTCAATCTGAACTGGAGCCTCATGAATCACAACATGCTGATGAAAATGTGCTGCTGTTTGTAACATTATTATTATTATTATTTGTAGCTTATTATCCCAGAGACAGAAGTAACTGTGATTGCAATGTGTAAGCCTACCAGCAGCTGTAATAAATCTCTGTTGAACTTTTTGGTGTCATATTATCCATGTAGAGATCTAGGAGCGAGCATTTGTATTGTTACATCAGATATAAGTATCCTACAGGAGATAAAGCTCACACTATAGTGAGAGTTCACCAATCCAATACCATCCAGAATGATAAATTCAAACTCTCTAACATGACTCCCAAAATAAGCCCATAAAAAAGATGTACCCATTGACCTACAAGTGGATGTCATTGAATTTGAGGTAGAGGGCAATCTTGATATTGAACTCATTTACTTCGGTCATGAGCAAATGGAACTATTTCAACATGCTGTATCAGATAATCAGAGCAAGAGCTAAAACATCCCATCATTAACAGATGACATGAACACAGTAAGCAGGTTCCTGAACAACTACACATCCTGAACAAGTATAAAGGTGGGTTAGGCTTATTGAAAAACATCATTTTCAAGAGTAAGCAAGTGTTGATTCTCAAAGTCCTACATCAAGACATGTTGAACCATCTCCACATTGGTTGCATGGAAAACCAAATGACTACCATTCAAATCTGTCTACTTGGCATCAACGAAGGCATAGATTGATCAATACAAATGTGCATGTTATGTCAGTGTCATCCATCCCTGCTCTTTAAAGATCCAATTATTCTGCATGAAATTCTCTTTGAACTGTGTTCCAAGATTGCCACAAACCTATCTCAAATCCAAAACCCAAGACTTTATGTTGGTGACAGGTTATTTTATTAAATTTCCTTTCATCTAGCATGGCAAGGATGTGAACAATATCAAGTTAGCCGACTTTATTAACTGCTATCTTCAGCATGTTTAGTGTCCCACAGCAGGTTATGTCAGACATCTGTCTTCAGTATGTTGCCGAGCCCATTCCAAGATATATGCACAAAGTGGCAGTACAGCATCTCACTTCCTTTTTGCATTATCTGCAATCCAACAGTCTAACAAAGTGTATTATACATAGACTTAAAACATTGATCATGAATATAAGACAATTTGTCAAGACTTCAGAATTGCCATTTTGAGATTGTGAGCCACGCTTCAGTGTAAGGACCTATCCTCACCAGTTTACGTTGTACAGTCCATTTATCTCACATTCTTCCTATCCAACTGAATGCACATGCAGCCTTATTGGAGAAAAGAGAGAGGGTGGTGCAGAAACATGATTGAGGAGTATGTAGACAATTATCTCAGCTTCACCTAGATCAAGCCATACAATAACATCAATGGTTGGATATAGAATCATAGAGATGTACAGCATGGAAACAGACCCTTCGGTACAACTCATCCATGCTGACCAGATATCTCAACCCAATCTAGTCCCACCTGCCAGCACCCGGCCCATAACCCTCCAAACCCTTCCTATTCATATACCCACCCAAATGCCTCTTAAATGTTGCAATTGTACCAGCCTCCACCACATCCTCTGGCAGCTCATTCCATACACATACCACCCTCTCCGTGAAAAGATTGCCCCTTAGGTCTCTTTTATATCTTTCCCCTCTCACCCTAAACCTATGCCCTCTAGTTCTGGACTCCCTGACCCCAGGGAAAAGACTTTGTCTATTTATCTTATCCATGCCCCTCATAATTTTATAAACCTCTATAAGGTCACTCCTCAGCCTCCAACGCTCCAGGGAAAACAGCCCCAGCTTGTTCAGCCTCTCCCTGTAGCTCAGATCCTCCAACCCTGGCAACATCCTTGTAAATCTTTTCTGAACCCTTTCAAGTTTCACAACATCTTTCCGATAGGAAGGAGACCAGAATTGCGCGCAATATTCCAACAGTGGCCTAACCAATGTCCTGTACAGCTGCAACATGACCTCCCAACACCTGTACTCAATACTCTGACCAATAAAGGGAAGCATACCAAATGCCTTCTTCACTATCCTATCTACCTGTGTCTCCACTTTCAAGGAGCTATGATCCTGCACTCCAAGGTCTCTTTGTTTAGCAACACTCCCTAGGACCTTACCATTAAGTGTATAAGTCCTGCTAAGATTTGCTTTCCCAAAATGCATCACCTCGCATTTATCTGAATTAAACTCCTTCTGCTACTTCTCAGCCCATTGGCCCATCTGGTCCAGATCCTGTTGTAATCTGAGGTAACCCTCTTCGCTATCCACTACACTTCCAATTTTGGTGTCATCTGCAAACTTACTAACTGTACCTCTTATGCTTGCATCCAAATTATTTATGTAAATGACATATGTGGAAGTTCTTGAAAAAACATGCTCAACCCAAAAGGTACAACATTGCTATTTGCAACAGTTCTGTTCTAATATGCAACATTAGACACATTCAAATTGCATACGATAATCTATGGGTAATCCAAGATGAGGATTCAGACACTGAAAGTATTGCGTTAATACTAGATAAAACACATCCACAGTGAACAGTCCATACCAATCCACAGAGGCAACTAACATACAACATTGTGAAAGGATGCAATTGCATCCTGAGAATGATCCAAGAACTCAATTTAGTTGCATGATATATGTCCATCAAAGAACAAGCTTTGTATGTAAATATGCCTCTTATTTTTGATCTATGTACTTGTACACGTTTCTCATCTGAGAAATCCTATTTTTTAAAGGACAAAAGGAGGGACGTTAGACGTTGCTTACATCCATGATCAGACAAGCATGTACTTAGGGGTGGCATGGTGGCTCACAGCACCAGGGACTCGGGTTTGATTCTAGCCTCAGGTGACTGTCTGTGTTGAGTTTGCACATTCTTCCTGAGTCTGCGTGGGTTTCCTCCCACAATCCAAAGATGTACTGGTCAGGTGATTTGGCTATGCTAAATTGCCCGTAGTGTTAGGTGCTTTAGTCAGAGGTATATATAAGGGGTCGCTCTTTGGAGGTTCGGTGTGGGCTTGTTGGGCCGAAGGGCCCTGTTTCCATACTGTAGGAAATCTAATCTACTTTTTATAAAGCTAAGGGATGATATCAGTGCCATCATACCATGTGATATTCTTGTATAAAGGGATCATCCCACCTTGAATGATGGGCTGCTGTACTTTGGAATCCATCAGGAGTGTCAATAAATCTGCATGATATCCGACAGAGCGCAAAACATGTTGGTGTCTGTGGTTGGGTTGTAATGTACAAAGTGTTTTTTGTAAATAAATCTTCTGATATTTATTGTCAGTAAGCAGTCTGTCACAATGTTCATATTACAAAAACTGACATTACACCAGGAGACACATTACTGTACCAACAAGAAACAAAAAGAGAAGTTTCTGGAAAAGCTCAGCAGATCTGGCAGTATCTATGAAGAGAAATCAAAGTTGATGTTTTGGATCTCATGACCCTTCCACAGAACCAGAACCGGAACCGAAGCGTTAACTTTGACTTCTCTTCACAGATGCTGCCAGATCTACAAATGTCTCTTTTGGTTCCCAGTTCACAGCATCTGCAGCTCTTTCAGTTTTTGTTACCAACCAGCAACACTGGCTGGCAGTTCCTGAAGGTGGGATCTAATCCTGAGTTAGTGCCAGAGGCCACAATGCTAACCAGTTCAGCCCATCAGTGGCTTGTTATGGCTCTGGGCCAGAGTCTCCCACAGCATGAGTCAACTTCTGATGAACTTTCCTTCTAGACAGGGGGTGTGTAGACGATCCTGCTGTGACCGTGCAACCCCATAAAATAATTTTCAATATCTGGATGAATCAGCAAACTAAAACATCAGAACCATCAAATTAAAAAAATCCAATTGTTAAAGAAAACTGCTTTTCCAGGCTTACATACTATTTGTCTACGCAAAGCACTTCCAACATCCTCCATTTCAATGGATAGTCTTTTTTTGTAATCAAATCCTCGTCCAAACTCAATGAAACGGATGTCGTTTGTGTCTGGACTATCCTCCAAAGCCACAGTGATGAGGGTGTTGACTCCTGTAATTATAAGATTGCCATTTATTATGTCATATTGCAGAGATTTGAGCAGGATTAAAGATGTTTATGGTATGGCTGAGTACTGCACTACGCTATTGATCTGTCCTACCTGTTCATCTTCCTTCCCACCGAACCACTCCATCCGACCCACCGACCGATCACAATTACCTCCCAACTGCATCCAACTATCACCCTCCCATCTACCTTCTCCCCAGCCCCACCACCTCACCCCTATTTATCTCTCAGCCCCCTTCCCCTCCACATCCCCGATGAAGGGCTTATATCTGAAATGTCGACTCTCTTGCTCCTCGAATGTGGCCTGACCTGCTGTGCTTTTCCAAGACCACACTTTTTGACTATTATTACTTCAGGGAAAACAATTTTTAAGGAGGGAAAAAATTGAAATATGTTGTGAAGTGTGTAATGGCAAGTCCAAACAATTTTAGATAAAAAAGAAAAGTTAATTTAAGTCCTTTCCTTAGACAATATCTTCCAAATCGATGATCACTCACATCTATAAGGACAAGGGGAGCTTATACATGGCAACACAAACACTCCAAGTCACACACCATCCTGAATTGGAAATATATACCACTGTTCCTTAACTGTTACCACAGTAGGATTCTGGAACTCCCCCCCGATCATCACGTGAGTCTACCTTTAGCACATGAACTGCATCGGTTCAAGAACCTTCTCCAGGATAACTAGTGATGGGCTATAAATGCTGGTCCAGCTAGAAACACTCACATTCCATGAATACTTAAATATACATTTACTGTAAGGTCTTGTTTTCTGAACTATTATCATTTTTCTAAGTAGATTCACAGACAGTTTCATTTCTTAAAAATCAAGGATGCAGAAAAGGAATTCTCAAAATTATATGAATATAATAAGGAACAGCTTTCTGAACACACTGCCTACAATTCATGCAACAAGAATGGTTATTCGAGTCAGATGCTGGAGCACAGCTGGTGTATTTTGGAATGAGAGCTGTGAATAAATCTCTATTTTAGAAGGGTAGGTGAAATTGAGGAAATGAGTCAGAAAACTTATTTGTTGAATGTCAAGTTTCAAGTGCAGTTGTTAAAAATGAGAGGATTTGTTACACTGATATGACAAATTCGAGTAAATCCTGTCAGATCCAGACACCATCAATAATGCTACATTTTAAGGGCTGGGAAGGGTTTAGCATGGAGGGGTGCATCGGTTTGGGAGCAGATAGCGTGGTTGTTAGCGCTGATTTCCAAACTGCCAATTTTCAGGTTTCACTCCCCTTCGGAGAGGCACACTCACAATTACTGTGTTCACTGGACAATTGAAACCACACTGACATGAATTTTTGACGTATGATGCTTGGTGCATCTCTGCCAATGAAAACAAAATAAGAGCTCAGCAGTAATGAGGGACCGAATGAAATTCAGAGTATATATGGCCATGCTAACTCAGCACCCACAGCTGCTTTCTTACCTGATGGAAAAGAATTGTTCATGGCAGATTAGACCTTGGATGGAGACCGGTATGACTAGCAACCGCACTAACAGCAACCCTAGCAACAGACGTCTGGTTACAAACTGTAGCTGAATATGGGAGAGAAAGTCAGGAAGGGCGACAGTAAAATGCTGATCGCTGGAGGTCACGCTGAGTACAAAAGGGTCTGCAGCAGGTAATAGGCCCCCTTGGTATGCTGGAAACACAGGAGGCACCATTGACTGGATTAAGTGGTGGAATAAGCTGCAGCCTCTTCAAAGAAAGCTTTATCTTTGCAGTGTTTATTGCGCATGATTTGCTAGGGGCTGATAAAGTCACAACCACTCTCAAATTTCATTCTCCGGGTCCTTTCAGAGTGGCTTACTAGATTTACCAGTCAGGATCAAAGAGTAGACTTAACTAACAGTGCTGGAAATTAGATTTGTCCGGGATGATTCCCAACAAAATGCAGGGGATATCTAATTAATGGCTTTGGTTGGTTTCCCAGCAGTGCAAGACATCTTTATCTGTAGATGTGCTTTAATCAGAACATCCACGAGTGTTATCCAGCTATGGCTATCATCCATTAATTTGCAACATGTGAGACCACAAAATGTGCTCCCTGCCATCATAGAATTCCCTACAGTGTGGAAGCAGGCCATTTGGCCCAGCAAATCCACACTGCCCCTCTGAAGAGCATCCAATCCAGACCCACACCCTGTCTCTGCAACCCTGCATTGCCCATGCCTAATCCACCCTGGACAGTATGGGCAATTTACCACTGTCAATCCATCTAACCAGCACATCTTTGGACTTTGGGAGGAAACCACAGCACCCAAAAGAAACCCATGCAGACACAGGGAGAATGTGCAAACTCCACACAGACTGGAATGGAATCAAACCCGGGCCCCTGGCGCTGTGAGGCAGCAGTGCTCACCACTGAGCCACGACAGGAGAACTGTATAAGTTGGTGCCATGCCACGCTGAAGTGCTGCTGAGGGAAAGGACTTTCACGAAGCTGGGACTTGCCATTCAGGCAATGACAGCACTCTGTGACAAAAAGAGTGAATTGTAAAGCAGCCTCTCCATGCCCGCATTTCAGAAGCTCTGCAGTGCAGCTCGACACATCTTTACAGCTTGTCTGTTTCCTTTTGCTTGCTAACAACTGGTGGGTTATAAACCAGGCCTGAGACTGCTCTCATGTTGGGAAAGAGGATATCCGTTGGGAAAATCCCCATTAATTCCCTCTTTAATGACTTCAATTTCCTTCCAACAACAGATGTGGAGGTTCCAGGCATATCCACCAACGCACCCTGGGAAAAGTAGCTGGAGGTGGGAATACATTGCCAAATAGATTCTTTTTTTCTCATTTTCCCTGCCTCCACAAATCCCATGGCCATGAGAAAATCCTCGGTCCCCCCCCAACAATGCTCCTGATTTTTTTTTGAATGAGTTGTATTGCAAGAGGGGATTTCCAGTTTTCTGGTGCTGACCAGTGAACATGGGAGATAATTAGAATACTACCCTCAGTGTTTCAACAACTTACAAGTTATAAGTCTTTCAAAGATATCTTGAAGATTAGATTCCCTACAGTATGGAACAGGCCCTTCAGCCCAACAAGTCCACACTGACCCTCAGAAAAACAACCCACCCTGACCCATTCCCCTGACTAATGCACCTAAGAGGCAGTGAGGTCTGCAAATGCTGGAGATCAGAGTTGAGAGTGTGTTGCTGGAAAAGCACAGCAGATCAGGCAGCATCCAAGGAGCAAGAAAATCAATATTTCAGGCAAAAGCCCTTCATCAAGAATGCACCTAACATTATGGGCAGTTAAGCATGGCCAATTCACCTGACCTGCACATCTTTGGACTGTGGGATGAAACCAGAGCACCTGGAGGAAAGCCATGCAGACATGGGGAGAATGTGCAAACGCAACACAGACAGTCACCTGAGGTTGGAATTGAACCGAGGTCCCTGCTGTTGTGAGGTAGCATTGTTAACCACTGAGTCACCATGCCACCCTATACTTTAAGACTTTAAACATGGCCCTGATTTTCTCTGAATATTCAAGTCCTCTCATTATCAAACGTAGATTTTATTTGTAAATAAGCCATTATTTCCATCACTTTAAATGTATTCATCACCTTTTCCATTGCCAGAATGAAACCATTTATGTTTCTAAAAAAAGCCCCACATCACTTAAATCTCTCAATATTTTTCTGCGATCAGTAAGGGGCCTCAATTGTCCTTAAATGCATTCCATTCAAAATTATCCACAAATGTTTGGAAATGATTTGCTGCAATTTTTATTCAATTTTCTCTTTTCATATCTTCTCCTCACTTTTACTTTCAGATAGTTTCCAAAAACTCCCCAGCCATGTTTCCTTAGATATTTTAAGTGTCCCTGTGAAATAACAGTACAGAGGCTGGTATCCCATCACCAAGTGACCCTTTATTTACATGTACATAGTGCATGGATTCTGACCAGCCAGCTCAGAGCCAGTCTTTGGAGTGAGGAGATTCCCCGAATCTCCTGTTTATATCTGTCAGCTGGGGCTCCATGATTGGCCAGGTTAACAGCCCCAATCAAGGATCTCATACACAAAGAGATGTTTCTAGCCCTTGTAACAATCACTATACCTTGTTGTTGCTATTAATTTCTCCTTTATTTACATGTGTTTGGCTCAGTGGTTAGCATTGCTGCCTCACAGCACCGGGAACCTAGGTTTGATTGCAACTTTGGGCGACTGCCTGTATGGAACTTGTACAATTTCCCCGTGTCTGCAAGGATTTCCATTGGGTGCTCCAGTTCCGCCCTACAGTCCAAAGATGGCACCTTAGGTGGATTGGTCATGATAAATTGCCAATAGTGTCCAGGAATGTGTAGGTTAGTTGCATTATCCATGGCCAATGCAGGGTTACAGGGATGGGTCTAGGTGGAATGTTCTTCAGAGGATCGGTGTGGACCTGTTGAGCCAAATGGCCTGTTTCCACACTGTAGGGATTCCATTCTATGAAGTGTTTGGCAAGGTTTACATTGGTGAACACTCAGTGAAAAGATAAATACTCCATGTTGTTCATGTCCTCAATTGCATTCTTCTATGCTGTTTGAACACAATTATCTGAGTTAATGTGTACTTGTATTTCAGATGAAGTCATTAACTCCCAGTCATTCCTTTTCAATATTTTGTCAGTGACTCCAAACTTTCATTTAGGAAGTAAAAGACATGAATATCCAGTTGACATGACAGAACAATGGTTTTTCAGCAGCTCACGGTGATATATATTAAAAAAACTATCGTGTGCATTGATGAATTGAGAGAATCTTTCCTCCTCTCCACCGCCGGTGTATTGTTGAATTGTCATTACTCGGCCTCATGATGAGTGTTGCAATTTACCATTGGAGGAATCTTAAGGAAATGTAATTCTGTCATCAATCAACATTCATCAGATCACAATCTACTGGATGAAAAGAAGGCACAAACTTCTTGCTAATCCTCCATCTTTTTAAGTTACAAATGCTAAAACTGCTGACAGCAATCTTAGTTGATCAGCATGGATAGTCTTTGAACTTTCCAATCTGTACAGCTCTAGAGCCATACTCTTGTTTGTATATTTCTATTGATTTCAAACATATTCTTAATAGATCAACTGAAGATGATGTTTGAATGCCTGTTCTTCATTTGAGAAAAGGGCTGTCAACAGCTGAAAATCGAATTGCCCAGTATTGATTTGGACTGAGAGTAGACTCTCAGCCACCCAAGGCATGAATTGGCTGAAATAGACAAGAGAAGAGACTGCCTAACTATTTTTTCCATTCTCTCCTGGGATGTGAGTGTCGCTGACTGGCCAGTAGTTATTGCCCATCCCTGGTTAACTTTGAGAATGTGGTGGTGAGCTGCCTTCTTGAACTGCTGTAGCTCTAGTGTTGTAGGACACCTCCAATATTGGTAGGGAGGGAATTCCAGGATTTTGAGGCAACAATATTTCTAAGTCATGTTGGTGAGCGGCTTGGAGGGGAACTTGCAGATTGTGGTGTTCCAATGTATCTGCTGCCCTTGTCATTCTAGATGGAAATGGTCATGGGTTTGGAAAGTGCTGTCTCAGGATCTTTGCTGAATTTCTGCAGTGTATCTTGTAGATAGTACACACTGCTGTGATTGTCTCTTATTGGGGGTGCTAATTGATTTGCATTTGTGTGGCTCAAATGTTACTTGCCACTTGTCACCCGAACCCAAGTATTGTCCAAACCTTGTTGCATTTGAAGCTACTTCAGCATCTGAGGAGTTGCAAATGGTGATGAAGGTTGTCTACTCATTGGCAATGAATCTGACGTTATGAGGGAGGGCTGGCTTTTGGGAAAGCAGCTGAAGGTGGTTGGGTCTAGGAAACTGCTCTGAGGAACTCCTGCACAGATGTCCTGGAGCTAAGAAGACTGACCTCCAGCAACCACAACAATCTTCCTCTGTGCCTTGAGTACAACCAGTTGAGACTTTGCCCCTTGATACCCTTTGATTCCAGTTTTGCTAGGGTATCTTGATGTCACACTCAGTCCGATGTGGCATTGATGTCAAGGGCTATCACTCTCACCTCATCTCCTGGAATTCAATGTAACTGCACAAACAGTGTTGCTTCACAGGTTGCAGAACTGGAATGACATTTTGAGCCGGTGATGGGTATGTTATTCTCCAGCATATGACTTAAAAGGACTGGGGTTTATGGCAGAACACTTAGAAGTATAACATCCAGAGAGATGACTGGGGTCTATGGCAGAACACTTCGAAGTATAACATCCAGAGAGATTTAGACACACGGGTGCACAGATCCCTGAAATTGGTAACCCAAGTGGATAAAGTAGTCAAGAAGGTGCATGGCATGCTTGCCTTCTTTGGTTCGGGCATAGAGTATAGAAACATTGCTGGTCATGTTGCAACTGTATAGGACTGTAGTCTAGATTACAGTGGTGTTAGAAAAGCACAGCAGGTCAGGCAGCATCCGAGGAGCAGGAAAATCAACGTTTCAGGCAAAAGCCCTTCATCAGCTTCCTGATGAAGGGCTTTTGCCCGAAACGTCGATTTTCCTGCTCCTCGGATGCTGCCTGACCTGCTGTGCTTTTCCAGCACCACTCTAATCAGACTCTGGTTTCCAGCATCTGCAGTCCTTGTTTTTACCAGTATAGGACTGTAGTTTGGCAACATTTGGAAAATCGCTTATAGTTTCGGTCGCCACACTACCAGAATGATGTGGAGGATTCAGAGACAATCCAGAACATTTTACCAGGATATTGCCTGATTTGGATGGTTATAGATACAAGGAGAGTTTGCACAAACATATCTTGTTTTCACTTAAACATCAGAAGCTGTGGAGCGACCTGATTGGACTTTTAAAAATTATAACAGACATGGATAAAATGGATATTTGGAGTCTTTTTTCCAGGGTAGAAATGTCAATTACTAGAGGGACATAGCTTTAAGATAAAAAGGAAAACTTTAAAGGAGAGGCAAGTCTTTTTTACACAGATGATGATAAGTGCCTGGAATGCACTGCCAGAGGAAGTGGTAGAAGTAGATACAACAGCAATGTTTAAGAGGCATTTTGAGAGAAATGAGAATAGGCAGAGTTTAGAGGGATTCAGACCATGGAGACACAAAAGATTTTAATTTTAAAAATGTGTCAGTGCAGACTCAGTGGGTTGAAGGACCTGTTCATGTGCTGTGATCTTCTTTGTTCTTTGTTTGTCCTTCAATAAAGTCGAGGAATATTTAATTCTTTTTTGGTGATTCAATCAGTTGGGGGTCATTCTGGACTGATTAAGTCCCCTTGCTCACTCTATTACATCTTCCTTGAATCAAAACTGAAGCTGGCTGGTGTATCATTATCCCACAATGATTAAACTGCAGGAGGGTTCTCTTTTGCTTTTCTGGTTCCTACAACTTTATTGTGACGCATCAATAAGGTTTACCAAAACAACTCAGGCTTTACAATGATTCTAACCAATGGATAGCACAATCAATGTGACCTAATAAGACCCCAATAAAACCGGGATAAATAAATAACACTTGTACCTTTGTCTCTCAGATTCTTGCTTGTTTTTTTAAAGTTCTCCTTGGTGCCATCTAAGCCATCTGTAAATATAAGCATGACCTGCAAAAGATCATGTTGGAATATATTTATTCAAGTAACGCGTTTAGAGCAAAGTATTTAATGCTTATTTGTTACCATGAGGGGCAGGTATTGTCTGATCATTTTTAAACAGGTGGCAGAATTCTGAATCTAATTGATCTCATATGTTGGGTAAAGAATGTAATATTGATCCACAGGATGAGAATGGGGCAGTAAGTCTCCTAAAGTTGGAAGTTTGCACTTACCACTTAGTTCCTCCCAAATCTTTACTCTAGCCAAATGCCGGAATCATGCAGGAACCTCACTAAATCATACAAATCAAAATGCTATAAAACAATTTTGAAGGAAAAACAGGCGCATTTTCTACATGTTGCCTTCTGTGAGTATTTAAACTAGCAGTTCTTGAAGGACTTTTCCCCCACCATAGCAGCTCCACCCCACTGAACAGTACAGTGTGTGAAAGTTGACTTATTTGCTGCCCCACAGAATTAATGTGCTGCAGCCATCTGCCATTCTCTCGTGATAGTTAACTTCATCCCTGCTATGTTGTAAATAGGAAAATGTTTGTGTCCCCAATGTTTCTTTCTCCCTTACTTCTTACCCTGCTGATGTTATGTGCTCCCACTCACTACACATTGTTCGTTGTTTGTAATGTGTTAAGCTTCAAGTTGGAGTGGATAAAGTAAATGCGGTTTCATGTGTTTCACAAGTTCTGTACAAATATCAAGCTATTATCTAATCATATTTTATAAAGTCCCACAAAGTCTCAGGGGTACATGTAATGGTAATACCAGAGAAGGAAGATTCCAGAGTGAAACCTGACTGACAGACTATGAGTTTTATCTTTGCAATTTCTTTTTACCACGGAGGTCAGTCGCTGAACATGTTTATAAGAGGCTGCCAAATTCTTTGAGCAAAAGAATAACAAAGTTACACACAAGTGGGAAAACAAACTATTTTACACTATTAAGAACCATCTGAATTGGTCTTATTGGAAACTTGAGAAATAATGATTCAATACTTTCACACAACAACAACCTTAAAAATACACAAATATCAGTGAAAGATCAAATTGTTTCTAGTTTAAAGTATCTTGTTTAGTGGTCACATTATATTAGATTTCTACATTCATTTCTTTGATTGATGTTGCTTCCTGAGACTAATAAACAAAGTATTAACAATGCTCACATACTCCTTAACATGCATTCCTTAATGCATTCAATAGCCTTGTAGGATATCTTCCTCTCTGATATTATATGATCTTCTGATTCTGAGCTTACTCTTACAAACTTCTAAGACACTCTAGACATCTTTTCTCTGCCCTCACCACTTTAGTGACTGCTACACTATACTGCCACTCTTAGAGGCATTTTTCTCTGAATGACTTGCCTCTCTGAAAGAAACCTGAAGGAAACAAAGCTTTTCAGTGTACTTAGATACATGTGACAATAAATTAAATGAAATCAAATTAAATCAAAATCAAACATTTCCTAACTTAAATGCTTCTTGCTTCCTAAAAGACTTTTCCTCTGTCTCTGTTTTTCTGGGTCAAGAGCCTTTTTTTTTCTCTCCTACTTTTGCAAAGCACTAAACTATTCACCTCAAAGGTTAATGACGGCTTAATTTAAGTATATGTAAATGAATTTTCAGATCGCCCAATACCACCGTCAGATTCAAAACTGAACTCTTTTTAAAATGCACAATATAGAAATACACATTAAAATTAAAGTTATACATGGTCTTTTTCACTTTGAAACCCAAGTTTCCAAAATAATAGCAATATTATAAAAATATTAATGGGATTCACGAAAAGAATTCTTACAGAAGGATACCTACTTTTGCTTTTGAAGTTGTTTCTCCAAATTTGTTGCCCAGCACCTCCAATGTCTCAAGATTAAAATCAATTTTGGATACCGCTTGTGTTGATGTGAGGTTATGAATTATTTCAGCGCTATAGTTTTCAAATTTTGTGTCAAAGATAACCTGGCCTGTGTCACTTTTTGCATAAAACGCCACTCTGATCTCTGGCTGAACACCAGACATACAACTAATATCACTCGCAGATGTAATTCCCTGCACAAATTCGTCCAGCCTTAGTTGCAATTGTTGTTGACCATTAAATATATTCTGTGATCCGAACCATCCAGGGAAATCAAATCCAACAGCAATGTCAACGATGCAGTCTGCAAGTCACAGAGCATGAAAACAATCAGAATCCACATTATTAATTTCATTTCATATGTCAATAGGTGATAAACATAAAAATAAAATACTACTATTAAAATGATTCCTAGAATAACCTATGATTTGGAGATGCCAGTGTTGGACTGGGGGTTACAAAGTTAAAAATCACACAACACCAGGTTATAGTCCAACAGGTTTAATTGGAAGCACACTAGCTTTCGGAGCGACACTCCTTCATCAGGCAAAACAACCATCTAATGAAGGAACAGCACTCCGAAAGATAGTGCTTCCAATTACACCTATTGGACTATAACCTGGTGTTGTGTGATTTTTAACTTAGAATAACTTAATTTTCATCTGAAAATATTCATCCTGCTTGTGATATTCATCAACAGGTACCAACTTTAGTCATTAAGTATATATTTTTAAGATAACTCATTGTTTAATGTCATAAATAATGAGAATACATGCCTGTGTGCTATGAGATAGGAATCACATATATGTGGTTTATCTCTTATTTGGATAATTGTCATTCAGTAATGTTTGTCAACTACCTTACAGAAATTCAGACAGACCCACAGAAAGTACATCATTTGAAGGAGGATGTGAACGGCCATGTGTCCATTTCTAAGCTGATAAGCAAGTTAGTATAATTGTGAACCTGAGAAGCTGAAGCTGTGTTCACTGCCACCAATCTTTTTTTGTGGCTGTTAGTCTAAACTACAAATACCATGGAAGGAAGGACACCGACACAAAGTCTTTGGCAGAAGGTGGGCTCAATCTTGACGAACAGTAAAGAGGTTTATTGTGTATCACATAGATTACATTACATGTGAGATCCCTCAAATGGGGATGCGATAACCTAGTGGGGATTGTCACTTGACTATTAATTGAGTTGGAATTCTATCGACCAGAAGACTCTTCTGCCACAAAGCATAATAGGTTTTCTTACCAAACTCGCTGTATTAATTGCTCCTATAGCACTGCTCACACCTGACTGACACTCCATCTTACCATGCACATTTTCAGAACAGCTCATCACTCAGCAGGTAACCACTGAAAGAACAACATTCTCTACATCGGCACCACCTTTGAAAGGCCATTGTCCTCTTGGACAAGCAGTGGCATTCTGAGGCTGCGCTGTTCATCGCACGATAGAGATGGAAGACAGCAGAGGAAGGGAAGACGGTATCGTGATTCTCCGTGAAGTCTAGTGGATAGGGTTAGCACAAAGGAGAAGCCTCCTCTTCCTGTGAACAGCAGTGAACATCGCAACACTCGCCCCTCCTCAATTCTGAGCCCTGTCACCTGTCAGCTAAGAAGATCCTCTGTAAGTGCGAACCATCCAGACAGCCCTCAAAACAACCCAGGACCAAGCAGCTGTACTACCAAAGCTGTGCAACAAGGAAGTACACTAGATGCAGTGGAGTTAGAGAAAGTAGAAAATGTATTGAGGGCACTTTGGTGACTGGGAGGACACTGGCTTAGAAATGACTCTCATCTTATCTACAAATACTTGTGCATAAAGCATATAGCTTTATGATAAATCTAGTCAGCTAGTTTGCAACGGAACAGCTGGATTTTTATCTGGAGCAATATTGTCTTGACAGTTCATAAAAGCACTCCAGCTTGATGAATTTATGAGAAAATTAAGTCTCAAAATGCATTTATTGGAATGAAACTGAAAGGCAGAGACCAGTCCAACAAAAGTCCTTAATCATGCAAAATTAACTTAAGATTCAAGTTATAGTCATAAACATCTGGGGCTCCATCTGACTGTTTTTTGGCTGTGGACAAATTGTGTCAAGTTTTTACCAGATTCTTTTCATCACGAGACCTAGCAAGTTCCCTCTTGCCACATCTTGCCAAACCCATCTCATTAACCATCTAACCCACTCTATGGTATCCATACTAGTCAATTCCAGCCCCACCTAACATGCATCAGTTCCAAAAGAACTCGCCAGTCAGTGGATATCCACTGAATGACCAACATCCCTGGCATCTGTGCCATTTTTAAAACATTGCTGAGCACTCAGAGGAGAAGAGGCATATTGAAGCTGCACTGTTTGGTCAAGAACATTTTCAAACAATGTTAGAGAAGAAGAAGATGGCATCGTGGTTCCGCAACTGGAACCTGGAGGTCCTGGTAAAGATGGTGTTGAAAGAAGGCAAGTCCTCATCCAGGAAGATTGACAGAGGAGGCCACATCACCAGACCCTGGTAGTGTGGTCAGAAGTCATTACTCTGCCCAGTGCTACCTCGATGGTCGAGAGAAACAGCCAGCAGTGTCATCAAAAGGAAAATGACCTTCTCCCCTCTGTCAAGGTGAGTGCCAGTCTTTGCTCTGCCAAATCACATGCTACCTGCACAATTGCACTCATCTCCCATCAATGCTCAGGCTCAGCCATTCTCACTATTGCCTGTACCTTCCTTCCTTACACGCACTCATACCAGTTAACCTCCCAAACCACGAACCCTGCTTGTCCTCTGCATTGCCTTCTTGGGCACCACCTTTTCCCCACCTGCACGAGAACTAACACCAGCATGGTAAAGAAGGCAAATGGTATACTGGTCTTCATAGTGAGAGTATTGGAGTATAGGAGCAGGGATGTCTTGCTGTAATTTTACAGGGCCTTGGTGAGACCACACCTGAAATGCTGTGTGCAGATTTGGTCTCGTTACTTGTGGCATGATGTTCTTGCGATTGATGGAGTGCAGCAAAGATTTACTGGGCTAATTCTGAGACGACTTATGAGGAGAGATTGAATCAGTTTGGATTATATTCAGAAGCATGAGGGAGGAACTCAAGGAAAATTCTAACAGGACCGAACAGGGTAGATCGAGGAGGTTGTTTCTAATGGCTAGGTAGAGCAAAAACAGGGATCACAGTCTGGTGAAATGGGGTAAACCATTTAGGATTGAGGTGAGGGGAAATTTCTTCCCCAAGAGAGTGGTGAGCCTGTGGAATTTACCACCAGAGAAAACAAGCAAGGCCAAAAGATTTTGTGATTTCAAAGAGTTGGATGTAGCACTTGAGGCTGAAAGGATCAAAGGATATGGGAGAAAAGCAGGAATAGGCTATTGAAATAGATGATCAGCTGTGCTTATAATCAATAGCAGGCACAGCTCAAAGAGCCAAAAGACCTAATCCTGCTCTTTTTTACATTTCAATGTATCTAAAAGCATTGCCACACATTTTAATCTCATTTAGTTCCTTCATTACTCTGATTCGAGGAGAAGACAGCCCATAACAAAACAGAAAGGGTCCAGATGAAGGGATAAATGCCTTACCTTCAGCTCCTCATCACGCTGACCCTGAGGCCAATCCCCTGGACTGGTATTGGAGGCTGCCCTTGACTTACTGTTCCGGAAACTCCTGACTGATGGGAGCATCCATGGATTTCCATGATGATGACCACTGTGCTAAGAGTTTGAGGCAGGGTTACCTGCTTACTGCATGTGAGTTGCTTATCACACAAACTACTGACATGTGGTTTTGGTGCAATATTGATGTGGCACACTGCCGCAGAGCAAGATGTCCACCCCTTTGACTGAGAACTATGTCCAGCAAGGCAAACTGCTTGGTCTTGAGATTGTGCTAATTGGCAAGGCAAGAATGGTGCCAGTATGCAGGGAGGTGCTATGTAAGCGAATGCTAAGAAGGAAAGTGAAACGCCCTGAGATATAGTCCAGCCCAGTCACATTATCCATGCTTGCAAAGTGTCCCTACTGCATTCTTTCAATGTTAGTCACCAGTGTGCTCTGCAATTCAATCTGTTCTTCATGCGGGGCCTGCAAATAGGTCAGACACATGCCATAATGGAAAGAGAAGTTGCAAACAATGTGATGCCAATGTATGCTAATAAATGGTGTGTGTGGCTGGTGCCCACAGGTTATGCCCTGAAAAACTGTCTTGTTCCACTTAACACAGAGGTACTTTGGAGCAAGTGGTAAGCTGAATTCACCTGCTGTGGTTTTCATGTCGAGCTTGCTTGGTAAAATAGGAAGCTTGATATTAATGACCTAGTCGGGCCATTAACAAGTGTTTAACAAGCAATAATCCCTCTTAATTGGCAGCTCACCTCTGACTCATGAGAAACTTGCCTCTGGTTAAAGTTTCCTCTACCAGAGCTGATGATATGGATAGCTTAGCCATTCTCATAACTGGGGAAAGTTTTAAAGGTAAGTGGTTTGAATGGCAATTGTTTTTTTTAAGTTCAGAAATTTGATAATGTGAAACAATTATCTGAAAATATTTTTGTAATACATACACAACCAAATGAAACCAACTCATTGAAGAATTTTAAGATAATTTTCTTATTCTTCTGGTGAGTAAGAAATTTAATTGGCATGTCACTAAATAGATTATACTACCTACAGTATTATCCAGTGTTAACTAATAGCTTGGACACCAATTGGAAGAGGCAGAGCACATTTAGCTCAGACAGATTGAAACCAGATGGTTTCTGAAGCCTCACTATCATAGAATCAGGGAGACCTACAGCATGGAAACAGACCTATTGGTCCAACCAGTCCATGCCAACCATAATCCCAAACTAAACTACTTGCCTGTGTTTGGCCCATATCCCTCCAAACATTTTTTTTATTCAGTACTTAGCCAAATGTCTTTTAAACATTGCAACAGTACCCGCATCCATCACTTTGTCTGGACATTCATTCCACACACAAACCACATGCTTTTTTTAAGTCTTTCTTCTTCACCTTAAAATATGTTCCCTTGTCTTGGAATGCCTAACCTGAGGGAAAAGACGCTTGCAATTCACCTTATCAATACCCCTCATGATTTTATAAACACCTATAAAGTCACACCTCAACCTCCTACAGTCCAGTGAAAAAAGTCCCAGCTTATCCTTATAACTCAAACCCTCTATTCCCAGCTACATCCCAGTAAAGCTTTTCTGAATCCTCTCTAGCTTAATTATTCTAGAATCCTTCAGTGTGGAAACAGACCCTTTGGCCCAACAAGTCCACACCGACCCTCCCACCCAAACACATTAACCCCTAAGTAATGCACTTAATCTACACATCCCTGAACAATATGGGCAATTTAGTATGGCCAATTCACCCATCCTGCACATCATTGGACTGTGGGAGGAGAATGTGCAAACTCTACACAGACAGTCACCCAAGGCTGGAATCAAACCTAGGTCTCTGGCACTGTAAGGGAGCAGTGCTAACCACTGAGCTACCACACCACTCATATCCTTCCAATAACAGAGCGACCAGAACTGGACACAAAGCTCCTGAAGAGACCTCACCAATGTCTGGTACAGCCTCAACGTAGAAATTTATCAGGGGTAGTGGAGAGGGAAAAGTAATTTACTCACTCAGTGAAAATATTAGGGGAGCAATCAATAATGGAGAGGGTGGGTTACTTATAACGCCCGTCAGAGTTGTGATTTTAAAGCGTTGCACTCTTCAGGTATGTGAGGAACCAGTGTGAGTCAAACAGGAGGCTCACACAATTAGAGAAATTACTTCATGACCAGGAAGTCAGCTGGGTACCCCATCAGCAAAAATAAAATCAGAAACACTGAAGAGACTCTATAAGTTGCAAACTTCCCTTTGTCTAAGCAAAAGAAACAGAGTTCCTGATGAAATTACCCCCTTGGACAGATTATTCACGAATGAAATACTTACAGATCTTTTGGCAATCCAATGGATTTTTTTTTCCCTAATCTTGGTATCTTCAGAAAAACCACACTTTGGTAATTCAGCAAGAAAAGTTGCAAATGAGACGCAAGGTAAAAGATAAAATATTGATTTAATGCCTTTCTTGGCAATCATCTCTTCCTCTGCTGAAAGTGATTATTCTTTGAGAAAGATCTTGTGTCCATCTTCAAAGCTGAAAAATGTGTTGCTGGAAAAGCGCAGCAGGTCAGGCAGCATCCAAGGAGCAGGAGAATCAACGTTTCGGACATAGGCCTGAAGAAGCCTGCAGTCATCACTTTCTCCCTGTCCATCTTCATAGTAGACAATGCAACTTATATACCAGACATAGGAGATGATCAAAGGGCTAATAACATTTAGCACAACTTATATCAATGGAGAAAACAAATCAGAGAAAGTTAAGGGACTTTAAAACCAAAAAATGCCCAGGGATTTTACAACTTTGGGCTTCTCAAAGACATGCAGAGAACATTGGTTCACTTTTTCTGGAACAAAAAGAGGCATTCCTAAAAATCATCAAAAACACCAAAATAGAGGAAGACAAAACAATGATCTCATTCGATGTAACAGCACTGTTCACCTCCATTAACATCGACCTGGCAAAGAAAACACTTACCACACTTTTAGAAGAGACCATCACACACACCCCAACCACCATCAATCACATTACCAACGAAAACACCATGAAGCTAGTGGACCTGTGCCTCACGACCCACTTCACCTTCAACAACATAATCTACAAACAAACCAACAGCACATCCATGAGATCTCCATTATCAGGATTCATTGCAGAAGCGGTAATGCAAAGACTAGAACAAACAGCCCTACCAACCATCAAACCAAAAATCTGGGTCCACTACGTAGATGACACCTTTGTCATCACAAAACGAAAAAAGATAGAAGAGACATTTAACATCATCAACAACACCCTCACAGGCATAAAGTTCACCAAGGAGGAAGAAACCGACAACAAACTCGCATTCCTGGACATCACAGTCGAAAGAAAGGACAATGGAGAACTACAAACCTGCGTATACAGAAAACCGACAAACACTGACCAAATACTTAACTACACCAGCAACCATCCCAACACAGACAAACGAAGCTGTATCAGAACACTATTCCAACGGGCCACCACAAACTGCAGCACAGACGAACTTCAGAAAACAGAGGAGAACCACCTATACAACGTATTCAAGAGGAACGGATACTCAAAAAATACAGTCCGCAGATTCCTCAAGAACAAACCACAACAAGCAGACCAAACACAGCCAGAAACCCTAACCACCTTACCATACATCAAAGAAGTTTCAGAAATGACAGCCAGACTACTGAGACCCCTCGGAATCCTAGTAGCACACAAACCCACCAAAACTCTCAAACAAAAACTAACAAACTTAAAAGACCCAGTACAACCCATGAACAAAACCAACGTTATCTACAAAATTCCATGCAAGGACTGCCACAAACACTACGTAGGACAAACAGGAAGAAAGTTAGCCACCAGGATACACGAACACCAGCTAGCCACAAAAAGACACGACCCTCTCTCCCTCGTAGCCCTACACACGGATGAAAAAAAACCACCATTTCAATTAGGACAACACATCTATCCTGGGACAGGCTAAGCAAAGAAGTGCCAGAGAATTCCTAGGGGCCTGGCACTCCAACCACGACGCCATAAACAAACACATAGATCTAGATACCATCTCTCAACCCCTCAGAAAACGAACAGGAAATGACATCACCACAAACCCCAGGAACCCCATCCAGGACAAACTTATAAATAGAAAGCAGAAGACAACAGCTTCGCTTCACTTGGAGGTTGCCACTGATGATGTTACCTAGCCAGGTAATGAAACGTCTGGATATCAAACCTAAAGCTCAGCGAGCAAACCTACACCCTAAACATTAACCTGAGCTACAAACCTTCACAAACCTTGCACTGTGTCACTGCGCAGATCCTGAGTTTCCCTACTGAGAAGGGCAGTCAGTCGCTGGTATGTGTGTTCGGACCCAGGTGGTGACCTTCCGCCTTCAGGCCTTGCAGCGATACCTTTACGTTGAGCCTCCTCCTAGGTGGTGCGCCCTGGCGACGTATTTTTTCCACCAGGTACGTAGCCTCAACTACGACACGCAGCTCCTGTTCATTGACCGTGACGGTTTGGAGGTCGCCCTCAAGGCGCTGCCTGTCTTTTACCTGATCACTGTCTGGAACATGGTCGAATCGTGTCACGCCTACCCTCCGGCAGGAGTAGTGGCTGTCGTCAGGGAGCCATTGCTCAGGAATCTGCTTCTATTTTGATTTAATCCCTGCCCTTCCCTTCACTTTTTTGCTCCAGCAGCGTTACTCTCTAAGAAGAACATCGCTTGTCACTGGTTACTTGGGCGTTTCATTTCTTCCTGGTGATGGAATATAAATAAAAATTTACAAACTTCTTGTTCTTCACTGCGTCTGACACCTGCATATACACAACATGGGTGCTGGGGAAAAATAAGCACTACTACAGGTAGACGGTAGTGTGGAGGAAAATAGAAAAGAAAAAAAAAGTAAAAATTAAACAGGAGTATCAGTGGTTCTACTCACTGAGAGCTGGCTCTGACAAAGCTGGATCATTGGTGAAGGACTCACCAAGATTTAGAATCTCCTCTGACTCTGTGCTGCTGGGCCACAGACAGTGTGGTACTGCTGCTGTTGGTTTCTGCTTTTTTTGGGGGGGGAACCTTATTCCTGAACTGGCGGAATTTTATAGGCAGTTTGTTAACTGGTATTTCTTTTTTATTTTCTTCTCTTTTTTTCTTTATCTAATCTCCTGTTTTTTTTTCCTTTTTCTTAGAATCAGTCTTCAACTGAGGAGATTTTAATCTCATGGTTATGTTTTTTTTCACTTCCCCCACACTAATGCCTAACTGCGGTAGTGCTTATTTTTCCCCAGCAACCATGTCGTGTGTGTGCAGGTATAGGACACAGTGAAGAACAACAGGTGTTTAAATCTTTAGATATTCCTTTTTTATTGAGGACTGATTTCTAAACTACCTGATTTACACATTCAGTGTGGTTCAGGTGTAATTCAGGCCTCATTAGGGAACTGTTGTTTCACTGGCTATTTATAGCCTGTGTGTTACTCTTTTCTCTTCGACTTTGAGAAAAGGGCAATGTTGATTTTGTGACAGGGCTTACTTTGTTTTTTAGTTTGGACTGAACCCCTGTGAGAAAATACATCTGCCCAGATGAGCTGTTTCTGTGGGTAGGCCTGGTTCTTTGTCGGTGGACTAGGCCTCTGTAAAACTGAACACCTGTGTGTCTGTGTGTGCTGGGAGGTGAGCATTCACTGGGTCCTGGAGTTTGGGAGTGGACTCTGCCTTCAGGAATGGAGCAAAACCCCTGTGAGTTAACTGCATCTTTACAATGTACTGTGTTCCTTAGAGTGCGCCTCGTTCTCTGTGGATGGGCCAGGTGTCTATGGAGACTGAACATGTGTATGTGCTGTGGAGTGTGTATTTGCTGCCTTCGGGATGGACTCTGCTTTTGGGAATGGACTCTGCAGTTTGGAATGGATTATATTTCTGACAATGCACTTTGTATACTGGAGTGGACTCTGTTCCTGGAAATGCGCTCTACATTTTGAAGAGAACCATTTATGGTAATGAACACTGTACCAGAAGGAAGTCTGGTGATAATTGACTCTATTTTGTTGCTTATTGGGTTTATCACCTGCATATCTTGGGTCTCCCTGGGTCTGACAAGGTAGATGATATTGGGGCAGACGAAAGGCAACAAGCAATTCCTCTGACTACTTGTGGACCTGCAGTAGTGTTGGTTATTAGGAGCCTAACTTTCCCTGTGGCACCTGTCACAAAAACGTTTCAAAGAGTTGATGGATTTTGTTTAGGAATATAATGACCACAAGCCTCCTTTAATTCTGAGATGCTATTGGTTTTATTTGGCATTTGAGAACCAGGAGAATCCATGCTGGGATTTTTGATGAGGTTAAGATGACTGGCTGAAGCATGTGATTTTGGGTTAACCCTGAATGAGATACTGAGAGTATGTGGGATTAATGATGGAACCATGCAAAAACACCTACTAGCTGAAGCCCAAGTGGATTCCAAACAGATACCACAACTGGCTTTATCAGTGGAAAATGCTGCAAATGGAGCATGTGAGCTACAGGGTGTCCTGATGGAAGTTGACATCTCACTGACTAAGCTTGGGGAGCACCACTTGAGTGCAGGCAATCACAGCCTCATGCAGGACATATCCTGAGCAGAGGGACTCTGTCAGTCCACGGCAAAACCCTAAAATAGAGCTGAGCCTTGGCCAAACGGTTAAAATGTTCTTCAGGGTCTGGGCCAGCAAACTAAAGTAGATGCCACCTGTATGTAGACTCGCAACAGCAAAATGGCTACCTGAGTGAAGTCCTAATTAAATACCCATAAGCGCTTCAGGAAGGTCTGGAGACGATCAAAAGAGCCAAGGCCAACTTAAACGTTAACCAGGAAGCAATTCCCTGATTCTGCTAGGCCTGCCCAGTGCCACTTACCTTACAGGAAAAAGTACAGGCAGAAGTCAGGAAACTGGAAAGCAAAGGAATCATCAAACCAGTCCAGTTTGAAGAATGGACAGCGCTGGTCACACTGATTGCAAAGCCTGATGGATCGGTTTGCCTTTGGTGGGGGGTGGAGGTTAAGCAAATGGTAAACTGCTTCTCACAGCTGGATAAATATCCAAGCCCTCGCACAAAGGGCTTGTTCACAAATCTGGAAGGGGTGCTGTCCTTCATGAAGCTGGACATGAGCTATGCATAGCTGAAATTGTGAGGAGTGGAATTGAAGTAGCAGGTGGCCATGATTGTACTCAATGGGTTAGGCTTGAGGGACAAATGGCCTCCTCCTGCTCCCATTTCCTATATACTTATGTCCCAGCTTCCATTGTCATACAAGTCATCATCAATGTCTTGGTGTTGTAGTGCAAGCTTAAACCAACATTCAAATATACGATTAGGTGCAGGATTAGAAGATTTGGCCCCTTAAGAGTGCTCCAACATTTGATAAGATAAGGACTGATTTGGTTGTGACCTCTATTTCACTTTGCCCCCAATCCCTGATACCCTTTGATTCACTGGTTTGCCAAGAATCTGCTTACCACTGCTTTCAATATACTCCTCCACTGCCCTCTGAAAAAAGGCATTCCACAACCGCTTGACTTTTGAGAGAACAAAAATCTGTTTTTTTTTTAAGAAGAAGATTTCTATGCTTTTAAATGGTGTCTCCTAGTTCTAATCTCACCTACAATGGGAAATATCCTTTCAACATCTACCCTGTCAAGTCCCCTCTGGATCTTCTGTCAAACAAGGCCAGAATGTTGACATCATGACTATGGATCCTACTATCCCACCAGTCTCCACATCCAACACATCATCCTTAAACACTTCTGCCAACTCCAACCTGACCCCAACACCAAGAACATCTTCCCCCTGCACCCCTCTCTGCTTTCTGCCAGGACTGTTCTCTTTGACAATCCTTGCTTCGGGCCATTCTCCCTACCAATACCACCTCCCAACCCCCAGAAAAGATGCAAAACCTGCTGGCACATCATCCCCTCACCTCTATCCAGGGCCCCAAACAGTCCTTCCAGATGAGACCGAGGTTCACCTGCCTCTCTTCCAACCTAGCTTACTGCATCAGGTGCTCCCGATGTAGAGACTAAACATAAACTTAGGGAATGGTTTGCCGAGCATCTCAGCCTGGACCACAGGGACCGACTGGACCTTCCAGTCACTGCCTATTTTAATTCCCCTTCCGACTCCCTTTTGGACATGACCATCCTTTGCCTCCTCCATTGCCACAGAGAACCAAACCGCAAATTGGAGGAACAGCACCTCATCTTCGACCTACAGCCCAGTGGACTCAACATTGAGTTTCCAATCTCAAATAACCTCCCTTCCCATCTCCCAACTCCCTTCCACTGCTCCCTGCCATCAACGAGATTCATTCCTCCCATTGACCAACCAGGTCGTACCTCCTATCTGTCTTCACCTATCCCTACTTCACCACCCTGCGCCCACTGCCCCCTTTATCTGCAGCTCCCCCCACAGTCCTAAAGAAGGGTTACACCTGAAACGTCGACTTCTCCACCTTCTGATGCTACCTGGCTTGCTGTGTTCTTCCAGCCTCCTGCCTGTCGACTATGGATTTTAAAGCAGAATTGCCCCAGTCCTATGAAGGCAGATTTGAAAGTGAGACCAGGAGCATTGTTGGACATTAATGTATTCTATCAGTAGTCTGATATGATTCTTCTGAAAGGTAATCTCGTTAGAAGCAGGTGAAAACATAATTTGTTATTTCCATGTAGCAATCGGCTGTCAATTGGGACAAATTGAAAGTTGAATTAGGGAGAGGCAGGAGAGCTGTGTGTATGTCTGTGTGTGTTGGATGAAGTGAGACATATCTGGGATTTTTACAGCATGGAGACCACCTTCAGTGAAATCATCCCAGAGTCTGTACCATAGACCCGTGCGGGGTAAGGACTGGGAAAAACTCTTGATGTCTACAAGTACGCAGTCAAACATAGGCCTTCTTTCATTGCATTTAAAGGCAATTCAGGATGTCATAGCAGTTCTGCAATCAGTCCCACACATTACTCAGATGGTTGAGGTGCTGATATTGGCAAGTGGCAGTAACATTGTGGAGCATGACCGTGCTATGCTGTCTCAGGATGACAGCCTTTATCTTCCCACCACTGGCACTCCACCAGTTCCTTGCTGTTGGTTAGCCAGTCCAGACTGCTGTCAATGCTGGTGAGATAGTGCAGTCCATGTTTGGGTCTTTTAGAATTCACCGCCCTTCTCCTGCACTGAAAGTCAGCAGCTCCCCATCAAAGATAGAACTGTACAGTAGCACGATTACAAGCAAAGGTGCACGGAAGATTCACCCCCTAGGTGAAAATGATTAATCATGCTTGTAGCAATACCACATGCTTGGATTCTAAATTATATCTGGAATTTTGTTTTATGTGGATTGTTACTTTTGTATTGTGGCTAACTGTGATGGTGGGTAGCAGCAGGAAGGTGAGGTGTGCATCTCAGTGAAATGGGGGTTGTGTTTGCTGTTACTGAATCGCAGTTTAACAAGTTGTTCATAAACGTCTAGGCTGACCCCTGGATGACATATATAAAACTGACAGATTTTGCTATTTGATCCAAATAATTGTATCAGGCTTGGAATGTGCATTATTTATGTCATTTTTAGTGCCTCATATTACATTATTTGCACATCCATAAATCTCATCCCTTTTAATATGAATATTCCATGGTATTGTTGGTGGGTGCATAAATATCTCTGCAGTTTAGTGTCAAATACACCAAGCATTATGATGGAAGCAAAGTTCAATAAAAATTGACCAGCCTCATGATGCTGCTGAAACCTATACCATGGAGGAATGAGGCTTTCATACCCGAGAGACAGTAAGGACCATCACTACCATTGCTAGTGAAATACAGATAAAGGATGGACTTTGGGTTAATGCTTGAAAAGAAATGAAAATAGTGATTGCTGGCTGTGTACATTGCCAGTGTAATACCAGACCAATAAGGCATCACTTTTAATTGCTGGTCTGTGTTGAGCTGATCTCTGGTGCCACACTTTGCCCCAGTGGTACAAGGGGACAACTGAGTGGTCATAACAGGATCAGCTGATATTTTCATTCTCCCAGCAATAAAGAATGGGAATTCTGTGTTGGCAACTGATTATGTTTATATCCTCAGCAACATCAAATCCCACACCCACAAACCTAGACCCAGTGCACCTTCTGAGGGGAGCAGTGGCCTAGTGGTACTATCATTGGGCTATTAACTCAGAGACCCTGGGAACCTGGGCTCGACTCCTATCATGGCAGATGGTGGAACTTGTTTCTCCATTGAATTCAATCTGGAGTTAGGAGTCTGATGGTGGCCTTTAATCTGTTGTCCACTGTCAGGGGGAAAACCTATCTGGTTCACTAATGTCCTTTTGGGAAGGAAATGGCTATCCTTACCTGATCTAGCTAATGGGTGACTCCAGAGCCACAGCAATATGGTTGACTCATAACTGCCTTCTGGGATGGGCAATGAATGCTGGCCTGGCCAGCGATGCATTCATTCCCATGGATGAATGCCAAAAAATCAGTGTCACCCCTAGCTGCTCCTACGCTTACCATCAGAAACAAATTCAAAACTCTCATTGAGAAATAGGGCTATCTGAGCCTCTGTCATGCTGTAAAATGAACAATTATATTGGCAGATAATTGTTTCATGATATGCTGGAAATCCCATCCAATTTTAAACATACAGTTTAAAGTACACATTGACAATTTATCTTCAAGAATCCATTATTGCTAAATTGGTTTTTGTTTTTAGTAATTATGAATTAGGCAACCACTTTACTCAATACTTTTGAATTGTTGAAAACAAAGAAATACTGGAGAGCACAGCAGGTCAGGTAGCACACATAGAGTGGGAGCAAGCTAATGTTTCAAGCCTTGATGATTCTTCATGAGATCTAATATGAAGCTCTGATGAAGAGTCAACGAGACACAAAACATTAGCTTGCTCTCTTTCCATGGGTGCAGCCGGACCTGCTGTGACCTCCAGCCTTCTTTTTGTTTTGAGTACAGTTCCAGCATCTGCAGGAACATCCTCCTACCTTCTACATTAATTGCAGGACAGGGTCCATCTGGAACCAAAGGCCTTCTGGGAATAGATGGTGACACTAATCATAAAGAAAAACATATAAGTTTCATTATTTAACATCTATTTAGTGTAGAAAACATAGAATCCTTACAGTGCGGAAACAAGACATTCTGCCCATTGCATTCACACTGACTCTCTGAAAAGCAACCCCCTGCCCTATCCCTGTAACCCTGCATTTCCCATGGCTAACCCACCTAACCTACACATTCCCGAACATTATGGGCAATTTTGCATGGCCAATCCACCTAACCTGCACATCTTTGGACTGTGGGAAGAAATTGGATCAGCCGGAGGAAACCCACGCAGACATGGAGAGAACATGCAAACTCCACACAGATAGTCATCTGAAGTTGGAATCAAACCTGGGTCCCTGGTGCAGTGAGGTAGCAGTGCTAATCACTGAGCTACTGTGCCACCCTTGTTCACTACCAAAAAAAAAGTGAGGGTGTGAAGGTCTGAAACAAAAACAGAAATTACGAGAGAAACTCAGCTGGTCTGGCAGCATATGTGGGGAAAAAGCATAGTCAACACTGAGTCCCAGTGGTCCTTCCTCGGGACTGATAATAGCGAGCAAAAGGTGGTATTTATACAAATGACATAAACTGAAATGCAGACTGGGTGACCGCTTAGTGGATTAGCTACATGCGGTCCATCAAATTTACACCCAGCTTCCAGTTGCCTGGCATCACTGTGTTCCCTGGCCAACCTTTCCGCTGCAGTGCTCCAGCCAGGCTCAGTGCAAGCTGGAAGAATAGTGTCTCATTTTCTGCTTGGAAACCCAGCATCCTTCAGGACACAACATTAAATTCAATAATTTTAAAGCCTGAACACTTCCTTCCATGCCCTTTATCTGCCCCCAGGCTCTGTCATAACATGACCATAAAACCATTGCTGACTGTTAGAAAAGCCCACTCATGATTCACTCATGTCTCCAGACCAACAGCAATGAGGTTGATTTTCGACTGGCCTCTGGACAATAAATACTGACCAACCAGTGTCCACATCCTTGAATGAATTGGAACAAAGACATGGACTGCTTTTAACACCGCCAACATAGTTTCACTAATATATTGTTCCTCATTATTAGCTTTTCTTCTTTCCTGGCTTACTATTAACCATCTCTCTCTCTCTCTCTCTCTCTCTCTCTCTCTCTGTCTCTCTCATTATCTGCTCACTTCACCCCACCAACCCACCTCCCAGTATAAATCTTTCCTTGGCTCTTATTAGCTCTCAAGAAGGGTCACTGGACTCAAAACTGCTTGCTCACCCTAGATGCTGCCAGATCTTCTATGTTTCTCCAGTAATTTCTGTTTATGTTCACCAGTGAAATGGATATAGCAGATATTATGCAGTTGTCTTCCTTTTGGATTACAGGAATAAATTATTAACGTGAAGGAATGGTGGGATCAAAGAAAAAGTGCTTATTAGGATCAGTAGGTGTTCCACTAGGTTTTTAATAATCTAACTTTTCTAACTATTTACTCAATTGTAGTGGGGCACTCTTCTTCAATTTAAATGGATACTCTGAGTACAAAGTGTAAGGGAATTGCCTTGTGGAATATTCAATTTCCAGGGTAGTTCCTTCCAAGTTTGTTACTGCAAGGTTTTCACAGGATCCCAACGCGCAACACCCTCCTACACTTCAGAAACAATTATCTGGCTATTGGAAAACTCAGTCCTATTCTGAATGAATGAGACATCAGAAAACATTTATAATATTCCTCTCTCACTGTGATATGGTAGACATTAAATTTAAAAAAAAACTCTTACTGTTTCAGTTCATTCTTTCTTTGTAGCCCAACAACTCTTTAAATAGCGAAGATTTGGAGAAGCTGGTGTTGGACTGGGGTGTACAAAGTTAAAAATCACACAACACCAGGTTATAGTCCAACAGGTTTTGTGCTTCCAATTAAACCTGTTGGACTATAACGTGGTGTTGTGTGATTTTTTTTTAACCTTAAATAGTGAACTTTTACACAATAATCATTTGATGTTCTTTAGACAGCAGCAGCCACTCTATATTCTTACACAGCAAATTGATTCAAAGCAATACAAAGGCCTTCGCAACAGCAAATCATTCCAGTCTGAGTGAAAGTGAAGTAATTTGGGTTTTACCTGCTGGTGGTTTGGTCACTTCCACCTTTAAAAATTCTTGTATATTTTGGACTGTTTTAGTTAAATCCACTGCTAAATTTGTAAAACCAATGAAGTTATCCCTCTTGACAACGAATGGAGCATTTCCAAGATAGGCAACCTTTTGGAGTTCGCTTAAGTCTGAATTCTTTACACCAATGACAAAAACTATCACTCCGTCATTTCTTAAAGAAGTAGAAGAAATTTCAACATCATCGTTCGATGGTGCAGATGTAATTAATACTGCAATCTGGGGGATGCCTTCATTTTTTCGACTTCCAGCATCGGCTGTGAAGTAAGATTTATGCAGAAAATCCAAAGCCAGGCCTGTTTTTAGTGATGTTCCACCTTTATACTGGAACCTCCTCTTCAGGTAATTCAATACATCCTTCTTGGTTCTCAATGTATTGAAAGTAAACTCCACTTGTGCATCATGACTGTACTGAGCAAGCCCAATTCTGTGTGCATTGTTTCCTATGTTCAGCCTTGTCACAGTTTTTAAGATAAGAGCCCGTGCCTGTTTAAATGCTTGGGGTCCCATATTTTGAGATCCATCGACCAAAAATGCAATATCAGCAAAAGTTTCAGCATGAACTGTGAATTTGGGAAAAAGAAGATAATGTCAAAAACGAAACCAAAACATCTCCAGTCTCACTAAGTCTCATCAATCTTCAAATTCACATTTTTCAGGCACCTAATTCCATGAACTTACTCCTTGTAATCTACGTTTAAAGTTTATACTGACATTCCACCTTCATACTGGAACCTGTTCTTTTTAGCATGCTAACTGACTTGACCTCAAATCCTCAATTAGATAGATTTTCAGAAATTGTGAGAGAAGCTCAATTGAATGCTCAAATTGTAACTATGTGGTGATTAGAAGACCGCATTCTGGGTGAAATAAACAGTACTGATAATTAATACTGGCTTTCTCACAATCTCTAGGAACACAGGAGCATTAGACCGAGAAGCAAAAGTAAACCATTCAGCTGTTTGAGTCGAGAGTGTGTGATGCTGGAAAAGCACAGCGGGTCATGCGGTATCTGAGGAGCAAGAGACTCGACGTTTCAGGCAGAAGCACTTCATCAGGCTCCTGCCCGAAACGTCAATTCTCCTGCTCCTTGGATGCTGCATGACCCGCTGTGCTTTTCCAGCACCGCACACTCTCGACTCTGATCTCCAGCACCTGCAGTCCTCACTTTCTCCATTCAGCTGTTTGAACCTACTCCATAAAATCATGTTCTATTTGGTTGTGGTTCTAACTCCACTTTCTTTTCTGACTCCATAATCCTTGATTTACCAATCTAACAAAAATCTAACTAATTCAGTCTTGAATAAATTAAATAACACAGCATCCACTGCTTTTGGGAGAGATGGTAGCATCGTGGTAATGTCACTGGAATATTAACCCAGAGGCTAATGCTGTGGAGTCACAGGAACATAACCATGGCAGCTAGTGAGATTTACACTCTATTAATAATATGAGAGTTGAAATCTTGTCCTACGGGTGGTGACCATGAAGCTATTATCAATTGTTATAAAACGCATCTGCTTCACTAATGCACTTCAGGGATGTAAATGGGCTGTCCTATGGTGATTTGGCCTATATGTGACTTCAGACCACAGCTGAGAAGGTAACATTAACTGGCTTTGAAATGGATTAGATTAGATTCTCTACAGTGTGGAAACAGGCCCTTTGGCGCAACAAGTTCACGCCAACCCTCGGAAGTGTAACACATCCAGACCCATTCCCCAACATTTATCCCTGACTAATGCACCTATCACTATGGGCAATTTAGCATGGCCAATTCACAAAACCTGTATATCTTTGGACTGTGGAAGGAAACCCACACAGACACGGGGAGAATGTGCAAACTCCACACAGACAGTCAGCTGAGGCCAGAGTCAAACCCAGGTCCCTGGTGCTGTGAGGCAGTAGTGCTAACCACTGAGCCATCATGCTGCCATGGCTGGGCAAGGTACTCTGTTTTAGTGTGATTAGGGATAGACAACATTCAACACTGCCCCACTCTGTATATATTTTAAAAATTAAGAAATGAGAATTTCACATATTAACAAACCTCTGAAAGAAAACAAAAATCTATGAGAGCTATTATACTTTAAACTGTATTCCCTATTTCTGATTACAAGAACCTCTACAAGAGGAAATATATTCTCAATGTCCAACACTTCAGGCTTCTTCAGGATCGCACACATTTTAGTAAGGTCACCTTTCATTCTTCTAGACTGCAATTCATATTGTAATAATGTGAGGTCTGCACTTCTGCGAATGAACAGCTCAATCCCTCAGAAAATAACCAGACACTTATGCATTGCATGTATAAGATGGTAAGAAAAGACATCTTATCTTTAGCCTTACAGACCAATGTTCTAATTCTGTTATCTCATAACCCTTCCAGATTGAAGGAGTTATGGAAGATTATAACCAACGCCTTCACTATCTCAGAAACACTTGGAAGCAGGCTATCTGCTCCTCATTTTTCCAGAGGCTCTCTACATCTGCTTTTATGCAATTTGATATAGCCTACTCCTGATAGTTTGATACTTTTTTAAGCAAAACAATTTAAATAATATTTAATTTAAGCAATTATATTAAAATGGCAACGTGGCTTCTTTTTATGGGCAACACAAATTGGAATTAAGCAACTTTATATGTACACTGTGTGGACACTTTTGAGATAGTATTTTCAGTGCTTTTTTTTATGTGATATTTTATTACATTAAGTTTGGATGTTTCCTTGCTTTGGACCGGCTGACAGCCCAGTCTGAATTCCCCTCTCGGAGTTTGGCTGGGTTTGCAGGAAAAGAATTGGCTGCCCTACAATGCTTTGATAGCAAATATCTGTAACATTTTAGGCTCTTAGTTAATCAGCAATCAAGCAGGGGATGAATAAATTGTCATCAGGTGAGTAGGAAACTGCATAGAATGCTAAAGCTGACCTAATTTCCATCAGAACAAAATGAAAAGCTTTTGGTATAAGATACATAGGAGTGGTCAGAAGGAACCCAATTGAGAACCTCAGGGCAATTCTCTGCAGTACTTGTTTAACCAGTTAGAAAATACTCTTAACAGAGATATAAGATGAATACATAGAACATTAAGCATTTTCACTTCCATAATCAAATGTTCCTCTGAATTCAGTGATTTCCCTAACTGAATGCATAACTGAAAAGAAGCACCACTACAAATTCTTATTATTTAAGTATAAAACTTAAGGTGCCAACTTGAGAATACTTTGCTTAGTGTAAGTCAAAATATTTAAGTACCATGTTGCTGAGTGCTGATAAGATACAGATACATTGTCAGAAGAAATGAGGTCACTGGTGTTTCAAACAGCCCCATGTTGGCAGTAGTTCCAAGTGCTTTCCCTGTGAATAATATAAAGAAAATTATTAAGTATGTTATGTAGCTCATAATTTCTTTCTGTATTGTTATAGTTAAATGCATGGATATATGAAATAGAAACCGAGATAGACCACTTGGCCCTTCAAGTCTTCTCCACCATTCAAGTAGATCATGGCTGACTGGATTAATCCACATTCCCACCAACTCCTGACAACCTTTCATTTCCCTTGCTGATCAAAAATCTATGTTTTAACAATAATAAAGGACTGTCCTTTCACCTCCTTTTCAGAAAGTAAGTTCCAAAGATACTCTGTGAGGACAAAAAGTCTCCTCATTTTTGTTTTAAGTGGGAAATTTCTTATGTTGAAACTGCCAGCCCAAGTATGAGATTCTACCATAAGAGAAAACGTCATTGCCACTTCCATCCTGTCAAAACTCCTCATGATCCTCATGTTTAAACCAAGTCCCTCAAACCTCCGAGGGATATGCTGAGCCTGTCCAATCTTTCCTCATAAAGCAACCATTCATTTCAGGTATTAGTCTAGTAGACCTTGTCTGAACATTTTCCAGCACATTTACATCCTTTCTTAAATAAGGTGACCAATACAGCACTCAGCACGTCGATATAGACTCTCCAGTTCCTTACATAACTGAAGCAAAACCTCCTGACTTTTATATCTGATTCCCTTCATAATAAACAATAATATACTATTAGATATCCTAATTGCTTGCTGTAACTAACCTTTTGTGATTCATGTACTAGGTAAGCAGATCCATCTCAGAGCTTTGTAACCTCTCAGCATTTAAATAACATGTTTCTTTCTTTTTCTTATTGTTGAAAGGTGCAAGTTTACATTTTCCCACAATATGCTATATTTGCCAGATCTTTGTCTACTCATTTTATCTACATCACTTCATTATATCCTCTTCACAGCCTATTTTTATACTAGCTTTACTGTCGGCAGAAAATTTAATATCTGTACTTCAGTCTCTCCATCCAAGTCACCTATGTAAATGTGAAGAAGTTGAGACTCCAGCACTGATCCCTGTAGCAGATGATGTGTTAGATAACAAATCTTGTAACCATGTCAATATGTTACCCCCGACCCCATGAGATTTTGTTTTCTTTTCCATTTCCTTCCAGAATATTTTTGTTGGCACCTTATCAAATGTCTTCTCGAAATCCAAATATAGTACTTTCACTGGTTCCCCTATATCTTCAGAACATGCTGCTTCCCCAAACAACGCCAATTAATTGGTTTAACAGTATTTCACTTTTATAAAATCATATTGACTGCCTGATTAACTTGAATGTTTCTGGATGCTGTGCTATAATAATTTTGATAATAACTTCTAACATCTGTCCTCTGGCCTATATTAATTGAACTAAGCTTAATTTTCTATTTTCTGTCTTCTTCCCTTTTGAAATAAATAAGTTTCATGTACTATTTTCTGTTTGAATAGAACCTTCCCCAAATCAAAGGTATTTTGGAAAATTGAAAGCAATGCATCAACTATCTCATTAGCTGCTTCCTTTAAGACTTGAGGATGAAGGAGTTCAGGAGTCAGGAACTCAATGGCATGCAGCTCTAAAACTTTGCTAAGTCTCACTGGTTATTGTAATTTTCCTGAGCTCCTCTCTCCCTTCTATTTCCTGATTTACAGCTATTTCTGGGATGTTATCTCAAGTGAAGACTGATAAATTAAACAGATATTTTCTATCTGCCATCTCATTATTTTCTATTATTAATTCCTCAGAACTAATGTTCACTTTGTTAGCTTTTTTCCTTTTCAAATATTAGTGGCTCACTGGTCAGCACTGCTGCCTCACAGCACTAGGGATCCAGATTCAATTCCACCTTTGAGTGACTGTGTGGAATTTGCACGTTCTCCCCATGTCTGTCTGGACTTCCTCCAGTTTCCTCCCACAGTCCAAAGATGTGCAGGTTAGGTGGCTTGGCCATGCTAAATTGCCCATAGTGTTCAGTGGTGCGTAGGCTAAGGGGACTAGCCATAGGATATGTGGATTTACAGGGATATGGTAGGGAGCTGGGTCTAGGTGGGATGCTCTAGGTCTAGGTGGGTTGGTGTGGACTTGATAGGCTGAATGGCCTGCTTCAATACTGTCAGGATTCTATGATCAAATTCTAACTATCTGTTTTTTATATTTCTACATAGCTTTCTTCTATAACTTTCCTGTAATTTTTCCTACAAATTAATCTTCTGGTTAATTTTCTTTTAATACTCTGTCCCTTCATGTTTTCCTAGTGCTCTGTCCATCCTAAATGACCTAAAGCTCCAATTATCAGGTCCTAATCTGCATTATCAACAGCCGTATCTCTGTAATGCTATCAGATTACACTTATTTCTATTTGTGCTATCACCTGTTTTATTCCGAATGTACCAAGTATTCACATAGAGTATGTTTGGAGGATATAAAATCACGCACTTCTGAAATACAGAATGAGTTGTTTTAGTTATAATCTTGTTTGTTTTAAGAAGGTTTGTTTTAAAAGATGTGTATAATATTGCTTTGCTGTTAGATTGCACTGAATCTGTCACATATTAGCCAATATAAGAATTAAAGACTGTGATGTGAGCTGAAAATGTGGTGTTACTCTGAATCGGGGATTCTCAAAACCCCAGTATGGTTATGAGTTTTGGGGTTCCTGGTTTTATGGGTTCCAAATGATCAATAGCTGTGGTGGAGCTCTGGTTGGTTTCCGAAAGTTGCAAGGGGCCTTTAATTCCTCGGATGAAAATGGGACTGGTGGTGTAGGTGCTAGGTCACTTTAATTCCTGAGCCTCAGTTCTGTATACTGGACCAGACCACTGTCACCAAGACTTGAGGATCCGGGAGATTAGTTCCAGGTTTTGGGATAAGTGGTTAGACATGCAGCTGATCATGAATAGGGAGAAACCTGGGGCCCTGGCGTTCCTCGCAGGGATCAGAGGTATCCTTCTGCTCCTCATAACCCACAACAAAATCATTTTGTTTCAAAATATCCTCAACCCTTTAGCCTTATCCTTGATCTAAACTCCCTTTGCAATTAGTGCTCCTGTGGGGGGGTAATCACCAAATATGATTGTCAATTGCTAAAATAGATTTGGGATCTGATTGGCAACATTAGAAATAAGCATTTGAATTTTAATTAAATTCTCACCTCCCTGGCATGGAAGATCCCTCTGCTGCCCAGTTGTCATGATATTCTTGTGTTATCTAAATGCAACATATATGGGACTTGCAAATTCTGTTTACTTTAACATCACTCGTAGATTTATTTACAGCTGAACTATATTATGTATGATAAATAATAATGCCTTGACCCAGTTTGAGCCTTGAATAGTGCTGTGCGGAAAGCCTGTGGGCCTGTGATTTACATTCAGGTATTTGACTAAAACAGATTACACCATAAAGGGTAACACTTCATCTCTATTTTTCCAAAGATAGCTCTTGTAAACTACAAGTCAAAACACATAAGCACTGGGACTAGATGATTTAGATAGGGATTATAAAATTTACAAATAGAGTTGTTCAAGAGTCCATATATTGATTTGGCAGCTTCCCAACTTCTTGCGATCTGATATATTGCAGCCATCTGGATAAGTGGATTTTGTTCTTGGCTGTTCTTGGTCTGCAGTCATTAGTATGTTCACAGTTGTCAGGGTGTGTCCTCATTCGCTATGCTCAATTGGCATACTAAACATTTGTCTATTCTGGCTTCTAGTCCTCCTCAGTGTTGTTCCATACAGTATTATGATTTCATTTAATGTGGGGTATGATACTGATCTTTTGACTTTTGTGTATTTGGGCTGGTTTCACATATACACCACTTTTATTATGCCTTATCCACCACCTTGGAGAATTTGAACAGCTCATGGTGATGTCATTCTCACTGTTGGCATTAGGAACCCCATAACCAGAAATGCAGCTTTGAGATGTAACATAGCAGCATGAAACTCCTCTTTCTTTGTACCACCCTTCAAGATGAGTGACTTCATGGTGCAAACCATTCACTTGGTGATGTTGTTTGACATAGGGTAACACTTTGAGGCTGTCACATGGTTCATGCCCCATTTGGCGCACACATATCCCTGAATTGATATAGTTCCATTGCATTGTATGTGTACCAAAGTAAGGTATTGTATGCAGTTAATTTCACAGTTGTCTGCTTCGTCATTGAGTTCCAACAATTCTGATGCGTGTCTTTCAGAATTTGGACTGTGGGATATTTGCTGTATCTTCAATGTCAATCTTGTTTTGAGTGTGTAAGTTACCAGTTTTCTCTGGAAAAATAATACTGATTTTGGTAAAAGTTTCTAATTGGTTGACTTCATCAGCACAATGCAATGTAAAAAAATTGGTTCATCACCTGGTTACAATTTGTTCAAATTTGAGGCCTCATTCTTGATGAAGGGCTTTAACCTGAAACGTCGATTTTCCTGCTCCTCGGATGCTGCCTGACATGCTGTGCTTTTCCAGCACTACTCTAATCTTGACTCTTGACTTGAGTCTGTCTAACTGTGAACTGTGTATATTAGCTTAGGATTATATAGGTAATTACATTCAGTGCTGCTATTGCCAGACTGCTGTGCCTGTCTTCTGTTGGTTACGCCCTTTTGTAGCCTATGACTGCATCGTTGGAAGAGAATTTCTGATATAGGCAGACCAGTTTGGACCCCACACATTGCACAGATGTTGGAATGTAGCTTAGCTTCACGATGGGTGAATGGCTTCATGTTTTCTGCCTTCTGCTAACAGTGAATCAATGCTATGACCTTTTCTTTTTATCAAAGAGATTCTTTTGCAATGATTCAATAACTGATTCAATATGGCGCTGACACTCGGCAACTCTTTGCGAGCTCTCTGCAGTCGATGTTATTCTCATATTTTTTACAATCATTATCTTGCTTTTGTGCACCTCCTGTGCAGCCATAAACCTGCATCCTCACTGTCGAAATACCCAAAGTTCTGTATATCCTTGTAAGTTATGATCTGCCTGTACTGCTCACAAAACAAAACTTTTCACTACACTTAGGTACACGTGACAACAATGAATCAAAGCAAATCGGTGTTGAGGCAGTCACCAATTCCATTATCTGCTCCAATAATCTGAAAAGTCACAATTTTTACCTTTGTTATGACACTAACTGAAAAATTGACCAATTGGGTACCTTGGCTTTTGCCCAGTTCATCAGTTCTAAGCAATGAATTCTAAAATTGACTCTTGTATGCAATTAGTCTTCTTGGACTTTCCATAACCTTGCAGGATCTCTGTGGTCCTCTAGATAATCCTAAAGTATT